>NC_057414.1:42794507-43134114 GCF_019320065.1 Cervus canadensis
GCCATCCTGAGACACCTGGGCCGCACCTTTGGTGAGTCCCGAGGCTGAAGGCAGCCCGGTCCAGGAAAGCACCTGAAGGGTCCCACCCAGATGTCCCGGGATCCGGTCCTACGGCTGGAGGATGGGCCAGGTGGCCCTTCAGAAAAGGGCAGGGCCTGGGTTAGGAGGGCTCTAGGTTACAGAGCTGGGGTCTCCAGTACCCCCAGGGGCAGGGGCCACATGGCTTGTGCCGGCAGCCCTCCTGGGCTCATTGCTTCCTGGATGACAGCTCAGAGGTGGTCACTGGCCCCCACATGCTGCGTGCTGCTGTAGGCTAGAGTCACTGTGGGTGTGACCAGGAGCTGCAGGGCCGGTCTCCTCCTGCCCTGGCCTCACCTGAATCTGGAAAGCTGGGGCACTCAATGAGCAGGCCCGTGGCCTTGTTTCAAAGATGGCAGGAATGTGGCTTGGGGAGGTGGCTGCCTCTTTTTCGGCTAGCTTGTGGGAAGGGGGTCCCACATCAGGGAAGTCAGGGAAGGGGAGTGGGAGCAGCCAGGCCCAGGCCCACCCGACTTTGGCGAGACCCAGGGTGAGAGGACGGAGGCCTCTAGCACAGCCTGCCTCTCATGGTCCCGCCCTGGGCAGTCCTGCACTCAGAGGGACACGCCAGTCTGCAGAGCCGCGTTCTGGCCAGGCCCCACAGTGGGCACCCCTCAGGCCTGGGGGTGGGGGGACGTGATCAGAGGCCTGGCCAGCCCTTGCAGGGGGACAGCCTGGAGGAGGGACTGGGGGTGGTTTGGGCTGGGAGTTCCCTAGTCCCAGGGACCAGGGTATGGTCTCAAAGACGAGCACCTGGGCTCCTGCTGGTACGTTCCTTGGGCTTGTGGAGATGGGAGTGGCAGAATTGGGCAGAGGGGATCCCCCAGCACAGGGGACCTGGGTGCCCAGACCTGAGGGCTTCAGGTTTGGGGGGAGAGGGGAGCACTGAGTGGGCGGGAGGCCAGCCCGGCCAGAACGTGACCCTCCACCCGGCCGCTGATGCAGGGCTCTACGGCGCAGATGAGCGGGAGGCGGCGCTGGTGGACATGGTGAACGACGGCCTGGAGGACCTTCGCAGGTGCTGCGGCCACCTCATCCACCACAAGCGTGTGAGCAGTCCGGGCTGGTGCTCAGGGCTGGGGCGGGGAGGCTGCATGGGGCCAGGCCCACCGCAGACCGCCGCGGGCATGACTTCCTTTCGCAGGAGGCGGACAAAGCCCGATATGTTCAGGAGCTGCCGGCGCACCTGAAGCCTTTTGAGACCCTGCTGTCCCAGAATCAGGGGGGCCAGGCCTTCATCGTGGGCGACCAGGTGAGCACTGGGTCCAGCCATCGGAGGCCCATTTCTCAGATGGGCAAACCGAGGCCCAGAGATGGCCCGTAAACTGGCTCCCTGGAGCAGCCAGTGTTCTGCATCCCCCAGCCGCCCGCCCTGTCTCCTGATCCCACTCAAGCCCTCCCGCCCCCTGCCCTGCAGATCTCCTTCGCCGACTACAACCTGCTGGACCTGCTGCTCAATCATCAGGTGCTGGTCCCCGGCTGCCTGGACCCCTTCCCCCTGCTCTCGGCCTATGTGGCCCGCCTCAGCGCCCGGCCCAAGCTCAAGGCCTTCCTGGCCTCCCCGGAGCATGTGAACCGGCCCATCTTTGGAAGCCGCAAAATATGAGCCCAGCCTCCCCCGGGAGAGGGACTGCCCTTGAGACGAATAAACACAGTGAGAGGGAAGCTGTGCTGTGGTCACTGAGGGCCCGGGTGGCCGCTGGGGAGCCCCAGCCCTTCCCAGACTGTCTCAAAGAGGATGAGGGCTGGGCTGGGCCTTGAAAAAGCTCCATACCCTCAGAGCTGCCAGGACACAAAGAGGAGTTCCAAGTCCAGAGAGGAAGATGAGATTCCACACCTCCAAGATCCACCCTGGAGGGCTGCCTGCAGGAGGGGGTTGACCTTCCCAGGGCCGCGGCAACCTGGGAAGCATCTCCATCGGAGAGAAGGGCCGCCGTGTAGGGGACACGCAGTTCCTGACTACTGTGGGATGAGCTCCGTCACCCAACACAGGCAGGGTGACTGGTCTCTGCACTCTCCGGTGTTGCGCACACGTGTCACTTGGAGTGACGCACACACTCGAGTGTTTCACACGCGTGTCCATGTTGCCCGTTCTTGGGTGTCACCCACGGTCACCCCCAGGCAGTGCGGCAGGTGGCCAGCAGGGCCCAGGTGTGTGGCTGAAGACAGACCTGGGAGTTCTGGGCATGCCGTGCTGCTTGGGGACGGGGGTGGGGGTGGTTAGTCAATCTTCTCCTCCAGCTCCTGGGGCCTCTGTCAGCTCCTCCCCCCCGACTGTGGGAGCACCCCACCACCTGTCCAGTCCCAGCCCAGCTCTCCTTCCTGCAAGGCTGTGACTGGTCAGCCTGGCCCGGCCCTCCTGGTGCTCCTCAGACAATGTGCAGGCAGATAATTCCAGAAGGCCTGCATTCCCAGCGCAGAGCTCTCATGGTTCCTCGCTGCTCTCCAGGCAGAGTCCTCAGAATGATGAGCCTGCCGGGCCTTCCTACATCAGAATTCTCTGGTTTCCAGAACATTCCCCACCCCCAGCGGCCTGGCTCACCCTTAGAGCTGCTCTCTGCTCTCCAGGTAGCCCAGCTCTCCTGCCCCTCCCCGCCTTTGTGCGGCTGATGACCCACTTCCCCGCCCACACCTCGCCTCCCCCACTTTCCCCGCCACCCCCACAGTCACGCCCCTCAGCCGTCAGCTCCCTGCCCCTCTTCGGCCAGGTGCCCTGGGCACTTCTGCCTCTCTGCTCCGTGGGGTCTGGCCGCCCAGTTGTCTCCCCTCCAGCCCTCCCCCTGTGAGGTCAGAGACCGGATCAAGTTCCTTTCTGTCTCCCCTGGCCCCAGATGAGGTGCTGCTGACTCACCTTTGTTGTTGCTCAGTCATGTCTGACTCTTTGCAACCCCATGGACTGCAGCACGCCAGGCTTCCCTGAGCTTCACCATCTCCCAATTAGCTCAAACTCATGTCCATTGAGTCGATGATGCCGTCCAACCACATCATCCTCTGTCACCTGCTTCTCCTCCCACCCTCAGTCTTTCCCAGCATCAGGATCTTTTCCGGTGAGTCGGTTCTTTTCATCAGGTGGCCAAAGTATTGGAGCTTCAGCTTCAGCATCAATCCTGCCAATGAATATTCAGACTTGATTTCCTTCAGGATTGACTGGTTGGATCTCCTTGCTGTCTGAGGGACTCTCAAGAGTCTTCTCCAGCACCACGGTTCAAAAGCATCAATCTCTGTGGTGGTGGTGGTTTAGTCACTAAGTTGTGTCCGACTCTTTGCAACCCCATAGACTGTAGCCTGCCAGCCTCCTCTATCCATGGGATTTTCCAGGCAAGAATACTGGAGTGGGTCGCCATTTCCTTTTCCAGAGGATCTTTTGAAACCAGGGAGTGAACCCAGGTCTCTTGCTTTGCAGGCAGATTCTTTACCGTCTGAGCCACCAGGGAAGCCCATAACCTCCTTTAAGATGCCACAAGCCAGGATTCGAACCTGGCCTCTCTGGCCCTAGAGCCTGTGCTTATAACAACTCTCCCAGCTTGAACCACTATTTTTTAATATCCTGGCCCAGGGTGACTGCAGTTACCAGGTTCCCTGCGAGCTGGTAACTCTGGTGACCCCTTCCGCCACTCAATTATATGGAGACAGGAACCCTAACAGGTTGGGCTTCCAGCCTTTCAGGGTCGGGGTGGAAGTGGAACTGGTTCCAGTTTAAAGGCTGGATCAGGAACTTCCCTGGTGTCACAGTGGACAAGAATCCATCTACGAAGGAAGGGGACACGGGTTCGATCCCTGGTCCAGGAAGACTCCACATTCTGAGGAGTAGCATGTCTCTCTGCCATAATTACTGATGCCCACACACCTAGAGTCCGTGCTCTGCAACAAGACCCAGTGTAACCAAAAATAAATAAAGAGTTGCAGGGGGAAAAAATGGGGGTGGGGGTGACTGGAACATTTAAAGCCTGTTGATTGGATTTGCTCTCCAGCTGGGGAGGAGGGACAAGCGGTTACGGACTCAAAATGCCAGTCCTTGTGGGTGCTCCCAGCCTTCAACCAGCTGCAGTTGGGTCAGAAGAGGCGAATAAAGGGGTTGATCCCAGTTCCTGCGAGGATTTGCCCTCTGGTGGCAGCTCTGGGACTCGAGAGTCTCCCTCCCTGGGGCATTAGCCCAGGGAGGTTGGGGGTGAGGGGTTCGGGGAGCCACCCCAGACCTCAGAGGTAGAAGCCCAGCCTGCTATGGCGCCTTGAGTCCAGGTCTCAGCCCATGGGTCTTGCTCTGCCGCCACTCCGGAAGCTGCGGGAACGTCAGCTGAGCCCTCCCCAGGCTCGCCTCTGCCCTGCACCACCTTCTCCCGGCTCTGTCAAGGTCCCAGATGGTTCTAGCTTGGGCTCCATTCCCCACCTCCAGCCCATTCCCCCCGAGCCCACTTGGTAAGCCACCTGAAGACTCTTCCCAGCCCTGGAGGTTGGAACCCCTGGCTGCCTTTCCCCAGGTGTATACCCTCTCTGGGCCTGTTTCCTTTCCTGTCATCACAAAAGGCCACAGTGTTTACCAAGCACCTTCTGTGTGCCAGGCACTCGGTGGCTCTTAAAACTTCCATTTTACAGATGAGAAAACTGAGGTCAGAGCTGGAATTTGCACCCAGGCAGACTGACGGCCTAGCCTACATTCTTTCCCAAAGAGCCCCAGCAAATGCTCTCAAAAGTGCTCTGCACGAATCCAGCCTTCAGCGGAGTGGTTATTTGCAATGTTAATGTTAGTGAAATGTTAAATATCCTGATTGCAATCAAGAGGGAGCCACAGGAATTTTAGAAGCCGGAGAACAGGTCATGTTCAACCACTGGCCTGCTTTGTGGTTTGCTGTCAAGGCCGAGAGGCTGAAAACCAGCTCTGCAAATGTGGAGATGAAACCAGGGTGAGCACGAACAACTGGGAGGAGCCTCTCATGACCCTGTGGAGACGTTTACCCTCAAGAACTGTTGTGTTTGTCCAGAAAGTGCTTTTGGCAGGAAAACTTGAACTCCAAATCTTCCTCTTGGAAGACTTTCCACTGGGGTGGGGTGGGGAGCCTATACAATCTCCAGATGGGATTTTCCACAAAGTCAGGAAAACAGCCCAGGATCCCGCGAGCTCTGGTTACTGTCGCTCCAGCTTCCTTGCCCGAGCCTTGATCTTAAGAGAAGCATCTAGGGGAGAAAATAAAACGAAGGCTTTTAGTTCACCCATTGGCTGATCCCCAGCTGGGTTCTGGCTCAAAAGTGTATCAACCTTGAGAAAATGGTGGTTTCTCAAAGATTTGGCCTCAGTATGTTTAAGTCTCCAGCTAGACACGCCACATCTGGGGCAAGTTGGTGGCTCAGGGGTCAAGAACCCGCCTGCCAATGCAGGAGACGTGGGTTCCATCCCTGGGTCAGGAAAATCCCCTGGAGGAGGAAATAGCAACCCACTCCGGTATTCTTGCCTGGAAAATCCCATGGACAGAGGAGCCTGGTAGGCTACAGTCCGTGGGGTCACAAAGAGTCGGCCATGACCTAGTGAGTAAACAACAACGAGAGTGGAAAGTTACCATTTTGAGAGTTTGAAGCAGTAGCTTTTTCCTCTTATGCCAAAAATAAGACAACTGGGAATTGGGCTCATAAATCGGGCCCCGGGAGACTGAGACACACAGCTGGCTTGGTCTCTCAGCTCTAACCTGGTGATGTCTGTGGGCTTCTCTTCCTCTGACTCTGCCAGCCCTCATTGTCTCCTGCTGGCAGCAGGCTCTGCCCTCCAGACACATGTGACC
Source organism: Cervus canadensis (assembly GCF_019320065.1). NCBI lineage: Eukaryota > Metazoa > Chordata > Mammalia > Artiodactyla > Cervidae > Cervus > Cervus canadensis. The sequence continues at coordinate 42,800,357 of NC_057414.1, forward strand.
CAAACCCAAGCCCCAGCCCTGGGCACAGTGTGGTCCAAGGGCTGAGCCCTGGCAGGGGAGCTGGGCCCATCAGACCCAGCTGGGTCAGTGCTGGCCAGGCACCAGGAGCTTTCTCTGCAACCAGAGCTTTCTTTTCTTCACAGAAGTCCATGAAGGGACTTCCCTGGTGGTCCAGGGGTTAAGAATCTGCCTTCCAATGCAGGCGACACAGGTTCAATCTCTGGTCAGGGAACTAAGATCCCACACGCCACTGGGCAACTAAGCCTGTGTGCCACAACGTCTGAGCCCGCTCATCACAGTGACGACCCAGCACAGCCCTTGCACAAAAAGAGTCAGTGAGGGCATGACTTCAGAGCAGACTGTGGGGTTGGTTATAGCGGAGAGAGTTGAGCCCATGTGTGTGTCTGTGTGTGTATGCGCGTGTGTTTGTGAGAGAGAGAGAGTTTTCAGCCATGATTCCAGTCCCCCAGAGGCCATGTCCTTGCTCTGATTTGTTCATATGACCTCATACACGCTTCTTTTTTGGAGCTGAGCTTCTGTGATTTCAGCTGAAAGAGGCTGCGACAATTTTCAAATATGTCCACAGATCCATTTTCCCCATCAGAATTTGGAATCAATCTCCTACCCCTTGCGTTTGGCTGGACTCAGTGACTTGTTTCCAGCTCACAGGTGTGGGAGAGATGGTGCAGATTGTCCGGGACTAGGTCGTGGAAGGTCTGTGGCTTGCTCCAGGATCCCTCTCTTGGGTTGCCAGCCAGCCATGAAGATACTCAAGCAGCCCTGGGGAGAGGTTCAGGTGACAAGGAGCGGAGGCTTCTTGCCAAGGCAGCACAAAGTCACCGCCCATGTGAGCAAGCCGTCTGGAGGGCCTCCTCCAGCCCCAGTCGAGCCTTCAGATGGCTGCAGCCCCAGCTGCAATGACAGACTGTGTTAATCACGTGTTTTAGTTTTTGGGTTTTTTTTTCTGGCTTTGCTGGGTCTTAGTTGCAGCATGTGGGACCCAGTTCCCTGACCAGGGATCAAACTGTGGCCCCCTGCATTGGGAGTGTGGAACGTTAGCCAACTGGACCACCAGGGAAGTCTGATTTTCTGTATTCTGATGCTCTGACTGACCCTGCAGGGTTAACTAATTCTTATGGGAAAAGACTCTGATGCTGCAAAAGATTGAAGGCAAAAGGAGAAGAGGGCAGCAGAGGGTGAGATGGTTAGATAGTATCACTGACTCAATGGACGTGAATTTGACTAAACTCTGGGTGATGGTGGAGGACAGAGGAGCCTGGTGTACTGCAGTCCATGGGGTCGCAAAGAGTTGGATATGACTTGGCGACTGAACAACAACAAAAGTGATGGCAAACAATTGGCCTGACAGTGTGCCTTTCGAATGCAAACCAACCAATTCAGAGCCCATGTCCCACCTCCCTCAATGGGCTCTTATACTCTAGCCATACACCTGCCATAGTCACCCCAGGGCCAGGTACCAGACAACCAGAGATGGCTCCTATGCTCCAGAGCCCACTGCAATGATCCAAACTCACCAATCCTCGGCCTGCTTACCCTGTCTTGTGTTTCTTTCCATGGAAACCACAGGAGAGGCTCTGCCCGAAGTTTCCCTTCTCCCTCTGCCTCCTGACCACCCCTGGTGCATCCTTGGGTGGACGCCCCCCACCACTACCCCAGAATGGCATGCCCCGTTCTCTTGGGATTTGTGGGAAACTAACTATCTCTTTGATGGCAGATGCCTCTTGATCTGTTGGCCTTGCCAGACCTAAATAATAATAAAGCCTATATTTAAAACAGTGAGTCTGGGCAACAACAACTCAGCCAAGCCACTCCCAAATTTCTGACCCGGAGAAGGAGATAATATATGTTTATTATTTTAAGTGAATAAACTTTGGGGTCATTTGTTAGACAGCAACAGATAACTAATAGAGGGTCGGAACCAGGCCAGCACCATCTGGTCCCGGCGTAGGATGGACGTGGAGCAAATTTCCAGGTTCACAAAGCAAGGCAGGTGCTCTGAGGTTTCATGAGGTACTTTCCAGAGGTTTTCTGGTTCCTTTGGTTGAGGTTTGGTGTCTTCTCTGACACCACTGGGCACAAGAGCTGGTTAGTGCTCAGGATAAAGGCGCATTATTCAAACAGGAATCTTTCCTTTGATGATCTATCTCAATTCCTGGTTGCAAACCCAGCATGATCCAACACCCCAATGCATATTCCAATGATTAGTTTTTCTATGCAGGTCATTCACATTGAAGAGCAGCTAATGAGCTTGACTTCAGGTTCCATCCCTTTCCCTCATTTGCTCTGTGATCCTGATCACCACACCCAAACAAAGCAATACATCTAAAACAGCTCGGGACTTTCCGGGTGCTCCAGTGGTGGTTAAGAATCCACCTGCCAATGCAGGGGACACAGGTTCAATCCCTGGTCAGGGACGATCCCACATGATGTGGGGCAACTAAGCCCATGTGCCCCAACTACTGAGCCACACGCCTTGAGCCTGTGCTCCACAACAAGAGAAGCCACTGCAATGAGAAGCAGTAATGAAGAGTAGCCCCCGCTCTCCGAAACTAGAGAAAGCCCACGCGGCAAAGAAGACCCAGAGCAGCCAAAAATAAACAAATAAATCATTAAAAAAAAATCTTATCTGTGTCTCCCCTACTGGTTCTGTTTCTGAATAGAACGCTGACTAATACACTATTTAACCAGAAGAGTAGGATACTTCCCTAGTGGTCAAGTGGCTAAGACTCCACGCTCCCAATGCAGGGGGCCCAGGTTCAATCCCTGGTTAGGGAACTAGATCCCACACTCTGCAGCTGAGACCTGGAGCAGTCAAATAAATAAAAATAAGCATTTAAAAATAAATTAATAAAATTAAATTTAAAATTAAAAATACAGAAGAATCACTTATTGAGGGCTGTCTCTGAAAAGATCGCTTTTCTATCTGTTGTGATTAGAACAATCTGTTTTTTTTTTAATTTATTTATTTTTAATGGAAGGATAATTGCTTTATATTATTATATTGATTATAGTATACATGAACATGATGGCTTTAATTCTTGCATAACATGTTTATTTTAAAAATTGAGTAATAGAAAACTTGATTAAAAAGCTTTACTTGGAGAGGAAATCTCAATGTAGTAATACTTCTTTGTTTCATTCCAGACCCAAGTGCTCAAATGATGACTTGGCTGAAAATGTTGAACTTCAAGTTTTGCTAGAGGTCAACATACCATCAGTTGTTTTTTTCCCCCCTCTTCCTCAATTGCATATTTGTGCAAAACGTATGGTGAAAGAAGGGATGCCACCTTCCCAAGATGTTGAGATAGCCCCGAAGGTAAGGGTGATGTGTTCAGCCATTTATTGAACATTTATTATGGGCCAGGCATTGAGCTAAATGTTTTCTTTATTTTTTAAAAAAATTTGGGGGGTCTTCCTTGCATCCTGCGGACTGCCCTCCACTTGTGGGGCACATGCTTCTCCCTGCGATGGCTTCTCTGGCTGCAGGGCCTGGGCTCTAGAGCACAAGCTCAGAGTTGTCCTGAGACACCCGTGGAGTCTTATTTTATATACAGTAATTTGTATCTGCTAATCCCAAACTCCTAATTTACTTCTCCCACCCCTTTCCCCTTTGGTAACCACAAATTTGTCTTCTATGTTTGTAAGTCTGTTTCTGCTTTGTAAATAAGTTCATTTGTATCACTTTTTTTAGATTCCACATATAAACGACAGCATATATTTGTCTTTTTCTTTCTGACTACTTCACTTAGTATGATGATCTCTAGGTCCATCCAAGTTGCTGCAAATGGCATTCTTTCATTTTCCCACTTTTCCCTAGTGGCTCAAACGGTAAGGAATCTGCCTGCAGTGTGGGAGACCTGGGTTCAATCCCTGGGTTGGGAAGATCCCCTGGAGAAGGGAATGGCTACCCACTCCAGTATTCTGGCCTGGAGAATTCCATGGACTGTATAGTCCAGAGGGTTGCAAAGAGTCGGACACAACTGAGCAACTTTCACTTTCACAATTTATGGTAGGTGTGCACGTGTGTGTGGGTGCTAAATTGCTTCAGTTGTATCCTACTTTTTGCAATCCTATGGACTGTAAGCCCTCCAGGCTCCTCTGTCCCTGGGATTCTCCCGGCAAGAATACTAGAGGGGGTGGCCATTCTTTTCTCCAGGGGATCTTCCCGACCCAGGGATCAAACTTGTGTCCTGTGCATTGCGGGGAGGATTCTTAACCACTGAGCCACTGGGAATCCTCCAAACTAACACAGATATCCTTCAGTGGGTAAGTGGTTAAACATACCAAGGAATACGACTCAGGAATAAAAGGAATGAACTGAGACTTCCGCGGTGGTCCAGTGGCTAAGACTCCACACTCCCAATGCAGGAGTGGGTGGCCGGTTTCGATCCCTAGATGGGGAGCTAGATCCCACATGCTGCAACTAAAAAAAAAAAAAAAGACTCCTCATGCTGAAACTAAAAGATTGAAGATCACAGGTGGGGCAACTAAGACCCAGTGCAGTCAAATTAATTAATTAATTAATTTTTAATAAGAAGAATGAACTATTGATTCACAGGGCATCTGGAATCCAGAGAAGTGTGCTGAGTGGGGGAAAAAAGCTGATCCCAAAAGCTTACATACTGTTTGATTCCATTTATATAACATTCTTGTCATGACTAAATTATAGAAATAGAGGACAGATTGTGGTTGCCAGAGATTAAGGACAGGCGAGGGGATTGCAAGTGGTGGGGAATCGGGGGGAGAGACGTGGGTGTGGTTATAAAAGATGACGTAAGAGATTGTGTGGTGAGGAACTGTTCAGGGTCCTGACTGTGGTGGTGGATGCGTGAAACTACACAGGTGATAAAATTGCATAGAACTAGACACACACACATGCACACAGACACACACGCGCACACAGGAGTCCAGCTGAAACCAGGGCAATCTGCACACAAGATGGTTAGATTGTATCAATGTTAATATCCGGGGTGTGACATCACCCTCCAGTTTTGCAAGATGTTATCTCAAAAGGAAAAGGTTAGGTCAAAAAAAGTAAACAGACATAAAGGTTCTAATTAAAAGACACAGGATGTCAGAATGACAAAAGAACATTAAATTATACTCTATGTATAAGAACACATTTCAAGCGTAGGATATGGAGAGGTTGAAAGTGAAAGGATGAAAAAGGCATGCCGTGCAAGTACCACCAGAAAGCAAGTGTAGCTGCATCAATATCAGGACAACAGCGCTTGGAAGCCGAGGTCAATACAAAACAAATGAAGAACGTAAAAAAATATATAGAGGGAATTTTGTTAATGTGAAAAAAGCCTCACTATTTATCCAGAAATAAAAAAATTTTAAGTTTTTTTGTATCTAATATCATGGCCTCAAACTTGATAAAGCAAAACATGATGGAATAGCAAAGAAACATACACAAAGCTGAAGTCATTACATGTGTGTGTGTGTATTTGCCAATCTTGTTTCATTTATATTTTCTTTCAGTCTGTATTCAGATATTTTAACATGCTTCTCTTAGTAACTGATAGATCGGGCAGAGAAAAAATGCAGAATAAAATGAAAAAGTCAGACAACCACAGAAAACACTTTTCTTTCTTTATCTGGCTGCGCTGGCTCTTAGTTGCGACACGCAGGATTTTTCCTTGCAGTACACGGACTCTCTAGTTGTGACGAGCTGGCTCAGTAGTTGAGGAGTGTGGGCTTAGTTCTACTGCATTTGGGATCTTAGTTCCCCAACTAGGGATTGAACCTGTGTCCTCTGCATGGCGAGGAGGATTCTTAACCACTGGACCACCAGGGAAGTCCCAGAATACACTTTCTTTTCAGCTCGTGTATAACCTATACCAAAATCGATTCCATAGACATGTCAGCGCATTCCAGTGGATTGAAACTGTAGAGTCCGTTGTCTGTGCACAGTGCAAGTGAGCTAAAAGCCAATTTCCAAAAAGACAACTTAGATGTTTGTGATTAAAGGACTATTTCAGGAGCTGAGTCCTCATGCCAGCGAACCACAAGTACCACAGAGAATCATTGCTTCATAGAAAGCAAACCAATATGCAAAATGGTAAAAGAAAAATTTACCTCAACTTTTTTTTAGAAAATTAGTTAATTTATTTATTTGATTTTAATTTAATTTGGGTCTTCATTGCTGTGTGGGCTTTTCTTTAGTTGCGGCGAGTGGGGGCTACTCTCTAGCGGCAGAACGCGGGCTTTTCATTGCAGTGGCTTCTCTTCTTGTGAAGCATAGGCTCTAGGGTGTGAGGGCCCAGTAGTTGTGTCTCGAAGGCTCTAGATCACAGGCTCAGCAGCTGTGGTGCATGGGCTGAATTGCTCCCTGGCACGTGGAATCTGCCCAGACCAGGGATCAAACCTGTGTCTCCGGCTTTGGCAGGAGGATTCTTTACCACTGAGCCGCCAGGGAAGCCCAAATGTGTATTTTGTTTTTTGTTTTTTAATTTTAGGGATAAATTTTGCTGTTGTTGAGGTATTATACATCTATAAATACATTATTATGCCTATACTGCACATACGGTAAGGTGCACTCCTCTTTAAGTGGATTTTGTGAGTTTTCCTATTCAGGCAGACCTCTGCAGTTACCACCAGATCAAGAGAGCATGTTTCTAATACCTCAACCCCATAAAGTTCTCTCAAAGTTAGTGCTCATTCTCCCTCAAAATTAGTGCCCTCCAAACCACACACCATTCTGGCTCCTAACACCATAAACTAGTTTTGCATGTTTCTGAATTCATATAAATGGAATCGTATACCATGCATTATTTTGTGTGGCTTCTTCGGCTTAGTGAAACATCTGTGGGTTTCATCCTTGTGGTGTGTGGCAGCGCTCCATTGGGTGTTTTAGTCGCTTAGTCATGCCCAACTCTTTGCGATCCCATGGACTGTAGCCTGCCAGGCTCCTCTGTCCATGGAATTCTCCAGACAAGAACACTAGAGTGGGCTGCCATTTCTTTCTCCAGGGGATCTTCCTGACCAATGGATCGAACCCAGGTCTCCTGCCTTGCTGGCAGATTCTTTACCGTCTGAGCCACCAGGGAAGCCCTCCACTGGGTGACCATATTATAACTGATTGGTTGACATTTGGGTTGAATGTCTGGTTTGGGGCTATTATGAGTTAAGGATCAGCTTATTTGATTGTGGAAGCTTGGTAAATCCAAAATCTGAAGAGTAGGCTGGCATTATCTACCGATTTAAATGTCAATCTCATCTAAAAAAAAAAAAAATACCTTCAGAGAAACATCTAGAATAGTATTTGACCAAACATCTGGGTACTGTGGCTTATTCAAGTTAACACATAATTCAAGTTAACACAAGTTAACACATCACAGGACTCCACTCGACCACTCCCGCGAGTGTCCGCTGCTCCCGCGTGACCCCCGCCCTGTGTCCGCACGCTCCCGCCCCGCCGGCCGCCAAGATGATGTGCGGAGCGCCTTCAGCCACGCAGCCCGCCACGGCCGAGACCCAGGCTATCGCCGACAAGGTGAAGTCCCAGCTGGAGGAGAAGGAGAACAAGAAGTTGACAGTGTTCAAGGCTCTGGAGTTCAAAAGCCAGTTGGTTGCTGGGAAGAACTACTTCATCAAGGTTCATGTGGACGAGGATGACTTCGTGCACATTCGAGGGTTTGAAAGCCTCCCGCATGAGAACAATCCCGTGGCCTTGACCAGCTACCAGATCAACAAAGGCAGGCACGACGAGCTGACGTACTTCTAGGCCCGATTTTGCAGAGTCTGTTGCCCACATGGGTCTCTCCTCTGCAGACCTGTCTGGGACCAGACGCGGTGCCCCTTGGGGTGGGGTGGTGTCTCTGTTCCCTGCTTTCATTGGGTTCGTTTTTTCTCCCAATCCATGATTTTAGCTAAATTTCTATCGAGGAGGGCTTGTGTTATCTTTAAATAAATATGTGTTTTCTGTTTTCACACACACACAAAAAATTAACCATCACAAATATATACCCAGGAGTGGAGCTTTAGTAGAGAACACAATTTTTCCAAGTAATTGAATCATTTTAACACTCCCACCAAGAAAGCATGAAAGTCCCAGTTGCTCTATGTCCTTGCTAACACTTGGAATTGTCAGTGCTTCCAATTTTTCTAATGAATGTATAGTGGTAATCTAATGGTAATGTGGTTTTATTTTTTCATTTCCTTGATGACTAATGATGCCATACACCTTTTCTTATGCTTGAGGGTTATGTAATATTGCCACACAAAATATTTCCAAACAGCAAACTCTTTTTCCCCCCTTAATTTTATTGAAGAATAGTTGATTTACAATATTGTGTTAATTTCTGCACGACAGCAAAGTGATTCAGTTATACCCATTTATGTATTTTTTTCATATTCTTTTCCATTTGGTTTATCACAGAATATTGTTTGTAGTGTTTTATGCTATTCAGTAGGACCTTGTTGTTTATCCATCCCATTTATACAACAAGCAGTTTTATTTTATTTATTTATTTTGTCTTTGCTGGTCTTAGTTGTGGTGTGTGAGATCTAGTTGCCTGACCAGGGATGGAACCTGGGCCCCCTGCGTTGGAAGTGAGGAGTCTTTTTTTTAAATTAATTAATTAATTAATTTTACTTTACAATATTGTATTGGTTTTGCCATACATTGACTTGAATCGGGAGTGCGGAGTCTTAACCATTTCCCTGGGCCACCAGGGAAATCACAAACACTTTTTTTTTTTTTAACGATGAGAGTTGGACTCTGAAATATGGGCACAGGTGGCTAGTAATCTGCTCCCCTTTCAAACCAAAGTTTTTAAATATTTAATCATCACATATTAAATATTAAGTTTGGCCATATAGAATCTGCTTTAAAAAAAGAGATTGTTTACACAAACATACTCACTTTCAGGGGGTGAAAAAAGCTTTCATAACCTTTGCCTACCTTTCTGCAGTTCTCATTATTGCTTCTTTGTTATTGCTCTTTAGTTACTCAGTCGTGTCTGATTCTTTGCAGCCTCGTGGACTGTAGCCCACCAGGCTCCTCTGTCCCTGGGATTTCCCAGGCAAGAATACTGGAGTGGATTGCATTCCCTTCTGCAGGGGACTGAACCCACGTCTCCTGCATTGCAGGTGGATTCTTTACCACTGAGTCGCCTGGGAATTCTTGCTTCCAATTGTGTGTTAATTGGATATAAATTCAACTGAGGTTATAAAGCTTTCAAATAACAGAAGCTGAAACAAGTTAGTTCTTTTCTTGCTCAACTAACTGTCCAGAGTCATCTGGATGGGCTGGTATCCACTCCCCGTGGTGTTGGAGACCCAGGCTCCTTCCAGTTGACTCTGTCACACAGTTGTCCCATCTCCTCTGAGTTCCAGCCGGGGGAAGGGAGTCTCTGAACCACACCTGCTGGGGCGGCACCTTCTGGGGTTTACCATGCAGCTGGTAAAATAAGTTACTTGCTGCCAATACCCAGCATGACGCCATGCAGCATTCGGTAAGGAAGTTCTGACTTTCAATTGATAATGATTTCTGGTGAATAGGCCTTGCAAAAATCCTCAGCAAAGAGAGGCAATGTTATCAAGAAGTCCCTTTTTCTCCATTTTCAGCTTTTGGGGGAGTGCGGATCAATTCATATTCAACCAGTTATTTAAGGAATCAAGGTTGGGGGAGGTAAGCTGCTTGCTGTGTAACTGGTTTATTTCAGTTCTGTTTCATATATGGGCCCCCAGGGAACCTCCCTGTGGGCTCCGCCCAAGCCCCCCGTCTGACTAGGGTGACACATCCCTGGTTTGAAGCAGTGATTCTCTCACACTCTACCAAGCATCCCCTGAAGCCCACAAACGTGCCACCACCACGGCAGTGGAGGCTCACTCCTAACACTCTCCTCCACTTGTGTTAGGACGATTTGGATTGCGAGCCACAGAAACCCCACTCAAAGCACAGTGAACGGACTGACCCAGCCTGCGGGGAGAGGACGGTGCTCCTGACTCGAGGCTCACCGGCTCAGCTCCATCCTGTCCCAGTCTCCCTGCCCCCTCACCCCTGCTCCCTGGACCACTGCCCCAAACCAGCGGCCTGCCCCAAACCATGTCCTGGTCTCGGGCTCTGCCTTCTGGGGAGTCCCAGCCTGAGACAGAAGGGGCTTGTTGTGGTAAGTTTTTGGGTGAGTTTTTCCAACTTTGGGAAGGGGAGTGGCTGATATATTTAGTCCCGTGGGTGTTTATTGATATGATCTGTCAATGCGCGGCTGCTGTTTTGGGGCAGCATCTTCTGGTCCTGTCTCTCTGTGCCGAGTTTCCTCCTCGGTTGTACCTTCCTCCTGGCCGCTGCACTCCCCGGTTGTGCCTCAGGAGGGTGCCAGAACCTTGGCATCTAGAGAGGAAGGGCGCTCCCCACAGCCCAGGACCTGAAACTGATGGTCCCTGGCTGGGTGTCTCAGGATGTGTCAGGAGGAAAAACCTCACCAGCTTCTCCTACACGAGGCTGGAACTCATCAGCCCTTGGTAAGTGTGGGGATGGCTCTAGGGTGGGGTGTGCTCTCTGGAGCCAGTCTCAGGGAGCAGAGATCCTGAGAGCAGAAAAGGCACCCGGGAATATCCCAGGATAGATGGGCAGGACCAGAGGTCTGGATCCTGAGTTGGCCCAGTGGGTTCTGACCACCTTCCCTCTGCAAACTGGGGAGGTGGGAGAGAAGAATCTGTGGCTCTGTTTGGAGTGCGGGGCAGCGGGCAGGGACCAGGCCGAGTATGAATGATACCTCTGTGTGCCAGTATCATCTCATTTAATCCCTACAGCTTGTCCCCACTTTGCACGTGAGGAAAGGGAGGCACAAAAATTCTAAGGAGCGAGGCCAAGGTCCCTGAAAGTGCAGGGTAGCTAGGACTTGAATGCAAGCCACTCGACCCCAAGAGTACACTCTTGCCCTTGAAGCCCAAGATGGGGAACTATAACCCAAGTGCCACGAGGGCAGGGGACTTGCCATCTTGATTGCTCAGTCTGTGGAGGCCTCTGCTTTCGAACTGTGGTGCTGGAGAAGACTCTTGAGAGTCTCTTGGACAGCAAGGAGACCAAACCAGTCAATCATAAAGGAAATCAACTCTGGATATTCATTGGAAGGACTGATGCTAATGCTGAAGCTCCAATATTTTGGCCACCTGATGCGAAGAGCCGACTCACTGGAAAAGATCCTGATGCTAGGAAAGAGGGTAGAAGGATAGGGGGGCGACAGAAGATGAGATGATTGGATGGCATCACGGACTCAATGGACATGAATTTGAGCAAACTCTGGGAGACAGCGAAGGACAGGGAAGCCTGCGTGCTGCAGTTTATGGGGTTGCAAAGTCACAGCTTAGAGACTGAAACAACAGCTCAGCTCTGCACCCTAACTGTGCCTTCCCGGGCCTTTATTAATGCAGGCTCCGTGCTGGTCCCTGAGAGCCGTGCAATGCTGAGGTGTGATCTATCTGGTGGCAGGGCTATTATTTTTCAATTAAAAAAATTTTTTTCAAATTTATTTTGGGCTGCACCGGGTCTTTGTTGCCGCACATGGGCTTTCTCCAGTTGTGGTGCACACGCTCCTCATTACGGTGGCTCCTCTTGTCTTGGAGCACAGGCACACAGGCTTCAGTATTGGGGTGCACAGGCTTTAGTTGCCCCCAGGTATGTAGGATCTTCCTGGACCAGGAAGTGGACCTGTGCCCCCTGCATTGGCAGGCCGATTCTTAACCACCGGCCCACCAGGGAAGTCCCTGGGCTATTATTGTTTTATTTATTTGTTGGCTGCACCACTTGGCACACGGGATCTTAGTTCCCCCACCAGGGATCGAACCTGTGCCCTCTGCAGTGGAAGCACAGACTCCTAACCACTGGCCCTCCAGGGCTGTCCCAGGACTGTCGCTGCTGCTTTCTCAAGGCCTGTGCGGGGGGAGCCGTGCCTGCGGTCTTCACCTGCCCCCGAGGGCGGTGGACACCCACATCCTGGCGCTAAGCGGACACAGACCCTGGAAGAACCTCGCTGTCACCAGCTGGCCCTGCTCCAGTGCGGCTGGAGATGAAGGCCCTTCTGGGGTTTCCGGTTGCTCCGGGAGGTTGGAGGGGATTACTCTGAATGCTAAACTGCTACACGAGCTCACCCCGGTTATCCGGTTGTGCTGGGACACCACAAATGATGTGAGCAGGGCCCTGGAGCCCCAGGAATCCAGCCCCAGTCCCTCTCAGCCCTCTGGGGAGCAGTGGGGTGAAGTCATCTTCTCTTCGTGCCCCTGGCTTGGCCTCTGAGGCCTGACTGAACCCGAGTCCTTGGTCACGCTTCCCATGGGAGGTTGGTGGGCACAGAGTGGCGCTGGATCAGCCCAGGGCCGTGGGCTTTCCCTGGCATCAGCCCGCTCTTGGGGACCGGCTCTCCTGTGGGAGGTGGAGCGCCCGAGATGGGCTGCTGTCAGCCTCTTTCAGCGAGGCCCACGGCTGAGCCCCCAGAGGCCAGGCAGTCATGGTGACCGGCCCATGCTCGACCAGGCCCCTGGGCTCCTTTCCCCTTGGCAGGCTGCTGAACCCACCGCGGGAGGGGCCCAGAGTGATTTGAGGGGGAGCCTCCCCATTCCGGGCCTCCTCCTCCTGGGGCCTGGCTCACAGAGGTGTCAGCCCAGGCTGCTGGGTGCTGTCAGGTTTGGGGGAGCAGAGAGGGGCTACAGGTCCCCGGTCTACTTTCTTGCTTCACACCCTGATTTGGCCGCAGTGAAACTTCACACGGATTCCTAAGAAAGGCCTGGAAGCTAGCTTTTTCGAAGCCTTCATATCTAAAATGTCTATCTTTCCACTTGACCCATCATTTGGCTGCGTGGACATGCGTGCTGGAAATCATCCCCACCTCAACCTGGAGGTCCTCCCACCTCTACCCTTGGTTGGTGGGGTAAGATGGTGGGGGGGTGCTGGGGGGTAGGGGTCTAAGGCCAGTCTGATTTCACTCTTTTATGAGCAGTGCTTTTTTTCCTCCAGGGAAGCTTTTAGATTTTTTTCACTCTGGATATTCTGAAACTCCTCAGCCATGGCTGTAGATGTCAGTCGTCCCCCCACCGCCCCTTCATTCCCCTGGATTCCTAAGGTTTTTCAGTCTGGAGATGCACGTCCATTAGCTCACAAAACCCTCTCATATCACCTGTCCGATAATGTCATTTTCTCTGCTCTGTTAGTTGGATGGCAAAACCCTTGGTTTCATTTTTCTTGTTGCTAGTCTTTTTCTTGTACCCGCTGAAGAGTAACAACAGAAAAATCATAAAACCTCTCTGCAACCCTTCAGTTAGATTTTTGTGTTGGCAATCATTTTGAACTTCTAAGAATTCTCTCTTCTGTGTTTCAGTGTTCCTCTCTGGGGAGATGCTGTACTGCCTGCTGAGAAGAATTCCCTTCTGAACCAAAGGGCAGGACCAACTCCCCAGCCCTGGGCACACAGGTGGCAAACAGCCCTGGGCAGTCTGTACCCTTTGGAACTGCTTTGGAAGACATTCGAGTTCACGCCTGAGTTCACGTCTCCTTCCCAGCCCACATCCAGTGACAGGTTGATTTATTTTTTAATGGAAGTTCTGCTTATGTATTTATTTGGCTGTGCCGAGTCTTTTTTCAAAAAATGATTTAATTTATTTATTTTTGGCTGGGCGGGGTCTTCATTGCTGCCCGGGCTTTTCTCTATTGTGGTGAGTGTGGGCTTCTCATCTCTGTGGCGTCTCTAGTTGTGGAGCGCAGCCTCGAGGGTGTGAGGACTCAGTCGTGGTGGCTCCCAGGCTCCAGAGCACAGGCTCAATAGTCGTGGTCCACGGGCTTAGTCGGTCCTTGGCATGTGGGATCCTCCTGGGTCAGGGATTGAACCCATGTCTCCTGCATTGGCAGGTGGGCAGCTTCTTCACCACTGAGCCACCAGGGAAGCCCCTGAGTTGAGTCTTAGTCATGGCATGTAGGACCTTCGGTCTCTTTTGCAGCTAGGGGGATCTTCAGTTGAGGCATGTGTGATCTAGTTCCCTTACCAGGAATTGAAACCCCAGCTCCCTGCATTAGGAGCGCAAGTCTTAGCCACTGGACCACCAGGGAAGTCCCCTGTGACTGGTTGACAAAGGAGTAAAAACACTCAACCTTTGTCGAACGCAGGACAATCTTCCAGAACCATCCAGCTTCCACACTTCCCATAGGGTTGGCTGAGACCTTCATGGATACCCCACTTCAGCTCAGTTTATCCCTCCAACCAATCCTGTTTCCTTCCTTTCTCTCCCCTGGGTGTTGACCCTAAGAACTCTCCCTATAAACCTTCTACATGCCGAGTTCTGCTTCCTGGGGAGCCCATATAACAGCTAGTAACAGAAGTGACCCAGAAAGCAGACACTCAATGGGAGTTTGGAGCAGGGTCACTCATCACCCAGCTGGCCGTGATGATATGCCACGCTAGTGGCAGAGAGAGCTCCTGGCCCAGGTAACAGAATGACTGCCATACTTTAACTGGGGGCTGGGGGGAGGCAGTGAAAAGGAATGCACCAGCTGTCCAGCTAGATCAGGCATGTGAGAAACAGGAGGGCAGGTGTACCTACAAGGATGGTGGAATCAGATGTCCACGGCTAAGCCTGATTGATGCTTTGGAAAAAAAAGACAGTGAAAGGCTGAGCACATTGAATTGGGATGAAAAGCTACAGAGTGTGAAGGAAGAGAGCTAGGCTTCCACCTCCCTGCAGACCTGGAGGGCAGAGTGCCAGGCCGGGAACTTAATCCGGAGAGCAGCCGAGCTCTAAAGAAGCTACTGTGCCCAAGTCGGGAGACTCTGCTGTATGGCAGGACAACATCTGGGCTGACAGCCCCCCCAAACTCTTGAATCCCCAGCTTCCCCTGAACCTTCAAGTCAGAAGTGGCCCACCACTCTCGGTTAAGGGCTATAAAGCTCACCCCCACCCCTGTCCCACTTGCTTGAAGAAGACGCAAGCGAGACAGCATGGAGCCTCCCCACCTCCCACCCACAGCCTCTTCCAACTACTGTGCAAATAACTAGGTGAGATCACCATACGACCAGGTGGGGACAAGTTGGGCTGATAAGGGATGAATAAGACCTACCGGAGACCCAGACGGCACAGGCCAGGAGCAAACATGCCAGGGGCTGGATGGTGATCAGAGGAATCTGATGTTGAATCAAGGAGAGTTTATTGACCTGGGAACACTCCCCCAGGGTTATTGGATTCAATTTCTGGCAAGGACCCCAGGAAATGGGGCACTAGGACTGGTAGGGTGGCTCTCAGCAGTAATATCCACACCAAGTGAGGCAGAAATGCTAGGATTGCCACGGTAGATGGTGGAAGGTACAGGTACGGGTTAAGTCGCTAAGTCGTGTCTGACTCTTGTGACTGCATGGACTGTAGCCTGCCAGGCTCCTCTGTCCATGGACTTTTCCAGGCAAGAACACTGGAATGGGTTGCCATTTCCTTCACCAGAGGATCTTCCTGGCCCAGGAATCAAACCCGGGTCTCCTGCACTGCGGGCAGATTCTTTACCAACTGAGCTATGAGGGAAGTACAGGTATAAGGCTCAGAGAAGCAGGCACGTAGGACTGGATATTCTGCATAAGGCTGGAAACTCCACATAAGCCAAAGCAGTGAAGACTGCGCTGGCAAGAAGGCCCCAGCCTCACTGTGAAGCTCATGGCCGTGCCCCTCTGCAGGCCAGGGCTGACAGTAGGAGAAGCTGTGCAGATCTGGGCTCCCCATGGCAACGGGATGTCAGAACCCTGAAACAACGTAGCCAGGTGGGCGCTTATCCAGAAGGAAGTGGGAGCAATTATTGTTAAAAAAAGAGCGAGAGAGTAGAATCAGTGACAGCTCAGGTCCTGATTGCGGAGGGGTATGTTTGTTTTTTTTACTACAGAGCAGAAATTTGGTGTCGTGGTGATAAAGAAGAGAAGAGGAAATATATCGCAGCATTTCTAAGAAGAAAACGTCTCCCTAAAGAACAAATCCAAAGTGCGACCGCAGCTCTCCCTCTTGCTGGAGCTCCGGATGCATTTAAAACTGAAGTGCAAGGACAGGATGAAAAAGTCCTTCTGGACCTGTGGTTTTCAATTGTTGGAGATTGAGCGCCCCCAGGGGACATCTGGCACTGTCTGGGGACATTCTTGATCATCCAGGGGAGGCTGCTGGCTTGAAATGGGTAGAAGGCAGGGGTGCTGAGAGGCAAGCAGCAGAACACAGAACAGCCCTGGATACAGAACTATCCAGACCACAGTGTCCGTAGTCACATCTAAGGAGCTCCCTTTTATTTTTATTTAAATTTATTTATTTATTTATTTGGCTGCATCGGGTCTTATAGTTCATGGCATGTGAACTCTTAGCTTTGGCCTGTGGGATCTAGTTCCCCAACCAGGGATTGAACCCAGACCCCCTGCACTGGGAGTCGGGAGTCCTAGCTACTGGACCATCAGGAAAGTCTCAGCTCTGTTTTATACTATATTTTTAAAAGAAGCTTCTTTTTGAAAAAATTATTTATCTATTTATTTTTGGTTGTGCCTGGCCTTTGCTGTCAACCCGCTATGCCCGCAGTGCCCACATTACCTCTGCTATTTGCTCTTAATAAACTCACTCCTTTCTGCAATACTTTGTGTCTCGAAATTCTTTTCCAACCCTCGTTCAGACTGCCTCAACAAATACATCATCTAGGAGTGCTACAGTCCATGGGTATCACAACAGAGCTGGACATGACTTGGTGACTAAACAATAACAAAACAAAAAAAGAAATTCATTAGAAATGTATCCATATAATTCTCTACACAAGTAAAAATAAAGGAGAAACACCATCTGATGACATTAAGCAATGTAGGAAATGCATTTAATAAGATTTATTTATTTATGACACAAATTCTTATTAAATTGGGAATGGAAGAGAAGTTCTTGAACTCAGTGCAGTTTCCATGCCAAAAATTCACAGCAGATATTCTACATAATGGCCCTTAAACCCCCACTTAGACACCCTGACCAGGGGCAAAGTCACCCCGAACCATGCAAAAAGGGAGGACTTGGATAAGACATTTCCTTCTTCATACATGCTCACCTATCCCTTTAATATCAGAAGCAAAATATTCATATTTAATATAGTTCTGGAGGTGCTGATCAATGAAATAAAGGAAGTAAAATAAATTAAAGCTGTAAGGATTGGAAGAAAGGAGATAAAACTCTCCTTATTTGCAGATGATGTGAGCATTCATTTAAGATGGACTCAACAGACTATTAGAATCAATAAAATTTCAGTAACATTGCTAGATAGAAACCTACAAAATCATAGTATTTCTAGAATATCTCTACATCTTCAATACCCAGCTTAAAAAAAAAAAACAGATTTTACTCACAGCAGCTAGATACAAAGTATCTAGAATATATTTTGTTGTTGTTTAGTTGCTAAGTCATGTCCCACTCTTTGCAATCCCATGGACTGTAGCCCGCCAGGCTCCTCTGTCTGTGGTATTTCCCAGGCAAGAATACTGGAGTGGGCTGCCATTTCCTTCTCCAGGGGATCTTCCTGACCCAGGGATGGAACTCAGGCCTCTTGCATTGGCAGACAGATTCTTTGCTACTGAGCCACCTGGGAAGACCCATCTAGAATATATAAGAATATGTAAATGTCTTGGCAGAAAACTTTAATAAAAGATATAGAAGAGAATCTGAATAAGCAGAGAACAAGACCATCATGCAGACTTCCCTAGTGGCTTAGGCAGTAAAGAATCAACCTGCAAAAAAAAAAAAAAGAATCTACCTGCAAAACAGGAGACCTGGGTTCAATCGCTGGGTCAGGAACAACCCCTGGAGAAGAGAATGGCAACCCACTCCAGTATCCTTGCCTGGAGAATTCCATGGACAGAGGAACCTGGTCAGCTACAGTCCATGGATTGCAAAAGTCGGACACGACTGATTGACTAACTTTCACTTTCTTTCAGACCACAAGGTAGGGTAAGATGACAAAGTTATCGAGATGTAGTTGTCTCCAAATTCATCTCTAAATGTAATGCAGTCCTAATCAAAATTCAGTTGGATATTTTGGAGAAATTTGATAAATTCACAAAATCATTGTTATAGATGAATAAAGATCCATAAATAGCTAAGAAAAACTTCAAAGAAGAGGAGGGCTCGGGGAAGGAGTGTGTGCGTTTCCTTACCAGAGTTATAAGACCATGAAAGTGAAAGTGTTAGTTATTTAGTCATGTCTGACTCTTTGTGACCCCACAGATTGTAGCCCGCCAGGCTCCTCTGTCCATGGGATTCTCAAAGCAAGAATCCTGGAGTGGGTAGCCATTCCCTCCTCCAGGGGATCTTCCCAACCCAGGGGTCGAACCCAGGTCTCTTGCATTGCAGATTCTGTACTGTCTGAGCCACTAAGGAAGCCCTGTAAGGCTATAGTAATAATAAAAAAGAAATTGCGGGGACTTCTCTGGTGGTCCAGTGGCTAAGACTCCTTGCTCTCAATACAGGGGGCCTGGGTTCGATCCCGGGTTGCTCCCACATGTTTGCATGCCACAAGCTGCAACTACAAGACCCCACGTGCTTCAACTAGGACCTGGCACAGCCAAATAAGTAAATTAACTAAATAAATATTTTTTTGAAAAATTATGGCACTGGCCAAGGAGCAGACACAGAAGAGAATACAGAACTGACGAGCAGACCCGACACCTTCAAGAGCTCAATATATAAGTCAGTACATCGTTCAGTAGATGGTGCTGGCGAGGTGAATTCCTCCCTGACAGTACGGGCAAAGTGGCCTCTTGATGGATTGATGGTGTAAATGTGAAAGTGACTTGACAAAGTTAATGAAAGAAAACATAAGAGCATATTATTGTGATCCAGGGCCGTAATTAAAGACTTTTTTTAAAAGTTGTTTTTGTTTTATTATTAATCCCCAAGCTGTGTGACCTAACTAGAAAATATTGCCTCTTACAAGTTACGCAAGTATAATGTTCCATGTGTTCTCTCCTGTCATTAAAACAAATAGCAACAGGACTTCCACGTGGCTAAGTGGTTAGGACTCCATGTTTCAAATGCAAAGGGCACAGTTTACATCTCTTGTTGGGGAAGTAAGATCCCTCATGCCCCACAGCACAGCTAAAAACAACACAGAACAAAATAGAAACTTTCAGAAATAAAAGGATTTTTAAACAAAGTTTCAAAAGCACAAAACACAAGCAATCCACTCCCCCAGAGAAAAGCCTCCTGATGAATTTGATTACATTGTTTACCGAAACACATCTATGAATTTGATTACACTGTTTAACGAGAGACATCTTGAACAAAGGGAAAAGAGAGTGAACAGAGAAGGTTTTTGTAATGCTTGAAACGTTTGTGACCTCAAGGACTGTCCCCCTCCAGGCTCCTCTGTCCATGGGATTCTCTAAGCAAGAAGAATACTGGAGTGGGTAGCCATTCCCTTCTCCAGGGGATCTTCCCAACCCAGATGGGAACCCAGCGCCTCCATCATTGCAGGCAGATTCTTTACTGTCTGAGCCATCAAGGAAGCCCGATATCTAGAATAAACTTCTGCAAATCAACAAGAAATAGGCAGCAAATCAAATAGAAAATGGTCAAGATATGAAGGGCAAAACAGAAGAGGAAAGCAAAATTCAAGGTGCATGGGAAGAGATGATGCAGATCCTTAGTAAAAAGGGATGCCATTCAGAACAACTTTCTACCGTTGGGACTGGCAAACATGCCAAAGCTGCTGATGCTGCGTGTTGGGGGTACAAGGGTCTGGAATGAATCTGAAGAGTAGCTGGGGTTTGGGGCCGGCTGGAGCAGCCATTTGGACGGCAGCCTGGCGCTACTTATGTAAATCGAGTGTTCACACACCTGGGACGCAGCAGAATGGAATGTGGGATAAAGGGAACACGGAACTCACTAAATGCACATAAAGGGGGAGGGTGGGGCCGGAGCAATGACAGCGGGCCAGAATCTGAGGAGTATGCGTGCTACACACACACCACACACACCCTTGAGGTCCAGCAGGCGGGACAGCCCGGGATGGCCCTGCGACTGCACCGTGGGAGAGGGGGACGCGAAAAGCTGAAATGAACTCAGGAACCAACAGAGGAGTGGACAAAACACCTAAGCCAGCCCTCTGGCCTGACCCCTGGTCGCACCCCTACCCTCACTCAATATAAGAACAAACTCACCACCACTGCCCCCCACAACATGCCAGAGAGCAAGGGCAACTGCTGTTTGCTCTGTTTTCCATCTCCCTTGCTCTTACCAGAAAGTAAAAGTGAAAGTATTAGTCGCTCAGTCGTGTCAGACTCTTTGGGACCCCACGGACTGCAGCCCACCAGGTTCCTCTGTCCATGGAATTCTCCAGGCAGGAACAATGGAATGGGTTGCCATTTCCTCCTTCAGGGGGCCTTCCTGACCCAGGGATCAAACCCGGGTAGAGGCCCCAATGAAGCCCTGCCTGAAAAAATAAAACGCACCCTGGAGATCTCTTAAGGCCCACACGGCACGGGGAAGGCGGGCAGGGGTAGACAAACGCTCCTGTGTACCCCAGGGCAATCAGCGAGGTTGAGTTAAGTCTACTCAGAACCGTGCGAAAGGGACAGAGATCTGGGGCTGGGGCCACAGCAGGACGGGTGGGGCGGGGAACACCAGCCAGGGTCACCCCCAATCTCATCCACCTCAACCCCCCACTTCAATTGCCCAGACCTAGGAGGGGAAGAGGACAACAGAGGATGAGATGGTTGGATGGCATCACCGACTCGATGGACGTGAGTTTGAGCGAGCTCCAGGAGCTGGTGAAGGACAGGGAAGCCTAGCGTGTGGCAGTCCACGGGATCGCAGAGAGTCGGCCACGACTGAGAGAGTGGGCAGCAGAAAGGACCCTGCCTGTACACGGAGACCTGAGGCCTGGCTGTCCCTCTCAGGCCCTGGAGAGCCCAGACGAGGGGGCCTCTGCGGGGCCTGGTGAGATTCTAGTCCCGATCATGTTGTGTGGGGGTGTGCAGGTGTGTTTGCATGTGTGATGTGTGTCAAAGGGTTGTGCGGGTGTGGATGTGTCTTTGCAGGTGGGGGGCGCGTGGTCCTCATCAGGGCTGTGGAATGTGCTGCCAAGGGAGAATGTAGCAGGAAGGGAACTGTACAAGCGTGTTGTTTTTGATATAAAATTGCAACTGTTTCTTAATTTTTTTTCTTTGCTCTTTGTAGTTCATTGAATACCAGATGTTAAGAACTGGGGGAGGCAAATTTCAGGTGACTCTTTGCTCAGGTCAAATAAGCAAAGGGAGCTCTTCTGGAAGAAAAAGAGAGTTGTGTACCTTAAGGGATGAAGACGGTGTTGGTGGGACCTGAGGGAAGAGGGTTGTGAGTGGGGAGGAGCAGAGACCCTAAGTGCTGGCCCCTGGGGGGGTGGGAACCTGGAGTGATGCTGTGCCGATGGCTTGGCCCAGCCCTGCCGGGGGCCAGAATTGATTGCCTCACAGCAGTGCCTGTCCTCGCCTGTACCACCTCTGCCCGGGCCAGTCGTGATGTATAAGGAAATGATTGTTTCATTGCACACTTAGTAAGTTACATATTGATGGTATTGCTCAAGCTTTGCATGGCCCCTGAAGAATCCCTGCTGGGGTGGGGCGGGTAGGGGTGCAGGAGATGTCAGGGGGTCAGGAGAGCTGCACTGGTCTTTAGGCAGGAACGCGGTTCTTCTGACTCCTGTCTGGGTTTTCTTTCTGCCTCTGCTCCCACCGCCACCCCAATCCCACAAACACCTGGACTCACCAGGTCCAGCAGGATGCTGGATGTCCTCCCAGTGGCTGTCTCTCCTCCTGGGTCCCCCTCTCTGTCTCCCATAAGGCTTCCTTCCCCACACAGTCAGCAAGTCCAGAAGCTTCCACTTGGATGTGCTTGGAGAACTTGCCCAGGGCCCAGCCCAAGGCGTCCTGCTTGGGGCCTGGCTCCTCTGGAGTCTCAGCCAGCTCAGCCAGCTCTAGGGGAGGGGTCCTTATGAAACACCACCTGGACACCCCTCTCTGAAGCTTTCTCCATCACTGCCATCAGGGAGACCCAGAGTAGGGCCTGAACAATCCGGAAAGGGGCTCCCAGGTGGACAGTTGGGGTTAAATACCTTGGATGCTTGTCCTGGAATCCTTTAAAATCGCTCTCAATCCTGATGGAACTGAAGGACGCTGATCGGCTGGGTGTTATTGTGCCAGAAACTCCTAATTTTGCTGCTAGTGGCACGTTTGAAAAGGGAAGATCAGACCGTAAAAAATGTGCCTCCAGTGCAGGAGACCTGAGTTTGATCTCTAGGTCGGGAAGATCTCCTGGAGAAGGAAATAGCAATCCACTCAAGTATTTTTGCCTGGAGAATTTAATGCACCACAGAGCCTGGTAGGCCACAGTCCATGAGGTCACAAGGAGTCGGACAGGACTGAGCAACTGACACACATACACACACACAGTGTCCCATTGTCTGGGATTTAAAAAACCATATTGTTCTCAGGTCGCGTTTCTATGGTGAGGTGCATGTCACAAGTGGTGCTGGTTTCCACTTAGGGGAGTAAGACAGGTTCCCTCTGCAGGCATATCTGAGCTGAAGTGAGAATTCATTAATTTTTGTGTGTGCTCAGTCGCCTCACTCTTCTCCAGCTCTGTGACCCCACGGACTGTAGCCCGCCAGGCTCCTCTGTCCATGGGACTCTCCAGGTAAGAATACTGGGGTGGACTGCCATGACCTTCTCCAGGGGATCTTCCCGACCCAGGGATCGAACCAGGGTCTCCTGCACTGGCAGGCAGGTTCTTTACCACTAGCAGCATCTGGGAAGCCCGATTAATTTTTAAATTAATTAATTTAGAGAAAAATGGTAAGGAAGGGGCAGCAGGGCACATGAGTCACACAAGAACCCCAAGGTGGCCTCCAAACGGTCCATGAGTCTGAAAAGACAACCTAGGGTGTGATCTGGGTGTGCGGGCGTCGGTGCACAGGGGTGTGTCTCCGTCTTTGTGTGAAGCCTCTGCCTTTTGTCTGTTGAACAAGTGCCCACACGCAGGGGTTTGCGCGTCTGGGGTCTGCGACCCCAGAAGGGGTCGGACTGCGCGGACCCTCCGGGCTCTGGAAGCCCTCGCCCATCAATGCCTGGCAGATGTTCGGCAGTCGGTCCCGGGCAGGCTGCGGGCCCCCAGGGGACGGAGATTAAGCGGTGGGGTGGGGGGGCAGCGGCGCCGCGGCTCGTGGCCAGCGCCGTGACTCAGCACGGGGGGCGGGCCGGCCGGGCCGGGCCGGGGCGGGGCGCGCCCACCGCTATAAGGCTCAGGCCGCTGCCGAGCGCGCTGGAGGTTTGCCGCCGCCGCCTTTGCCGACTTCCCCGTCGCCAGGAGTGAGTTCCCCGCTGCCTGGGGCTCCCAGGGATTCCGAGGGGGGCGCCCAGGGTGTTTGGGGGGACAGTTGGGGCTCTCGAGGGGCCGGGCTGGAGCGCCCAGAGCCGGGGATGGGACCCCGGGGAGGACGGGCCCGTGTCGTCTCCCGCGGAACAGGCCTCTCCCGCCGCTAACCGGCTTCTTTGTGCATCTTGCAGTGCCGCCCTACACCATCGTCTACTTCCCGGTTCAAGGTAGGGGCCTGGGACGGCAGGGTGGGGGTGGGAGGGGAGCCAGAGGCTGGAGGCTGCAGCCCACACCCCAGCTTTCTCCCCTGGCGTCACGTGGCTACTAACTCGAGCCTCCTTCCTGGGCCCTGGAGCTGCCCGGGCTAGCGTACCTCAAGCCTCGCGGCCCTGGCCCTCCCCTCCGCCGTGCGCTGTGAGGTCTTCCGAGCAGCCTCCAGCCCCTTGGCCCCTGCCCAGGGCACTGCCCACCCTCACTGCCCCGTCCTCCCCTCCCCCAGGGCGCTGCGAGGCCATGCGCATGCTGCTGGCCGACCAGGACCAGAGCTGGAAGGAGGAGGTGGTGGCCATGCAGACCTGGCTGCAGGGCCCCCTCAAGGCCTCCTGCGTGAGTACTTCTGTCCCGTACCCAGCTCAGGGGCCGGACCTTGTGGGGGCGAGTGGGGCGCAACACTAGGGCGAGGGGCAGCCGAGCCCAGCACCTCTGACAGAGCTGTGCATCCCCCCAGCTGTACGGGCAGCTCCCCAAGTTCCAGGACGGAGACCTCACGCTGTACCAGTCCAACGCCATTCTGCGACACCTGGGCCGCACCCTCGGTGAGTCCTGGCCCTGCAGGAGGCTCAGCCCAGGCCGGGGCGGCGCCATCAGCCAGCCTTCCTGAGCACCTGCTGAGCCTCCTCCATGTCAATCAAATCGCCCAGCTACCCTGTGGAATGGAGGCGTGTGGAGGTGATCTAGGGCTTCCCTGGTAGTTCTGTTGGTAAAGAATCCGCCTGCAACACAGGAGACCCAGGTTCGATTCCTGGGTCGGGAAGATCCGCTGGAGAAGGGATAGGCTACCCACTCCAGTATTCTTGGGCTTCCCTTGTGGCTCAGCTGGTAAAGAATCCGCCTGCAATGCAGGAGACCTGGATTCGGTCCCTGGGTTGGGAAGATCCCTGCCCTATAGCGGGGCCACCTGCCCCAGAATTCTGAGCGCGGACTCAGCCCCTTTCTTCCTGCCTGGCCCAGGCACACTGGCAGCCACGTGGCCTGCCTGCGGGGGGGTCAGGTTGCCGTGGCTTTCAGGCTCCCACTCACGCCCTCTGCTCTCCCGCCACCCCAGGGCTGTATGGGAAGGACCAGCGGGAGGCGGCCCTGGTGGACATGGTGAATGACGGCGTGGAGGACCTTCGCTGCAAATACATCTCCCTCATTTACACCAACTATGTAAGCGCGGGCGCGGGGGTGGACACGGAGGACAAAGAAAGAAAGGGGCTGGTTTCCTTCTCGCCCTATACCGCCCCCTCTTGTGGCTGTGGCTGATCCCCACCCCGGGGCTGCTTCCGGTTCTGGGGAGGGGGTGGTGGGAATCAAGAGCCATTATAGACTGGACATACCCCACTGCCTCCCTGCCTGGAGAAGGGACCCGGTCAGGTAGCAGGCCATGGCAGAACGGTGCTAGGACAGGAGACGACCAGCCAGAGGTGGTTCCCTGATCCTCAGCCCAGGGAGGTCAGGAGGGCTTCCTGGAGCAGGTGCAGAAAGGAGGAGCTTCTGGAAGGGATGCTGGTACTTTCAGATGCACGAAGTGTGCAGGCACAGGGCACATCTGGGTACTTGGGAGCAGTTTCGCAGAGGCACGGTGTGCCTCTGTGTGTGTGCGAAGGAGAGTGTCAGGAGATGGATGGAGCTGGAGGGACAGCAGGCCCGCTCCTGAAGGCCTCGGCCAGCTGGCTTGGAGATGCTCTTTGGGGAGTCTAAGCAGGATGGTGTCTGTGCGATCTGGAAAGATCCTGTGAGGCTTTTGCAAGCCTGGGGAGTGATCGTGACAAGAGTGGACTAGAGAAGGCTCAGCCTCTGAAATGGAGAGGATGTGGCAATAGCCTGGGGTGGGGAGTGAGGAGAGGAGGGCGGGGCTGGGCGGGTGGGATCCACTGAGATGGAGCAGACGGAAGGGAGCATCCCTGAGGGCAGGGGATGGGGACGGGGTGGGCAGCAGGCCAGGGCCAGGAGGATGATATGCAGTGGCCTCTTTCTGGCAGGAGGCGGGCAAGGAGGACTATGTGAAGGCACTGCCCCAGCACCTGAAGCCTTTCGAGACCCTGCTGTCCCAGAACAAGGGTGGCCAGGCCTTCATCGTGGGCGACCAGGTGAGCCGGCCCCGTCCGCGCCCCTTCCGCACCCCACTCTGTCCACATGGCGCACCCGTGCAGAGACAGCATGGGGGTCATGGGTTCAGCGAAGCTGGGGACCGCCTCGGGCGCCCTGCCTCCCAACTCCCACACCCTCTGAGTCCCACCCTGCTCGGCCCTGCAGATCTCCTTTGCGGACTACAACCTGCTGGACCTGCTTCGGATTAACCAGGTCCTGGCCCCCAGCTGCCTGGACTCCTTCCCCCTGCTCTCAGCCTACGTGGCCCGCCTCAACTCCCGGCCCAAGCTCAAGGCCTTCCTGGCCTCCCCGGAGCACGTGAACCGGCCCATCAACGGCAACGGGAAACAGTGAGCGCTTGCAGCACTCTCTGCAGGAGGCAGGGGGCTGCTTGCTTCCCTTTCCCCAGGACCAATAAAACTTCCAAGAGAGAAGCAGTGAGCCTTGAGTTTTCTGGGCAGGGGGCCTCCCTGATCCTCTCGGACTCTCAGGCTTGGGGAAGGCCGGGGCAGCTGGCTGGGATACTTGGATCCTAAAACACAATCGGGCTTCCCTGGTAGCTCAAACAGGAAAGAATCTGCCTCATATGCAGGAGACCCAGGTTTGATCCCTGGGTCAGGATGATCCCCTGAAGGAGGGAATGGCAACCCACTCCAGTATTCTTGCCTGGAGAATTCTATGGACAGAGGAGGCTGGTGAGCTACAGTCCCTGAGATTGCAGAGTCAGACACAACTGAGTGACTAACACTTTCACTTTCAAAACATAATCGGTGTCTTCCTGAAGCCCTTGGGCTGGTCTGTGTTTACTGAACTCCAGAAACAAAGAGGGGAAAGGAAAAGAAAAACAGGAAGAGAAATTAACTACGGTCCCCGCGCTGGACATCCACACAGTCTAGAGAGACAGCTTCACTTAAATAAACATGCTTTCTGGTCTCAGCCAGCCACCTGCCAGAGGGCCCCTGTGCAGGACAGCAGGAGCTGAGGGGCCCTTGGCCAAGAGGAGGGGCGTGGAGAGGAGCTGAGTGGCTCAGAGCAGCCCCCGCTGGGGCGGTGGGAGGGTCAGTCACCTGTGCTCAGGTGGGGCTGTCCTTGCTTCCCCGTGCCTCCCGGGCGCGGGAGCAGCACAGTGATCCACGTGCCTTGCCTGCTGCCTTCTCCTCCCATCCTTGTTAGCTAGGCAGAGAGAACAGCCCAGCCTGGGTGAGCTGGCTCTGGGGTGTCCAGAGTAGGGAGGCATTGGGGTGCAAATAGCTTGGGGCTCTCAGGGCTCTCAGGAATGGCTGGAGGGAAGGGGTCATGGGGAGCCCCCTGTAGTGCAGCCTGGAGGAGAAGACCCTTCTCTGGGAAGCCTTGCCCAGCATCAGAGCTTCCTGCTCAAAGGAGGAGATCTGACCTCTCAGGAAGTCTACCTCTCATTTCTTCTTTAAAGTAATTTTTTTAAATTAATTAAATTAAGAAAAAAAAAAAATCTTGGCTGTGCTGGGTCTTTCTCGTGGCACACGGTTTTCTGAAGTTGCGGTGTGCGGGCTCAGTTGCCCTGCAGCTTGTAGGTTCTTAGTTCCCAGACCAGGGATGGAACCCGCATCTCCTGTATTGGAAGGTAGATTCGTAACCACTGGACCACCAGGGAAGTCCCAACTTCTCTTGTTTCTTATGAGAGAACTCCTAATAGGTTGAGACTTCCAGGAAACGTCACTTGAGGGCCAAGGGGGAGGCATCTGTGTGGCAATTAAGGTTTCCTGCCTCCCTGCTTCAGGGGTGATGGGTTGGCAGAGAAACACCTGCATGTACCCATCCCACACCCAGAGGCCCTATTTAGGGGCCATTCGTGGTGTCAGAGGAGGTGTGGCTCCAGCAGCAGGACGGAAAGCCTGAACACCCACGGAGAGGCCTGGGAGCACAGAACAGCTGAGAGCAGTGCCCTCGGGCGGGTGGCTGGGGAAACTGACTAGAGGCTGGAACAGACATTGCCAGTGGGGGACTTTGGGTTCAGGGAGTGTGGATCAAAACTGAAGAGGCATGCATCCCCCAGCCCTCTATAATGGTAATAATTACTAAAGCTTATCGAGTCCCTTGGATGCCAGGCATCATACGAAATGCTTCAGTATATATCATCTTCCTTAATTCTCCCCACCCTTGAGTAGGTACGCTTATCCCTATTTATGGATGAGAAACTGAATCACAGAACGTTTAACTTGTTGATGTGTGAACAAAGGCACTCGCAAGGTTATGCATTTTATTGCTTGTGGAGTCCGTCAACAGGAGACTGGCTAAGTACACTAGGTGCACACACAATGGATCTTGCGGGTGCGCCACGGATTTTACTGCTGTGAAAAAGAGAAAGGAGGTCAAGATTAGACTTTTATGGAGTACAGGAGGCTGGGCCAACAGAATGAAGCCCTCTTTGCAAGACCTTTTCTATTGCACATCCATAACGTGGGAAAATCAAACTTCCCTGTCCCCTCTGCAATTGGGAGGCGCCACATAACAGGTTCTGATGCTGGACTGTGGGTAGAGTGGGTGATTCACTTCCAAGGACAGCATAGAGCAAGGCATGTGGAGTGGCTGAGCAGAGACCTGTGGTTTTACACTACTGGCATTTTCTTTTTTAATTTTTTAAATTTATGACTGCATCAGGTTTTAGTTGGAGCATGCAGGCTTCTCTCTGGTTGAAGGGCATGGGCTCAGTTGCTCTGAGACTTGTGGGATCCTAGTTCTCTGACCAGGGATTGAACCCATGTCCCCTGCATTGTAAGGCGGATTCTTAACCACTGGACCACCAGGCAAGTCCCACTACTGGCATTTTTGAGTTGCTGTTACTGCAGCATAACTTGACCCAACCTGTCTGATCTACCCTTCACTCTCAGCTCAGGCGAAGGGAATCCAGTCACCTCCTACCTTTGTCCTGCCTCTGAAGGTGATCAGGGGAGGAGAGGGGGCTGTGACCCTGGGGTATTCTCCCTTGCCCAGGACTAGGTCCCTCAGGCTCTCTCAGACCAGGCCTTGAGGGCTGTCAGTGATGGGAAAATGTCTGAGAAAACGTCTCTCTGGAGGGTTGTTGGGAGGAAGACATGAAGCTGATCAGAGCCACTAAAGGGCACAGTCCTCTCCTTCACATGGACATTCGGCTGCAGGGCCAAAGTGGGACAGACTCTCTTGGGGACAGGCCCGGGCCTGGCGACCCTGACCGGGTGACTTTGGCCCCTGGGGAGAGCAAAGGATGGTGTCAGAGCTGGGCTGGGCTGCTCCCTCTGCCCGGGACCTCACTGCACTTGCACATCTAGTCCACTGCCCCCGTGGACGGACAGAGACTGTCGGTGCTCCAGCATCTCCTGACTGCAGCACCTCCGTCATCTCTTTCGGAAACCCCACTTTCCTCCTAGCTGGTTCTAGCAGCCCTCTGCGAAAGTAAAGACCAGCAAATGAGAACAAGCAGCGTGTGTCCTCAGGGCAGGGAGTGCTTCAGCAAGGGAGTCAGCCATAGCCATTTACCCGCAGGGCTCAAAGGCAGACAGAGGAGTGGGGAAGCTTACGGGGTTGAAAAGGGGAGACTTCAGGCGTGCCCTGAATGAAGGCTGTCGGCCTGGGGCGCTCTGGGCGGGTTGACCGGAAGTGGGACGTCCTATGCCACTGCTTAGGGGAGCAGATTTGGCTTCCTCTGGTTGGCCTTAAGTTGGAAGGTGATGGTTAAGTTGCTCTGTCGTGTCCCCGACTCTCGTGACCCCATGGACTGCAGCCCGCCAGGCTCCTCTGTCCATGGGATTCTCCAGGCAAGAATACTGGAGTTGGTTGCCACTTCCTTCTCCAGGGGATCTTCCTGACCCGGGGATCGAATCCAGGTCTCCTACACTGCAGGCAGATTCTTTACCCACTGAGCTATGAGGGAAGTCCCCTAAGTTGGAAGAGGGAATGAAAATTAAGGAAGCAGTCACTTATTGGGGCAATTATTACAAGGGTTATCCTAAATCGTCCTAGAGAGAGTCGTCAGTCTTCCTACAAGTCTGACCTAAAGTCTGACAGGCTGGGTTCCTATCCAGTTACTGTAAATAAGAGGTTGGTTTTCAGGCAGGTCGCTGCAGGCTGTGGGTCAGATTCTACTTCCATATATAGTCTGGCCATTGTCTGTTGTGTTTTCAGCCTCCTCTGCAGAGGTGACCCAGCCACAGCAACTGGAAGCCTTTTCCTCTGTCATTTTCCTCCTGGAGTGGAGAAATCCTGTTGGGAGAAAGCAGGAGCCCACACAGTCTCTTTCCAGGAACAGTTCTTGGCCCATTTCTGGGCCCTGGAGGAGACTGAACTCTTGGGGCACCAGAGGATCAGTCTGACTTGCCCCTGAGAACACCAAGGCCGAGATGGTGTGCCAAAGGGCACTGCTTCCCCTGCATGTGGTTACTGAGGGACCTGGGAAGCTGCAGGAGTTGTTGATTCACGTTGCCAACATGCCTGTACCCACCCCACTCGGCCTGGGGGACCCTGGGAGCTAAGAAAGAGCTGGGCTTCCGGCCGGGGTGGGCTGCCCTGAAGGGCCCTGGAGAAGGATGCTCTCCCCAAGGAAGAACTTTGAGTGGCACCTCTCACTGCCCACTTCGCCAGGAAAAGAGAGAAGGCCAAGGTCAGCGTCCAGAGTCTGGGGCAGAGGCCAGTGATCAGGAACTTGGAGTGGGCAAGATCGGGGGGTGGGGGTGGGCAAGACTGGGGGTTGGGGGGTAGGCAAGATCAAGGGGGTGGGGGGATGGCTGGCATTGAGGCTGTTGGCATAAAGGGTTAAGGGAGGACCTTAGGATGGCTGGTGGGATCACCCTGCTGCAGGAAAAGAGCTCCGAACAATCAGAGGCGCTGACCTGTAGAAGCTTCTTGGCTTCCTCCCTCCCCAGCTGACTCAGTCCCGGTGGGTTTCGAGGCACCTACTGCAGCAGCGCAAACTTGGTGGCATCACTCTCTGTCAGGAATCCAGGCCTGGCGGAGATCTGGGTTGGCCTCCTGCGCTTGGCGACAGGCAGTGGGCGAGGCTGGCTGCCTGCAAGCCCGAGCGCAGGCCCCCAAGCTCCGCCCGCGTTGCCGGGCGGCTCCAGCCCGCATGTGCAGACAGGCCTGTGCCAGCAGAAGTGCCGAGGGGGCATCTGCGAGAAATGGAAACCGCAGTCCTGCCTTGCAGATCACAGTCCCCTCTGTCACCCACTTGCTGTTGCTCAGCCATGGCTCTTTGGGACCCCATGGACTTCAGGAGGCAGACCTGCTTCCCTATCCTTCACTGTCTCCCGGAGTTTACTCAAACTCCTGAACTTCTGAACTTCCGTCAAACTTCCTGCTCATTCCTCACACCGCAAATCAACAGACAACAAACAATGGCCAGATATTTGAGATGAATCTCTAGCATGTAAACCATAACAATGAACAGGAAGGAGAAGACAGAGACTGTGCATGAGAAAACTTCAGTTAAAAATAAACTTTAATGATTATCTTCAGGGAGATAAGAAAAGTTATTAACTCAGAAGGTTGGTGGTGGTGGTGGTGTTCAGTTGCTCAGTCACATATGACTCTTTCTGACCCCATGAACTGCAGCACTCCAGGCTTCCCTGTTCTTCACTATCTCCCAGTTTGCTCAAGCTCATACCCATTGAATCCGTGATGCCATCCAACCATCTTGTCATCTGTCGCTCCTTTTCCTGCTTTCAATCTTTCCCAGCACCAGGGTCTTTTCCAGTGAGTCAGCTCTTCACATCAAGTGGCCAAAGTATTGGAGTTTCAGCTTCAGCATCAGTCCTTCCAATGAATATTCAAGGTTGGTTTCCTTTAGGATTGACTGGTTTGATCTCCTTGCAGTCCAAGGGACCCGGAAGATAAAGTGAGGCTATTAGAACATTCACTGGGACTTCTCTGGAGGTCCAGTGGTTAAAACTGGATCAGCTTTCATTGCAAGGAGTGCGGGTTCAATCCCTGGTCAGGAGACGCACAAGCCACGTGGTGTGACCAAAAGGAAACAAACAAAAAAGTTCTCAAAACTGAAAGTATCTTTTAAAAAAACCTAAAATATGATAACAAAAATGTAAAATCTCAGAAAATAAAGTTGAAAAAAAGAAGACTCTTAAAGAGTCCCTTGAACTGCAAGGAGATCCAACCAGTCCATCCTAAAGGAAATCAGTTCCGAATATTCATTGGAAGGACTGAAGCTGAAACTCCAATGCTTTGGCCACCTGATGAGAAGAAATGACTTATTGGAAAAGACCCTGATGCTGGGAAAGATTGAAAACAGGAGGAGAAGGGGACGACAGAGGATGAGATAGTTGGATGACATCACCGACTCAATGGACATGAGTTTGAGTAAACTCCGGGAGTTGGTGATGGATAGGGAGGCTGGAGTGTTGCAGTCCATGGGGTTGCAAAGAGTCGGACACGACTGAACTGAACTGGTGTTTTATATCTTGACTAGATATTCCGAACTCATTTCCTCTTCCTCGGCACAGAGCCCCCTTGAATCTGGACGCAGCGGAAGTGAAGAGTGTCACTCCAGGGCTGGGCAGTGGGAGCCGGTGCGCCTTCATCCCCGCTCCCTCCTTCCTCTCCCTCTCTCCCCCTCTCTCTCCAGCTCTGGTCTCTCCACGTGCGCCCTCTCTGTGGCAGCCTCAGGGCAGCTGGACCTTCTACATGATGGCTGAAGTGAGTGTCTCCAGAGACACCGCAAAGCTGTGTGACCGTCTTGAACTCAGCCCGGGAAGCCCCACCTCGTGGCTTCCTCTGTCTTCACCGAGGCAAGAGCAACGACCTGCCCAGCTTCGCGGGAGGGCACGGAGATGCCCAAGTGTCAAAGCACTTGTTTCGTCATCACCACAAGAGAAGATGCAGTTTCAAACTCTTTATGCCTTGAGAGCGGTGTTCTTCTCTCTTCACAGGGTTGCATTTGCCTTCTGAGGGCCCTGGAATTTCATGGTTGGCTCCTGTATCAGTCTTGGGTCCTTTTTCATTCATGTGCTGGGTACTTATTACGCTTTTCAACGTGACAGCTCTTCTTCTTCAGGCCTGAGAATATGTATTATTCATCTGATAAGTGAAAGTGGCTCAGTCGTGTCAAATTTTTTGTGACCCCCATGGACTATACAGGCCATAGAATTCTCCAGGCCAGAATACTGGAGTGGGTGGGTAGCCTTTTCCTTCTCCAGGGGATCTTCCCAACCAGGGGATCGGACCCAGGTCTCCCGCACTGCAGGCAGATTCCTTACCAGCTGAGCCACAAGGGAAGCCTATTCATCTGATAATCTGCCCCCTACTATTTTTTTCCTTGTCTCTCTCCCTCTCTAGATTTCCTCGACTAATACTTTATTTTCCTCATTTTTCCATGCTTTTATCTTTTCTATTTTTATGCATATTTTTCAACTTTCAGTTCAGTCGCTCAGTCATGCCTGACTCTTTGCAACCCTATGGACCGCAGCACGCCAGGCCTCCCTGTCCATCACCAAAGCCCGGAGCTGGCTCTTCCCATCAGGGGGCCAAAGCATTGGAGCTTCAGCTTCAGCATCAGTCCTTCCAATGAATACTCAGGACTGATATCCTTTAGGATGGACTGGTTTGCTCTTGCTTAGGATCTCTTCATATACAGGAACTTGATGTGTAATAGTAGTAGCATCACAAATTTCTGAAGAGTTCTTTAGTAAAACTGATTCACTGTATTGAGAAAAATGGGTGGCTTCTTACCTCATGCCATTTACAATAATAAACCACAGATAGATCAGTGGTTCTTAATAGGGGGTGATTTTGTCCCCTAGATTATGTTTGGCCATGAACTTCCCCAGTGGCTCAGACGGTAAAGCGTCTACCTACAATGTGGGAGAACTGGGTTCAATTCCTGGGTCAGGAAGATCCCCTGGACAAGGAAATGGCAACCCACTCCAGTACTCTTGCCTGGAAAATCCCATGGGTGGAGGAGCCTGGTAGGCTACAGTCCATGGGGTCACAAAGAGTCGGACACGACTGAGTGACTTCACTTCACTTGTCCCCTAGGTTATGTTTGGCCATGTCTAGAGATATTTTTTTATCCCACAATTCAACTCTGATGTATTTAACCAAGAGAAATGGAATTATGTGTCCACAGAAGACCTGTGAATGTTCATAAAGGCTTTACTCATCATAGCCAAGAACTGGAAACAACCCAAAGGGCCATCAGCTGATGAGTGAGGTTTTTTAATTGTGTAAAATTATTTTTGTTGCCACAACTTATGGTGTGCTGCTGGCACTTAGGAATGCTGCCAAACATCTTATAATGCACAGGAAAGCCACCCACAACAAAAAATTCTGCAGCCCCAGATGTCCATATTATCAAGGTTCAAAAACACTGCCACAGGGCTCACTTATGTGTGAACAAGAAACATAAAATACCAACGAGAAACAATATAAGATTTTTCCTTGTGACCTTGGACTGGGGATGAATTCCTTGCATGAGGCCCTCAAATGAATGAACTTGACTAGGTCAAGACTCAGGATTTCTCAGGGACTTCCCTGGTAGTCCAGTAGTTAAGACCCCAAGCTTCCACTGCAGGGGGCATGGGTTCAGTCCTGGGGCAGGTAAATAAGATCCTGCATGTTGTGCGGTGCAGCCAAAAAAAAAAAAAAACAACTCAGGATTTCTCTTGTACGAGGATAGCTACTATTATCGGTTATTAGAGAGATGATAAAGAAGATATATTTGGAACATCTGACAGGGGAAGGGGGCCCAGTGGTTTATAACGTTGCAGATGGTGTTCCCACAAATCTTTCAGAATCCCCTCAAAGCCACAAAAAGCATAAAAAAGCAAACACACACTCCATCTCTCATGTTGGCAGGAAACATCTGAAGTGTTTATAGTTATGAGCTTCTATGCACCAAATAACATACCCTGACTTTCATAAAGAGAAAGCTGATGGGAAGATAGAGACTGAGACATCTGGAAACAACAAATGTCAAACTCTGCAATAAGGAAACAGAGAAGGCACCATCCTTTCAACTGTTCTTGGGATATTTACTTCAATAACTATATATCATGGCTCAGAGAAAGTTTTACAACATTCCAGAGGGAGAAAAAGGAACAGTACAGACAACAGTCTCTCATTAGAAGTGACAAAGTGAAAAAATAACACAAAGATCCTAATGTTTATAGATATAATATTTATAAGCATATTTATAAATCTCTCTTAACATGATATGTTAAAAAAGAAATCAAGGGCTTTCCTGGTGGCTCAGGGATAAATAATCCTCCTATCAATGCAGGAGACACGGGTTCGATCCCTGATCTGGGAAGATCCCACATGCCACAAGAGCTGGGAGAAAATC
Organism: Cervus canadensis; assembly: GCF_019320065.1. Lineage (NCBI taxonomy): Eukaryota > Metazoa > Chordata > Mammalia > Artiodactyla > Cervidae > Cervus > Cervus canadensis. The sequence continues at coordinate 42,835,359 of NC_057414.1, forward strand.
CCACAGCCTGGGAGCCACACCTACTGAGCCCACGTGCTGCAAGTACTGAAGCCTCCACGCCCTAGAGCCTGTGCCCCACAGTAAGAGATGCCACCGCAGTGAGAAGCCCTCACGCTGCAGTGAAGCCCCGGCACAGCCTAAAATAAATATAAATAAATTTATTCTATAAGTAAAATTTCAAAAAAAGAAATAGAAATCAAAATGGCAGAACTTATAGAAAATGATGATAGAGGAGCACCATACAGCGGAAGCTTGGTCTCCTTGTCTTGATCACTCTAGCTTTATAATTAGTCTTACTCTCTGGCAGGGCAGATCTCCCCTCAATTCTTTTGTTCATCTTCAAGACAAGGTTGGCCATCCTGGGCCCTTTGTTCTTCTATATCTGTTTTATTTATTTAAAAAAATACTTATTTATTTATTCGGCTGCACTGGATCTTTAGTTGCAGCCTGCGAACCCGGGCCCCCTGCATTGGGAACATGGAGTCTTAGCCCTTGGACCACCAGGGAAGACCCTGTATCCATTTTGGAACCAGTTTTCCCAGCTCCATGGAAAGCCTTGATGGGATTTTGATCGGAATTGCAGTGAGTTTGTAGATTAACTTGGAAAGATGTGACATCTTTATGATATTAAGTCACCCCACCTGGTAAAGTCTCCTGAGCAGCTGCAGTGCTGGCTGGAGGCAGAGGGAACGTGGGATTCGGGAAGGAGGAAGGAAGCCATAAATACTGGCTATGGCGTCATGACCGTTGCAGCAGCGGCGCCCCCGACCATGTGTCCTTCGTGGCTCTGAGTTCTGTATATTGGGAGGAAATTGTCTTTGGAAGGTGCAAAGTGGTCATGGGAGGAAGAACATGTAATGGAAGATGAACGGCTCAATCTGTTTCTAATAAACACTCAACAGGTTTTGCTTTTTGCTGATTTATAAGGTAGGTCCTGGCATTTCTAAAAACTGAAACTTGAGTCTTGTATTTCTAACGGTTTGGGATTAGTTGAGGGGTGTGTAAGCTCTTCCTGGTGTCTGTCATCCCAAATAACAGTCAAAGGCTACATGGGGCAAAAAAGAAACTAGAGCATTTGTGTTAAGGGATAAAGAGGGTGTAGGCAGAATTCCAAGGGGGAACTTAAAGACGGGAAAGGGGCTGACATGGAGACCCTGCAGATACCGCGACCTGATCTACCGGGTGTCTGAGTATGCGTCTGCTGCCAAGGAGGTGCCGGGGTGGGTGGGCTGAGGGGACTGTATTGATCCCTGGGACTGAGACTTCCCAGGTGCTCCCTGATGGAGGCTGCAGATGGTGCCCAGGGCTTCAGGACCAGGATTAGCCAAAGAGAGACCCTGAGACACTGGCAGGCTGACAGGTTCTCACGCCGGGACCAGAGGGTCTGCAGGGCATGTGCGGGCACTCTGCCCTGGAGAGCAGGGAGGGAGGCAGGGTCACATGAGCCGTTAATTACGCTGTTTGCACTCACCTTGAACTATGTGTGCTCCATCAGCGAAGGCTGATTGACTTTACTTTCTCAAGTTTAAATTAGTGGGGAAAAAATAGGGAGCTATCCAGTTGAAGATATTAGAGTAGAACCTAAGACGCACCGTTTCCCTCTCAAAGAGACAGAGAAGGAAAAAAAATCGTTAGTAATGACATTCCAATCACACAGACATGAACAAGGGAATTCTGTGTAGACCTGAAATAAGGCTCTCTTTGAAGGAAAGAAATAGGAAGAAACCCCTGGCCTGGGGTGGGAGCTGAAGCCTTGTGACTTAACCAGGAAGCGGGAACACAGCCAAGCTGAACACACAGGGCCTGGGGCCAAGCCTTCAGTCTGTAACCAGTGCTGGTCAACAAGACTGACCGGCTTCAGTGGTGGAGGCCAGGTCTCCACCAAGAGCATGAAGCATGGCACCAGAAATGCCCTCCCTGCCAGGTCATAAACAGGGCCAACCCAGAAAACAGGAATGCAGAATTTGTGATAGAAGTAAGTACAGAGAGACGCAGTATCGCCTGTTTTTGTTTCAATTCAGCAGGAGGATAGACGTATAGATTAGCTTTTGCTGGAAAAGGAAATTTCCATCTGAGTGTTAAAAATGTAAGGGAAACCACTAAAAATAGAAACAAAATGTATAACTTTGAAACCAATACTGGGGAAGAAGGGAATAGCACAAAGAAAACTCAATTAATTCAATAGAAGTTCAGGAAACAGATGAAAAAGAAATCAAGAGAAAGAATGCTTAGTAGAAAACATAATATAGTATGGCAGATATATGTTCCAGTGGAAATACCAATAAATGTAAATAGGTCAGACTCTTTTTAAAAGACAGTGATGTTTGGTTAAAGTAAAACAAAATGAAAATTTAATTATGGGTTGTTTTTAAAGTCATCCCTAAAACAAGAGAAAGATGGAAAATAAAAAGAAAAAAATCCCAGGGATTTCCCTGATGTTCCAGTGGCTAAGACTGTATTCCCAATGCAGGGCTAACAGGTTCTATAGCTGGTCAGGGAGCTAAGATCCCTTATGCCAGATGGCACAGCCAACAAAAGAAAGAAAGAAAGAAAAGAAAAACCCCAAATACTAATAAAAAGAAAGCTTAGGTAGCAATAGTAATACCAGAGACCCTAGACCTCAAGGCAAAATCGTTAAAAGCAGAGAAATATTTTATATCAGAAAAAGGGACAATCCATGAAGAAAACATTCTTTAAAATATAGGTGTTCAAAACTGGCTCAAGGAAATAAACAAATGGCCATAAAAGAAATGGGAACAGTGGTCAGATCACCCCTAAGCAGAGGCCCCAGCTCCAGATGGCCTTATGGTGAGTCCTAGTGATGCTTCAGGAAATGATGACTTTTACCCTCAGAAAACTCCTGCAATGAATAGGAAAAGGGGAAAGGGACACATCACAGCCGTCAATCCAAATGAAAAAATATGACAGCATGATCAAAAGCCTTGTCTCTGGAATAATAAAAAAAGAGAACAGCAAACATAGAGCACTTACAATGCTCCGCCCATCGTAAGGACTTTACAGAGATTAAAACAGGTCACCATTGTAACTACTCATGAGGCACAGAGAGGTCCAGAAACTCGTCTGATGCCAGGCAGCTGGTAGGCGATAGAACCCAAGATCCAAACTGTTCTCTTAGTGACCTCACTCTGCCACCCCTTTAGGTAAAAAATAACTCAGTAGACTAGAAAAAAGATTGATGTAATTATGAAGAAAGAAGAAACACAATACCATCCTCTCAGAAGAAGCATTTAGTGAAACTGAGCCTTAATACAATCAAGGTCCCTATCAAAATCCTCAGCAAACTTCATACTAACAGGCTGTCTTGACAATCATCACACTTAGCTTGTTTTTTCCTTTTGGCTGCACCACATGCTTGTTCTAAAATAATAAATGGGCCAAAGTCTTTAGGACATTTACAATCCTGCCTAACTGGAGGAGAAATCCATTTCCAAGGTGCCCTGGGGCAACTAACAAAACCACGCCCAGATCTGGTAGGGCAATCCAAATGTTATTACCCAGATCCACTCTCCTCCCAACCACTGCATGGTTTGGAAACAAGCCATTGGGAGGTTCAAGGTCACACCTCTGATTGACTAGGGAAGAAGATGATCTGATTATCGCTATTGATTGTTTAGTCGTTAAGTCCTGTCTGACTCCTTAGTGACCCTATGGACTGTAGTATGCCAGGTTCCTCTGTCTAAGGGATTTCCCAGGCAAGAATACTGGAGTGGGTTGCCATTTCCTCCTCCAGGGGATCTTCCTGACCCGTATTTCCTGCATTGCGTGTGGGATCTGTACCACTGAGCCACCAGGGAAGCATCCAGATCTGTGACAGAAAAAGGCAGTAAAGGATGTCGGAGAAAAGACTAGGATTGATGCTCTTGTGAATATTTCCAGACTCCAGCTTTATCTAGAAAGGTTTTTAGGTGTTATTGCTTAGAATTCCATCTCCTTTTGCACCTGCATCAGCGGTTCTTTTCTGCAGGCACTCTTTCATTTTCATGAGTAGTTATTACTAATTAGGAGGGAAATAGACAGAGCAGGAATTGTGTTTCTGAGCTGCCAGTTAAAATGTGCTGGTCTAAGGAAGTCTAAAGGCACATGAAGTGAAAAGGAGAAACAAAAATGCTAACGAATGGAATTGGGGATTTCAGTATTAAGCTTTTACCACTCCCATTAAAGTCACACCCCATACGAGGAAGCTCTGTTGTTGTTCAGTTGCTAAATTGTGTCTGACTCTTTGCAACCTCAATGGACTGCAGCACATCAGGCTTCCCTGTCCTTCACTATCTCCCGGAGCTTGCTCAAACTCATGTCCACTGAGTCGGTGATGCCATCCAACCATCTCATCCTCTGTCGTCCCCTTCTCCTCCTGCCCTCAATCTTTCCCAGCATCAGGGTCTTTTCCAGTGAGTTGGCTCTTCGCATCAGGTGGCCTACTACACTGTTTAATCTTGTTCTGAAGCTCTTAGTTGATGAGATAAGAAAAGAAGCTAGAACCTGACATTCGAAAGGAACATGCTAGACTCATCATTTCTCAACAATACGATCATCAGCACAGAAAATAGAAAAGCTTCAGCGGACGAACTTTCTTATGGGGAATTCCATTAAGGGTTCCAGATGCAAAATCAACTAACGCAAAATAACAGTGTACTAAACACAAACATCCATGGCTCAATGGTGAAGAAAATGCCTGTGATGCAGGAGACACAGGAGACACCAGTTCAACCCCTGGGTCAGGAAAATCCCCTGGAGGAGCGCATGGCTACCCATTCCAGGATTCTTGCCTGAAAAATCCCATGGACAGAGGAGCCTGGCAGGCTACAGTCCATGGGGTCCCGAAGAGTTAGACACAACTGAAGCAGCTGAGCATGACATTCACAAACAACAGTCAATTAGAAAATGTTATCAGAACAGAGATCACAAAAAATCCCATAAAATGCCTATATTTTAAAATGTGTAGAATTTTTAAAAATTCTAAATGCTTAGTGAAGGATTTAGTAGATCTGAAAAAAATGAGATCATATCACATGGCTGGATGGGAAGACTCAATAATGTAAAGATGCGGATTTTCTGAATTAATCTATTTACTCTAATCCAGTGCATTTAGCTGAACATTCTTTGGGCTTTGTGTCAGGCACTGCTCATTTACTTTCCTCACCCCTAACAGTGCTCTTTTAGGATGTATGTGATCCTAATTTCCCAATAGAGGCATGGGTCATAAAATCACATAGGAAGTAAGTGGTGGAAAGCAGGATTTTGAATCCAGGTCTTTAACCTTGATGCTCTGGTGTAACCTGTAGATAATTAGGTTTCTAAATCTATTTGTAAAATGGACTACTCTCACAGTTTTGACTGAAAAAGCAGGGTGAAAGATCGTTTTATAGTTAGACACTGTTTCTACAAATAAAGAGCACTAAACACTAATTTTTCTGCAGGTAAGTGATGTACAAACAAAGTGGGTTTTTTTTTTTTTTTTTTAAGGATTTAAGATAATATTGGATTAGACAGTATTTGGCTCTGAGGTAGAGGCGCTTTAGTTTTTTCTATTAAAGTCTAGATTTTTAAGGATCAGTATATTCATATGCTGGGAAGATTCCCTGGAGGAGGGCATGGAAACCCACTCCAGTATTCTTGCCTGGAGAATCCTGCAGACAGAGGAGCCTGGTAGGCTATAGTCCATGGGGTCAGAGTCAGACATGCCTGAAGAGACTTAGCACATATTCATATGCTACTGTGAAATGTTTTTTAACCATTTAGAAAACAGTGGAAAGAAGCAAAAATAATAATGGGGGGATTTCCCTGGTGGTCCAGAGGTAAAGACTCCACACTTCCACTGCAGTGGGTATAGGTTTGATCTCTGGTGGGGGAATTAAGATTCTGCGTGCTACACAGCACAGCCAAAATAACAAAAATACTAATAGGGACTAAGTCAGGGCAGTGAAAACATGCTGCATGGAGGCTAAGTCGTTTCAATCGTGTCTGACTCTTGGCGACTCTCCAGACCATAGCCCACCAGGCTCCTCTGTCCATGGGATTCTCCAGGCATGAATACTAGAGTGGGTTGCCCTGCCCTCCTCCAGGGGATCTTCCCGGCCAGGGAGGCAGGTTCTTTACTGCTAGCACCACCTGGGAAGCCCCTGAGAACATGTTACAACTTTCTTTTGTTACTACTCTCTTTTTGCTATTTTGTATTTCTTAAATTTCCAACAAAGGAAAAGCGTCTAGTTTTTTCATTTTCCAAATATAAAATTAGATTACAATACTGCGTAAGCCCCTCCCAGGAGAAGCTCTGTCCTGGGGGTTGGAGAAGAGGGAAGATCAGATCAAGCTGTAGTCACGTTGGCCCCATGGCAGTAGTTGTGTAAGAGTTGTATGAAGTGGTGGAAAAAAAGCTTCCTGGGAGGAGACATCCGAAGGGATCCTCTGGGAAGGAGGAGGCGGAGGAGGAAGGGGAGGAAGACGGATTCCCCGGTGCAAAGCCAGCTGGTGTGGGCAGAGCCAGCCAAACTGAGCTGGGCTCTGAGTGCCACGCCAGGGGGCTTGGGTTTCTTCCTGAGGACACGGGGAACCACAAGGGGTCTCAGGCAGGGGAGGAGCAAGACAGATCCCAGGTTTACAACAGTCCTGCTCATTCCATGGTGCGAAGAGGTGATTGCAGGGCAAAGACTTGAGACTGGGAGACCTCAAGGAGGCTTTATAAAATTCCAGGTGAAAGCTGATGGGTCATGGCCGTGGGGCGTGCTCAGAAGGCAGGGCTGGCAGGATGCAGTGGATCTGGGGACAACGAGGCATCCTGGATGCCTTCCAGCTTCTGGTCTGGGGGCTGGCAGGGGAGACAGTGGCACAGGATGAGATAGCCGAGAGCCAGGGTCTGGGATACCTTAGAAGAGGGCTTCCTGGAGGAGGTGATATCCAGTGGAGCCTGGCAAGAGTGGGCTCTGGATGGGTGGGGACTGAGGGTCAGGAGACCTCAGGAGGAGTTCTGGCCGCTGTGCTGTCCTAGGCAGGCCACTCCGCGTGGCTAATACTCTCTGTCCTCTTCTGAAAACAGGGGCTCATCATTCCTACGCTCTGGGTTGAGGGAGGATTAAGGAGATAACACATGGCAAGTGCTTGGCACTGAGCCTGGCGCAGGATGATCTGGGGGCCCTGCCCGTTGTTCTTACTTTCCCATCACCCCATCCCCAGCATCTCCCATCCGCAGCATCGCCAGGCTGCCTTCTCCCCACGGCTTTGTGTTCCCCTGACCCAGTTAGATAGGGATGAGGAGAGAATCCACCCTCCGGCTCCATCCTGCCCCGCTTCTGCCACCCCAGAGGGAGGGATCCATGGACTCAGGTCTGAGCCCGGATTAGCTGTGTAATCCCCAGCTCTGACTGGACAATCTCTTTTCCTGCCCGGGAGAGGGGGCCTGGGGCTGGGAGTCAGGACTGCTGGGCCCTGGGCCTGGTGCTGCCCCACCCCTCTGGGAGCCCTCAGACAAGGTGCCCCGGCTCTTGCCTCTTCTTTTGGAAACATCACTGACACCCTGCAAGGGTTGTCGTGTGTGTGCCGGGTGTCTGGGTGTCTGCTGTGTGTGGGGCGCTCTGCAAAGGAAGAAAGGCCTGGGTCGGTTTCCAGCGCTACATGCAGCAGCTTCACGCCCCTGGACGAGAGATGAAACCATCATGGCCCTCCATTTTCTTCGTGGAGAAAATGAAGTTAACGGTATCCAGGGCTACTGTGAATATATGAGAAATTAAGGGCCTATTGCTTTGTAAATAGCACATTTCTTGAGAGATAAGAAAGAATGGGTCTTCCTTAGCAGTCCAGTGGTTCAGAATCCACCTTCCAATGCAGGGGACCCTGGTCCAGGAAGATCCCACATGCAAGGGGCAACTGAGCCACCCATGAGCCACAACTACTGAAGCCCGTGTGCCCTAGAGCCCCTGCTTCAAAACAAGAGAAGCCACGGAAGTCTGAGCACTCAACTAGAGAACAGCCCTGCTCACTGCAACTAGAGGAAGCCTGTGCACAGCAAGGAAGACCCAGTGCAGCCAAAATAAATAAATAAATTAATTTAATGTTTTTTAAAAAAAGATGACAGCAGGATAAGAGAATAGAGGAGCTGGGGAGAAAAGATCCAAACAGACATGCTTATCTTGGGACTCAGAGCCACAGCATTCCAGAGAACTGACAAACTGATAAAAAACAGTTAATCAAGCTTCGGAGACTTCGGGAGAAGGAGATCAGAAGACCTTCTCAGGTCATCAGAGTACGGTGTGTGTGAGTTGGGCGGGGGGGGGGGGGGGGGGGGGGCGGTAGGGGACAGAAAGGCCCTAAAGTCCCAAGCGGAAGAGGTCCTGGGGAGAGGGGGGCGTTACGTGGCCTGGGCCTGACGACCCTGCGCGGGAGGGGCAGAGTCCTTCCATCCAGGCCAGGGCCAGGTTGCCAAGGCAGCGGGGACCACGCCAGGATCTTGAACAGCAGCGCCCAATGCCAAACCCTCCTGACCCGCGACGCGGGAGGGATGGAGGACAGTGCAGCAGCAGCGGGGAGTGGATGGGCCGCCCGATGACCATCTCCACCCTCTTGGCCTCACCCCAACCTAGGACTCTAGACACCCCTCCTCTGGGAGACTCTGCCCCAGACCCCCTGCCTGCCTCGCCTCCCTGCTTGCCAGAGCCCAGGGATGCCCGCGGTGGGTGGGGGAAAATTCACAGTCTGGGAGGGCTGGGACAGGGCCAGAGCAGTACAAGGCAGGCAGGAGGGTCCCGCTGAACAGTAGGCTGAAAGGCTGAGAGTCCGGAGGCAAATGCGAAAGAGCAGAGCCGGCGAGCCAGACAGTAAATAAATGACAGCCCCGCGGCAGGAGAAAGGCAGTCCGGAGGCCCAAGGGACTACATCTACCAGCAGCCTCAGCGCCAGACAGGGCACTTCCGGCCTCTCCGCGCTCCCTCGAGGAGGCGGGGCCAAGGGCGGGGCGGGAGCGGCGCGGGGAAGTTGGGGCGCGCCCCGGCGTCAGGGCGCGTGTGACGTTCTTCCTGTGCGCCGCCTAGCGTCTCGGTCGTGCCGGGTCCTGAGCCTCAGAGCCGTGAAGGTGACAGCGGGAGGTTACCGGCTTGCCTCTCCCACCCCGCCCCGCGATGCTGGCGGCACGGCGGCTGCTCGGCGGGTCGCTTCCCGCGCGGGTGTCTGTGCGATTCAGCGGCGACACGGTGAGGCCCGACCTGAGGGGCGCTCGCGGGCCGGGTCTCGCTGTCGCGTCTGCGCGCGCCATCCCTGGGTCCGTAGTGCCTTCTGGAGAAGCCTCTCATCTCCCCCCGTCTGACAAGAAGGTTCCAGATGTAGAAGGGGACGGGTCCCAAACGGGAGGCTGACTCTTCCCTGCCCCTAGCCCTCCGGCCCTTTGGCTGCCCCTCATTTAACAGCTGCGTGACCTAATGGAAAATTTTGCAGCTGGCAAAGCGTCCTTGTCTCATTCCTTCCTCGCTACAACCTTGTAGTGCGTGAAGGGGTCATTGCCCCATTTTACGGATGCAGAAACCGCTTTGGAGAGGGCCGTGTGCCTCCTCATTCCTCGTTCAACGTTCTGCTCCCTGTGTTGGCTTTTAAGGGGTTGGGTGTCTGGAAGCCAGGTCCCCTTAGCCCTCAGCTGGGGTTCTCTCTGTGTCTCGTAGGATTCCAGAGCCATCTCTCCTCAACAGTTTTATCCCGAGCGGATCTCCCGCCACCATCTTGTGTCCCAACCCCAGTGAAGCATTCCTCTTCCTTCAGAAAACACATTTTGTCTCCAGCAGAGTTTAGCCATATAAGCAAGACTTTGGCCAAATCAAGTTTTGATCAGCAGAGCCAGACAAGTAAATAAATGGACATGACGTCACCCTGGGCTCAGGGCTGTGGTCTGTGCTGTGGATCCTATGTGGGCTTTGGCCACAGGCAGACCTGTGCTTAGATTCCACCTGCTCCTTCAGGCTGTGTGCCTTTTGTAAGTTCATTTTGCTCTGAGTCTTGTTTCCTCTTCTGTGAAATGGAGGAAATCATTCCTATCTCAGGGTTATGAGAATGAAATGACATCTTGGATATAAAAAGCTTAGTCTCGTACCTGCTAACAGAAAGTGCTTACTAAGTGGTAATGGTAGTTATGACGCTACAAAGGGTTCTGAAGCTTTGGCCCCTGCTGTCCTCCCAGTCCAACCCTCCTTAATTAGGGGACCCATCAATCTGTAGCTCCTGGCCTGGCCCCTCAAAATATCAGAGCTCTGCTGGGTATACTGATTCTCTGTGTCCCCAGACAGCGCCCAAGAAAACCTCATTTGGCTCACTGAAGGATGAAGACCGGATCTTCACCAACCTGTATGGACGCCATGACTGGAGGTGAGATGGTGCCCTTAGGCTGGTGGATCCCCAGGCAGGGCCTCCTCCTCACTGCCTTCCCCACCCTATCCAGGCTTAAAGGTGCCCAGAGTCGAGGTGACTGGTACAAGACGAAGGAGATTCTGCTGAAGGGGCCTGACTGGATCCTGGGTGAGGTCAAGACATCGGGCTTGCGGGGCCGTGGAGGTGCTGGCTTCCCCACTGGCCTTAAATGGAGCTTCATGAATAAGCCCTCAGATGGCAGGTGTGTATAGGCAGGCAGAAATGGGGTTACACCTCGGGGCAGCTGGGACTTACCTGGGCCTTGGGGATGTTTCCTTGGAAACCAAGAGTGAATGAAGTGGGAAAACCTTACCAGAGCTCCAGTAGCAGGGACTCGGTTCTCTGGTCTTCCTCAGGGGAGTCTTGAGGGGCAGCAGAGTCTACACAAGATTTTGACTCCAGCAGACTTAATTGATCAATTCCTGGATCTGCCATTTAATCATATAGCTTTAGGCAATCTCCGGACCTTTCAGAACCTCAGTATTCTGTTCTGTAAATGTATATTGTGTTGTTCAGGGATTAAAGAAATACTGTGCCTACAGCTTTTGGCGTGCACTTTGGTTTGCATGTAGAAAGTAAATGATAAATGTCAGCTCTGCCTCCTTTTGGCTCCGGAGATACGATGGAGGTTCACAGAGTGCTCATTGTGACCAAAAGCAGATTTGGGCTCTTGAGAAAGCACTGGGAGAGGCATTTGGGCTGAGTAGAACCAAGACCTTGCCTGTGGTCATAGCTGCCCCAGTGTGGACTAGGCAGTGAGCTCCCCTGTCGTTGATGGTGAGCAAGCAGAGCCCTGGGAAGTTGTTGGGAGGACAGAGAAGGATTGGCTGTCAGATAAGACCTGTTTGAGGTTTCCTGGTGGAGTGGGGTGGCATACGGTTGAAGGCCTGACCCTGGGGGCCCTGTAGCCCAACTGACCTGCTGGCCCCCGCAGGCCCAAGTATCTGGTGGTGAATGCGGATGAGGGGGAGCCAGGCACCTGCAAGGACCGAGAGATCATCCGCCACGACCCCCACAAGCTGGTGGAAGGCTGCCTAGTGGGGGGCCGAGCCATGGGCGCTCGCGCCGCCTACATCTACATCCGCGGGGAGTTCTACAACGAGGCCTCCAATTTGCAGGTGGGCAGGGGGAGGGGAGGTACTGAGTGGGCACTCACACGCACCAAGCCAGGCAGAGTTCGTCGTAGGTTCTCGAGTGGGATCTGCCTGGAGTCGTGCTGGGAGGGTGGGGATCTCTCGAGCTGGCCTGTGTCCTGAGTGGGACGTACACCCCAAAGCCTCCGTCTCGCTCTGCGTCCCAGAGCCTCAGCCTGGGAGGTCTTCCAGGGCTTCAGGGCTCCTGGGGTGGGGGTAGGCTGGAGAGCTCACACATGGGCATTTTTCCTGAAGGGTCAGGGGGTCATGTCAGTAATTCTCAGCCCAGTGACGCCTGTAGTAATTGGTCTAGGGCCAAAGCCTCACCTTTCTATTAGGTTCATAACCTGGCACATGGTAGCATTCTGTGTGTTATTACATGTGTAAAAAGCAGCCTCCAGGGTCTTTTCCTCGACTCAGAAGCAGTACTCACTCATTGTAAAGACAGGAATCCACACCATGTCAGAGAAAAATCTGCCATAGACTGACTACCTAGAGAAACTACTTGCTGAAATTTTCATTATTTCCTTAAAATCTTTATAAAAAATACATATAGTTGGAGGATTTGTTAAATGTTACTACACGAGTAGTACACACATTGTAAAAATCCCCACCCTTCTCCCAACACGTCCTCTGCTTATGTCCAGAGGGAGCTTTGGCCCTGGACTATGGTGAAGGGCTCACTGGGCCTGTACCCCGCCCTCCCACACGCAGTGTTCCTGGGCTCGTGGGGACCATGTCTGTACACCCCTGTCCCACAGGTAGCCATCCGAGAGGCCTATGAGGCTGGTCTGATTGGCAAGAACGCCTGTGGCTCCGGCTACGATTTCGACGTGTTTGTGGTGCGTGGGGCCGGGGCCTACATCTGCGGGGAGGAGACGGCGCTCATCGAGTCCCTCGAGGGCAAACAGGGCAAGCCCCGCCTGAAGCCGCCCTTCCCTGCAGACGTGGGTACGACCTGGCGCCTGGCCTCATCCCGGGCCTTGTCCTGTGGAATCCGGGATCTGGCTTCAGGTCGCCACTGTCATCTTGGGGAATTTCTGAGTCCCTTCGCTGGGGCCTGACACCGCGAGTAGGTGGGAACAACATAGAGGCTGCACCAGAGCGCCCCGGAGCCTCTCACCCTGCCCCAGTGCACAGGCCACACAGCCGGTGCTCTCCAGCCGCCTGGAACTCGGGGCAGGTGGTGGAGACGGAGTACGGCTGGGATCGGGCTCCCGGGGGACGAGGGTGACACAGGGGTGGGAGCCGGGCTCTGCCGCAGAAGCAGACCCTGGACAGATGCCACCTCCAGAAGACCCGCCCCAGCTGTCCCCAACCTCCAGCAGCCACTGGCTTGCTTCCCTTTTAAAAACATATATTTATTTTGTTTTTGGCTGTGCCGGCTCTTTGTTGCTGCACAGGCTTTGCTCTCCTTGTGGCAAACGGGGCCACTCTAGTTCTGGTGCGCGGGCTTCTCATCACGATGGCCTCTCTCGCTGCCGAGCACAAGCTCTAGGGCGTGTGGGCTTCGGTGGTGCAGCGCCCGGGCCCTGGGGGACAGGCTCAGTAGCTGTGGCACACAGGCTTAGTTGCCCCTCGGCACGTGGGATTGAACCCACGTCTCCTGCGTCGGCAGGTGGATTCTTTGCTACTGAGCCACCAGGCACGCGCCATCCACCAGGTTTTCATCCTCCTCCCCCACAGGAGTGTTTGGCTGCCCTACAACCGTGGCCAATGTGGAGACAGTGGCCGTGTCCCCTACCATCTGCCGCCGTGGGGGTGCGTGGTTTGCCAGCTTTGGCCGAGAGCGCAACTCAGGCACCAAACTGTTCAACATCTCCGGCCACGTCAACAACCCCTGCACAGTGGAGGAGGAGATGTCTGTACCGCTGAAGGAACTGATTGAAAAGCATGCCGGTGAGGCCTGGGGCCAGCCAGCGGGGCGGGCGGGCCTCTGGGGCCTGGGCCGGGGCGCGGGCTGACTGTGCCGGCCCCTGCCCTGACCGTCCATCCTCTCGGGGACTGCCTGGGGCCCCAGGGGGGGTCACGGGCGGCTGGGACAACCTCCTCGCTGTGATTCCTGGCGGCTCGTCCACGCCGCTGATCCCCAAGTCCGTGTGTGAGACGGTGCTGATGGACTTCGACGCGCTGATCCAGGCGCAGACGGGCCTGGGCACAGCTGCCGTGATCGTCATGGACCGCTCGGTAAGGAGGGGCCGCCACGCTCCCCACCCAGTCCCTGCCTTAGGCCAGGCTGGTTAGTAACCCGGCCTGGGCTCCTCAGAGACACCTGCTAGTTCTTGGGTCCTGATTCCTGTCACCCGAGACACAGGGAGGTGGGAGAGGCCGGGGGGCAAGGCTTCTCTGGGGGGAGTGCCCGTGGAGCCTGGCAGCACAGGATGCCTGGGGTGGGTGGAGGAGGCCAGCGCACTGCTGGAATCGGGCGGGCGTGCCGCCCGGGGCTGAGGCTCGGGCACCTCCACATTGCCCCTCGTCTCTGCAGACGGACATTGTGAAAGCCATCGCCCGCCTCATCGAGTTCTACAAGCATGAGAGCTGTGGCCAGTGCACCCCGTGCCGCGAGGGTAGGCGCGCTGGGCAGGCTGGGGTTTCTCTGTGGCTCATGCCGGGCCTGGGTGGGGCATGGGGCACAGGTGGCACGGGCTCTGGACCCTGACTACACCGCTGCGGCCGCCCAGCCTGCTGTGGCCTCTCAGCCCCCGCCCCCTGACCCACACCCCTCGAGTTCCATCCCCCGCACCCCGGCCTGGGGGGTCAGCAGGCCGTCTCTTGCTGCCCCGGCGCAGGTGTGGACTGGATGAACAAGGTGATGGCCCGCTTTGTGAGGGGGGACGCCCGGCCGGCGGAGATCGACTCCCTGTGGGAGATCAGCAAGCAGATCGAGGGCCACACCATCTGCGCCCTGGGCGACGGGGCCGCCTGGCCCGTGCAGGTACTGCTAACCCGCGAGGGCGCGGGGGCTGAGTGCCCGGGCACAGGGGGGCGGGGCTTTCAGACCCTGCTTCACACCACGCTCCCTGCACCCCCTCCCGCCCCAGGGCCTGATCCGACACTTCCGGCCAGAACTTGAGGAGCGGATGCATCAGTTTGCCCAGCAGCACCAGGCCAGGCAGGCCGCTTCCTGAGCCCACAGGGCTGGTGTCCGTCTGTCTGGATGCCTGGACAGTAAAGCTAATGATACCCACTCTCGCGTTGCATCTTCTCTGTTGCCTTGCCTGCCTCCACGCTGCTGCTGCAGCCCATGGTTCACAGAGGCGGGGGGACTTTGGAGGGATAGGTCAGGACAAGGTCATGTTGAGAATCGACACCTTGACGCCCTGTGTGTCAGTCTGTCACAGGCTGTGTGCGCTCAGTCATGTTCGACTCTTTGGGACCCTTTGACTGAAGCCCGCCAGACTCCTGTCCAGGGGATTTCCCAGGCAATACTGGAGTGGGTTGCCATTTCCTTCTCCAGGGGATCTTCCCGACCCAGGAATTGAATCCTTGTCTCCTGCATTGCAGGCGGATTCTTGACCACTGAGCCACTAAGGGAAGCCCCTGTCATAGACCACCCTGAGCGTTTATCCCTCAGTGCAGGGGTCAAGAGTGGGGAGGGGAAAACCGGCCTAGGGTCAGACCTGGGCCTGGCCCTGTGCAGGCCTCTGGAGGGTGGGAGCGAGGAGAGCAGGGCCCATTCTGCCCCTTGAGGTGATGGCAGGGAAAAAATGGACTGTCCGGTCTGGTTGGGAGGAGAGGTTTATTCTTGCTTCATGATTTGACAGTGGGGTCAATTCGAACAGGGAAGGAAGGAAGCAATTGACCAGGGGCTGGACAGCGGGGGTGAAGCAGCCCAGGGCCTTCCAGCTCCGCAGAGAGGCTGTGGGACAGCCCAGGGAAGGGGCAGTGAGCAGGCCAGCCCGGGGGCCCCGCTAGTCGCTGAGCTGGAGGGGCGTGCCGTCCAGCGGGTGCCACAGCTCCAGCCTGCGGTCACTGCGGCCCAGGCATTCGCGCCAGTGTTGCTGGCGCTCCCCGCCGGCCCGGCTGCTCAGCTGCACCCCGCCTGGGTTGGGGGACAGGTCAGGAGCCATGTGGGAGCCCCCCGCCCCCCGACTCGGCTCCCCCGCATTCCCACTCACCGATGAAGTCGTCAGCCGTGCCCAGGTCATAATCCCATACAGACACCAGCAGCGTCTTCTGGGCCAGCTCCTCCCGCGGGCCTGCGTAGAAGAACTCCTGCAGGGGACACGGTGAAAAGGAGGCGGCCTTAGTCCTCCACAGCGTCAGGAACAGACTCAGGCGAGTGGCCCAGGGCAGCTGGGGCCTGCACTGTGAGACAGGATGCCGACCCCCTCCCCCAGCAGCCGGGACTGCCATCTGTCGGCGGGCCTACCTCGTTGAACTCGGGGTTCAGGGTCTTCCTCCGAACGCTGGTCTTGTATTTCAATTTCTTCCCTGCATTGGGATGCAGGAAACTGGGAGGGATGAGGTTGGTTTCAGTGTGGCCCCAGAGAGGCGAGCCGCGGAGGGGCTCTGAGGAACCCCCTCTGCCCACCCGGCCGCCCGCTTCACACTCACAGGCGGACGAAGGGGTCCGAGTAGCCGTTGGCGTCCATGGGGGCGAGGTGGGCGCAGCGCAGCACGCCCACCAGCAGGCCGCCCCGCTGAGAGCTGTAGCACAGCGACAGCAGGACGCGCCCGCGCTCCTCCCAGGCCGCCTCCGCCTCCACCTCCTGCCGCGGGGCCGGCGGTCAGCCCGCGTGGCCCAGCGCCCACAGGGCCGGCGGTCAGCCCCGCGTGGCCCACCATCCGGCAGGGGCAGGCTGGCTCAGCCCATGTGGCCCACCACCCAGCCGCCCACCAGTACTGGCCCGGACAGGAGAACTCAAACTGGCCGCAAAGAAATCAGGGGCCGATGTTCGATTGTGTGGTTCAGTTTCCCGATACTGTCACTGACTTAGTGCCCTGGAATGAGACTTCCAGGTCAGCTCTACCCTCCAGGGCCTGAGAAGGGGAGGGGGCTTGTCCGGGTCACCTGACCGACCATTTGCAGCAGTGTTTGTCATGGAGGGGGAGGGAACTGATGTCTCTGAGGGTCACAAACGCATAGGAGCTTCCTAGGTGGCCTTCCATTAGGGGCCCGTCTCTTCCCTCTCAGGGAAGCCTCTTGGGGAAGCCTGGAAGCAGCTCCCAGAGGCTCACCCCTCCTCAAAGCACACACAGGCCGCGTCAGCTGCAAGACCCCAACCCCCTCACACCCCACAGCCCGGGGGTCAGATCCTGAATGCCCTTTACCCCTCAGCTCCTGGTGCTTCCAGAAGGACTCAGGATACCCCGGAAAGAATGTGCTTCTCCCACACCTCACGTGGGGTTTGAGTTGCAGAAAGCCCAACTGCCTTGCTTGCGTTCAGTTCTCAGTAAGGGGGTGCTCCGTGAGTGCCGGCCAGGTGCCAGGGGGCTGCTGTGGGGGGCCTGGGGACACAAGCCCTGGGGAGGGCTTGTGGTAGGGCTGCTCCCCCAGGAGGGCTCCCCAGCCTGGACTTGACTGACGGTCACAGGCTCCACCAGGGGGCAGAGCAGCAAGGCCTGGCCCTTAGGTCCGGGGGAGCTGGGTAGGCGGAGGGCCCTGCCACAGCTCTGCGGGTCCCTGGGGCCCTGGGCTGCAGGCGCCCTGGCCAGGTCTCTGGTTTCATCCTGCAAATCCCTCGCGGTCACCTTCACCTCTCCTGACAAGGGCCGGTCCAGAGTGCCCAGCCCAGGAGCGGTACCCACGCTGCCCCCGGGGCAGGCCTAGTGGCCGTGGGCCCACCACTGCCGTTCTCCCCTGAACTCTGACCTGTCCCGCCCGCGCGCGTCGCTGACCAACCGCCCAGCTCCAGCCTCTGTCTCAAGCTGGCCTGTGTCTCTGCCCCCCCAGGGCCTTGTGCCCCACAGCTCCTGGGGCCTGGCTGTCCCCCTGAGACTATGAGTGTTCACGGGCCCGGAGAGAGAGAGTGCCTCAGTTTCTCTGCGCTCCCCTGGGCCCGGAGCCCTGCCCAGCACCATACCCCCCGGGTCCCACGTCCCACCGACCTCATACAGAGACATGCCGCGTGCTGTGTCCAGGCTCTTGGGCCTCTTGGTCTGAAAGAGCAGAAAGCCCGGTCACCTGGGCCAGACGCTGCCTGGGTCTCCCTCCCTGTTCCCCTCGCCAGCCCCACTCACCAGCCTCCGCCTCTCCAGACACACGTCGAAGCTCCTGGCCCGGTTGGGCACCAGCTTCCTCAGGGGCACCCGCAGCTCTCCCAGGGGAGGCGCCCGCCTCCGTCGCCGCAGCCACGGGTCTTCACACACGCACAGCCTGGGGGCCACCTGGGTCAGCCTGGCCAGGACAGCCCCCCGCCCTGGCCCCCGCCGCCTCCCCACTTGTGGCCCAGACCCCATCCTCACCGCAGGGTCTTGCGCCGGGCGTCCTGGAGGGTGAACCCATGATAGGTGAGCGTCTCCTCCCAGACAGGCCCCCGTGTGCCCCGAACCGTGCGCGTCCGCAGCTGGCTGGCCTGAGGGCCAAGCAGGGAGGGTCAGAGCCCTCCTCGGGCCCTGGTGCCCCACCTGGGCGCCAGCAATGGGGGGCCCCCTGCCTGAGGGGGAGGCCTTGGGGAGGAGGGGCGTGGCAGACCAGGAGGGCGCTCCAGGTCGGGCTCCTGGCCGAGGGGCAGCGGTGGGGGCCTGCGTCTCGCACTCACCTTGCTGGCCCCGGGCAGCAGGTTGGCTTTGACGAAGGTGTCCACGGAGCCCGAGGCCGGCGGCTTGAGGCCCTGGGAGGGGAGAGTGGCTGTGGAAGAGGCTCGGGGCCCAGGCCCGAGCCCCGGGGACCCCACCCGCCCCCTCCTCACCTTGGCACGGTGGGCCGTGCAGTGCAGGGTGCTGTTGTCCGCGTCAAAAAGGAGCGTGAACTCGAGGGTGCCGAGGGTGGCTAGGGGCAGGCGGCAGGCAGGTCAGCGTCTGCGCCAACCCCCACCGGGCACCATGCCTCCTGGCCCTCCCTGGTCGGAAGCCTGGCCTGCCCCAGACCCCTCCCTGGATGGGCAGAGCCCAGAGTGTCCCCCCTGTCCCCCTGCCCCCACTCACTGCTGTCGTCTGAGTCTCCCTCTGGCTCTGGGTCCGGCTGGGGCTGGGGTGCAGAGCGGACGGGGGTCCCTGGGGGGCGTGGGTCTGGGGGGCGCAGGGCGGGCTCAGCGGTGGGGTAGAAGTGTGGAAAGTAGTGGGAGATGAGGCGGATGGGCCGGATGGGGCCCGGGCTCACGTCGATAGCCATGTGCTCCTGCATGCTCACCCGCCCCCGGCCTGCCATGGGGGCACCGACGTGGGCGGGGACTCAGAGGAGCCCCCGAGGACCGCAGATGGGGGCACGGCACTGAGCCAGCCAGTCAGGGCGAACGGGCATCACTGAGGGTGTCGTGGGGGGTCCTGGGTGGCAGCCGGGACCTGAGGACAGAGCACAAGGTCAAGGCTGGCGGGGTGGGGGCCTCCAGCCCGGGGATGGGCACCTTGTGTGCCGGCGGCTAGGCCGGTGGGGCCACTTACCGCTCGGAGAGCCCCTGCACCTGCCTTGGGTGGCTGCTGGGCGCCTGACTGAGGTGACCCGTGAGAGCCAGCGGGTGGCCGTGGGGGAGGCCGAAGGGGCGGGACTCAGGGCCCCCCCCAGAGCCCAGGAGCCCGCAGCTCCCTGCCTGCACCCCAAGGGTCCCTCCCCCCACCCCCAGTTCACACTCTGTCGGAGGGTTATTTTTACCACCATCATGTGGCCCTGCTCCCAGGTGAGGAGGCTGGAGGGCCAGAGGTGACACAAGAGGTGTGAGGGGCAACAGGAGGCGGGGGGGGGGCGAGGAGGGGTGAGAGAGAGGGGGCTGGGGGAGCGGGTGGGGAGTCACGTGGGGGGGGAGGGGGGAGGAGAGACGGGAGGGCTCCATGGAGACAGGAGGGGAAAGGCAACCTGATCCCCTTGCTGCTCAAGCCTTTAAAACATCAACCAGTCGCTTCGGCTCCTCTCCCCCTTCTCCCAGCTTGGAATAAAATCCTAACCCATCCCCTAACCCACCCCGTAGGGAGGCTTGGCCCCTCCCTACGGCCCCCTGAATGGTGGGTCCCTCGCCCCCATGTCCACATGGCTCCTCCGGGTTTCCTTGAACACCCCAAGCTCTGTGCATGTGTTGCTCCTTCTGACTGTTGTTCTGTCGCTCAGTCGTGTCTGACTCTTTGGGACCCCGTGGACTGCAGCACGCCAGGCTTCCCTGTCCTTCACCATCTCCAGAGATTGCTCCAATTCAGGTCCATTGAGTCAATGACGCGCCTTCTGATAGGGAAAGACTAAGGATAGTTATACAAGTAGTTGCAGAAGTCCCAGTAGGGGACTAGAGACACAGGGAAACCTAGGGAAGTCTGGGGGACCGCTGCAAGTTACTGATCACTCAAGAAAGCTATCAGAACATCATGGAACGAAGCAGGCTTGCTTAACTATAAAACCACAAATGGAGGCATGAGATATGCCCCAGGTCATTAAGTGAAAGAAAAAAATTATTCTGCTGATTTAAGTAAGCGCTGAGACAGTCCTAGTTTGACCTTCTAGGGTCAGACACTCTCCTGTCCGACGTGAAGGAGGAGCTTGTGATGAAAATGGAAAGTTTTTCAGTCGTGTCCAACTCTTTGCGACCCCATGGACTCTACAGTCCGTGGAATTTTCCATGACAGAATACTGGCAAGGGTAGCCTATCCCTTCTCCAGAGGATCTTCCCAACCCAGGAATCAAACCGGGGTCTCCTGCATCGCAGGTGCATTCTTTACCAGCTGAGCCACAGGGAAGCCCTCTAGTGATGAAAGCCTGGGGTCTGCTTGGAGAATGAGGAGGCGGTCTTTCCCCTCTCCCGAACTCTCCTTCAATTATAAAAATGTAACCCACTTAATCCTTGGGCAGAGCCTCCTCTCTCACAAGCGTCCTATGTTAACAATGCTTCTTGCCTAGCACTTTGCCTCTCGCTGAATTCCTTCTGTGCTGACACAGGAGACCCTGAGCCTCAGTGAGCTGAGACACCAGGTGAGTGACCCCAGTTATAAGACTGTGGGCCCAAGTCCCAATCTGGGTTGCACTTTTGCCCCAATTCCCTCCCTTGCCCTTTGACCTGGCCTGCTCCTGTTTATCTGTGGTCTCAAGGTCACTCTCTGCAGGGGAATGTGGCTGCCTTTTGCCTGCTCACCTTCCCTTTCTCTTTCCAGGGGTCCTTTGGGGGGCCACCCCTTCCCTACTCTCATTCTAGGAGGTTCACCCTGTTCCCCAGGCCTGTGCCCCAGACCTGGCTGATCAATGAATTCCAAGTCCAGCAGCCAAGTGACAGGCTCAGGGAAGGTTGTGTGATCCAAAGTCAGCCAAGAAAGTGTAACTCTGGGATAGACTGGCCCAGAAAGAGAAGCTGTTTTCTGTTGATGGGATGCTGGTACTGTTCTGTCCTACAGCTGTTGTCTTCTCCTCACCTCTCGTCTCTGGGGAGTGGAGAATATTCCTGAGAGTGAGGCTGATATGGTGGAAAGCACAGAAAGAAGAGCGCCCTGGAGCTCTTGGATCTAGCTATGCCTGAAGCCAGTCTATCTGTGCAGTTTGTAATCACCATTCCTCCAGATGGTGGCCACAGCCATGAAATTAAAAGACGCTTGCTCCTCGGAAGAAAAGTTATGACCAACCTAGACAGCATATTAAAAAGCAGAGACATTACTTTGCCAACAAAGGTCCATCTAGTCAAGGCTATGGTTTTTCCAGTGGTCATGTATGGATGTGAAGAGTTGGACTGTGAAGAAAGCTGAGCGCCAAAGAATTGATTCTTTTGAACTGTGGTATTGGAGAAGACTCTTGAGAGTCCCTTGGACTGCAAGGAGATCCAACCAGTCCATCCTAAAGGAAATCAGTCCTGAATATTCATCAGAAGGACTGATGCTGAAGCTGAAACTCCAATACTTTGGCCACCTGATGTGAAGAACTGACTCATTGGAAAAGACCCTGATGTGGGAAAGACTGAAAGTGGGAGGAGAAGGGGACGACAGAGGATGAGATGGTTGGATGACATCACTGACTCAATGGACATGAGTTTGGGTAAACTCTGGGAGTTGGTGATGGACAGGGAGGTCTGGCGTGCTGCAGTCCATGGGGTTGCAAAGTCAGACACAGTTGAGCAACTGAACTGAACTGAAATCCTCCTTTGGCAAAGTCAGCCACTGGGTGGCGTTTTCTATCACTTGTCCTACCTAATACTACCCAGTCCACCAAGTCAAGGTCAGACTGCCCACCTCTTCAACTCACAGAGATTTACAAGATGGATATGTAATTCCATTACACATCTGTGAGTAATTAATGTGTAATCACACGATTATCTATGTGACCTGGTCTAAGGTCTCTCTGAGACTGAGCGCCCGTAGAGGGCAGGGCAGCATCTGGCTGGTGCAGACGTGGCCCCAGCACAGCACCCGGCACGGAGAGAGCCCGGCACGTCACCGGTTTGCAGTGACACGCAGGGCTCCTCGCTGGATGCCTGCTGCCCAGCACGGGGTGGGCCAGGCTCGGAAGACAGCTCTGCAGTGGCTGTAGAGGCTAGGAGTTTGGGCTCTGGAGTCAGACAGGGCCTGGTTCAAATCCCAAACTGGGGTGACCTTGGGCAAGGTGTCTGCCCTCCCTGATCCCGTCTCACTACCCAGGGACAGCAGTGGTCGCACCTCACAGGGCCGTGGTAAGAGTGAAATGAAAGAAAAGACTCCAGACACACAGTATGCACACATAGCAAGTGACAGCGTGATTATCCCAAGGTGCCCCAGCCAGCAGGCCAGCTGTCCCATGGAGTCTGCCCAAGGTCAGGGCTCCAGTGCAGAAGATGCAGTTGCCACAGTGTTGGGAAAGACTCTTTATTCAGTCCTGGAGAGGAGCCGGCCTGGCAGGGCAAAGGCAGGGCCCGCTCGGGGCCAGGCCTTCAGCCCCGGGGCAGCTCCGGGCCGGCCAGGCGGGGCTGGTAGACACCAGGGGCCAGCAGCTTCAGGGTGAACTCGGTGATGACGGCTGTGAGCCCCCAGACCCGGTGCGGCCCGTGCAGGAAGACGGGCAACGTGTACTGGAAGTGGCCACCACGGCAGAAGTGGGTGTAACCTTGGTTCTGCTCCTGCAGCAGATGGGACAGGGGCAGGGCGAACACTTCATCCACCTGTGGGCAGGGGGTAGCGAGAGGGCAGACAGAGTGCTGGCCACTGCAGCCTCCTCCATCAGGACAACCCGCCTCCCCACCCCAGATGCCCCCACTCACCTCCTCGGGGTTGGGCCTGAGGCTCTCGGGATCGAGCGGGCCCACGCCGGCCAGGACTGGCACCACTGTGGCCTTTTCCTGCGGCAGGAGGGGGCAGGCCGTCAGGGCAAGGAGGGCCTTGGCGGGGCTTTGGGCCACGGGAGCCTGGGGGGAGGCCTCTGGGGCCTACAGCCATGCAGGCCAGGTCCACCCAGCCCTGCTCCTGGACTTGCTCCAGCCATGCTGACTGGCTCAGGCCCCCTCAACACACTAGACCCACCCGGGCCTCTGGGCCGTTGCTCTCCCTTACTTTTAGCACCCTCAAATCTCCCCTGCCTAGCCTGCGACACCCTCCCCAACCTCTGTCCACCAAGCTGAGCGGAGCTACCTCCATCCCAGGACTGAGCCTCAGGATCCCCCATGAAAGGGGAATCAAATACCCCTGGCCCCTTCCCGACAGGTGTGGGAGGCTGGGAAACGAGAGCCGGGCAGGTTGTCTGGGACCCCACCGCCCTCGGTGACTGCCACAGTCCCCACAGCCACCGTCCTGGTCCCTGAGCGCTCTGCTCCTATCCTGGGGCGAGCAGACGGGCCCAGCGGGGTGAGTGCCTGAAGGCCTGAAGGGCTTACCCGGTCGTGCACGGGCCGCAGGACTCCCCAAACCCGCTCCTCGGGCACAGCCAGGCCCAGCTCCTCCTGTGTCTCCCTCAGGGCCGTGTGCACCACGTCCCGGTCAGCGGGGTCACACTTGCCACCTGGGAAACTGAACAGGCAGAGGGAGCCTGCTTCTTGGGCCACTGGGTGGGGCCATGAAGGGCTGGGGGTGGCTGCTGCGGCAGGGACTCGCCTAAAAAAAAACGTCTCTGCCCCTAATTTGCAGACAGGGCTGGGCAAACCCCAGGACCTCTGCAGGCTCGGTTTACCTCCATGAACAACAGGGGTAAGGAGGAGAAGCCTTGTGCCTCCCGGGGCTCAGCTATGCTAACTGGGCTTATCGTGTGTGGCCCCAGAGGTGCTGACATTGACCCTAGGGTGTCCCCAGTTTCCGCCGGGGGAGGGGGGCACGGCCTGGGGCAAGCCAGGTAGCCCCACCCGGGGCTCCCCCTTGGTTCCCGGAGGCAATCCTCCCGCAGTCGCCGGGAAGGGGCGAAGTTCTGTCTTTTTAGTGTGTGTGCTTGGTCGCTCAGTCGTGTCCAGCTCTCTGTGACCCCGTGGACTGTATCCCGTCAGGCTTCTCTGTGCATGGGGATTCTCCAGGCAAGCAGACTGGAGTGGGTTGCCATGCCCTCCTCCAGGGGAATCTTCCTCACCCTGGAATCGAACCCCAGATCTCCTGCATTGCAGGCGGATTCTTTACCGTCTGAGCCACCAGGAAAGCCCAAGAATACTGGAGTGGGTAGCCTATCCCTTCTCCAGGGGATCTTCCAAACCCAGGAGTGGAATTGGGGTCTCCTACATTGCAGGCGGAGTCTTTTAGCGTCTGAGCCACCAGGGCCAGCTCCTCCTGCGTCTCCCTCAGGGCCTCCCTCCAGGAATACTGGAGTAGGTACCCTATCCCTTCTCCAGGGGATCTTCCCGACCCAGGAATCGAACCGAGGTCTCCTGCACTGCAGGCGGAGTCTTTATCAGCTGAGCTACCCTGTGTCCCCCACCCGCGCTTCGAGCGATCCGCGCGGCGGCGCCGGGGCAGGAGTACCTGCGGCGCCAGGTTCCGGGCGGAGGGATGCGGATTGTTGATTCCCGCCGCAGCCGGCTGGCCGACGGGCTCTACTTAGACCCATTCTGCAGAGGCGGAAGCCAAGGCTCGGGGAGGCTAAGTGCTTTGCCCACGACCCGGCGGTCTCCGGGGTTTAGCGGCGCCCTTCTAGAAGGGAGAGGAGGTCCCGGCAGGTGTACCTGACGTCACCCTTGTGCCTCCCGGCCAGGCGGCTGGACCGCAGCGTGTAGAGTAGCGCCGGGACCCCGCGCACCGAGCACAGAGGCACGAGGACCGCGGCCGCCGCAGGCCGCGCGCGCAGCCGGGCCGTGGCTCCCGCCAGCAACCGCCGGCAGCGCTGTTCGCCCTCCGCCGACAGGCAGTCGGGCAGCATGTCCGGTCCAGTGCGGCGGGGACACCGAGGGCACCGGGCGGCGCGAGGGAAGAGGCTCGGGCGAGTACACTTGGGGAGGTCTCTCGGGAACCTGGGGGGCGGGCCGTGGGAGGAGTTTGCTCGCCTTGATAAGGAGCGGTAGGGACACAGGCCACGCCTACGGGGGCGGGGCCCGACTAAGGGGCGGACCCAGGCAGGGGAGGGGCCCCTCTGAGAGTTGTGGGGAGGGGCGGGAAGGGCGGGGCGGGAAGGGGCGGGGCTCGATAGCCCGGGCTTCCGGCAGGGGCGGGCCTGGGCTTCCGGTAGGGGCGGGCCTGGGGCGGGGCGGGCCTGACCTGGGGCGTGGCGGGAAGGGGCGTGGCTCGATGTCTGGGATTCCGGTAGGGGCGGGCCAGGGGCGGGGCTGGCCCGACGGGCCTGGAGAGTGTCCCCTGCCTAGTGCAACTGGACTCGTGTCTGGCCGGCGACCGGGCTCGGTCGTACTGACCGCCGGGTTTGAGAGTCGGGATGTCTGATTGTTGAGGCCCCGCGTTCCTCCGCGCCCGCAAGTGCTGCAGGGTGTTTGGAGTCGGCGTTTAGGGGTTAGAGATGCCTGGGGCCGTGGGAAGGAGTGCCCAGGCCTTCCCACCCTCCGGGCCCTGTCTCCTGGTTCTGCTGGAGATACGCTGCGCCCTCTCGCTCCAGGGGACCCACTCCAGCCCCAGACCTTTCCCCTGCTTTTCCCACCTCCGGGAGCTGGCCTCTGCTCCCCTCCCGTCTCCTCCGCAACTTCTCTTACAGGTGCTGGTCACTTTGTCTAGAAGCTCTCCTGCCTGGAATTTTGATTGAATTCTCAAACTCCGTGTCACCCCCACCTTGACCCCTGTGGTCTCTGCCTGTGGCATGCTGCATCCCTCTGCCAGACTGTGCCCCCCCCCCCAAGGACTAGACACCCTGGTCTTGCACACAGCGCCTAAACGTGGAATGGCAGGTGTCCCATGCTTCGCTTCGACTTTGAGCACTGCCTCCCTGAGCTGCAGTTTTGGTCCTCATCTGGGCGGGCGAGGCAGAGGGCAGGAACACAACCTCCCTCAGAGCCCTGCCACTCAGCTTGTGTTGCCACCTTTACCATGACTCTGCTCCCTGGGACGCCAGCAGCACGGAGCAGAGCTTTGTGATGTCTGTAGCCCAGACTCTGGGGTGTGGGCTTTCCTGAGGCCCTCCACCCTGACCTCCAAGGACAGAAGTGCTCTGACCACCCATTCCAAATGGTTTAATGTTGGAGGGAAGAGAGAGGTAAAGCAGGGCTTGGAGGAGTCGCCCCCAAGGCAGAGGGGGCAGCTTGGAGGTAGGGGGTCCAGTTCCAAGCCTGGCACCATCCCAGTCTGGTAACTCTGGGCAGGTCGCTTTCCTCTCTGGGCTTCCACCTGCTCTGTTCTCCTGGTCAAGGGAGGGGTGGTGGTCTCTGCAGAGGTAAGGCTGAAGAGAGTGGGCTCCAGGATGAGAGGACTCTGTCCACACGGTCCCCACTGTCACTGCGGGTCCTGGCCAGGCCCCAGGCACATTGCAGTGGGGGAGAGGAGCCCCAGCCCCGCTGGGAGGGGCAGGCCCCCCTGGCCCCTATCGGCCTGGATATTGGGGAGGGGGTATGGTGTCGGTCGGGCCCTTGGTCGGACGGGGCTTGAGGCTCCAGGGTACAGGCCCTGGTAGGTGAGGGGCGGGTAGGTGGCTGGGGCCAGCAGAGCCTCAGTGGGGGCCAGCAGCTGATGGTGGAGCCTGGCGGGGGTCCTGGAGGTGAAGGCTTTGTTGGGGTCTGAGAGGGGAGGACGTGGTCTGAGTGGAGCCCAGGCCTCCCCTCACTCCTTCAGCCTGCCGGTCCAAGAGCCTGCTGCTCTCCTTTCTCAAGTTGCCCACCGCTTAGCCTTTGTGCTTGCTCTTGCCTCTGCCTGGACTTTCTTCCCCTCCTCCCTCCTTCTCAGTCCTCCAAGGCCCAGCCCAGAAACCACCTCCTCCAGGAAGTCTACCGGACCTCCACCCTCACCCCTCACCACCACCCCTGCACCTTGTCCCTGCCCAACCGTTCTCCCTGCCCTGGGTCCAAAATTGTCTCAGAAATTTCTGCTTCCCCTCTCTGTCCGCACAGATGCCCGGTGAGCTTGCTGAGCAGTCTATAGGTCCTTCCTGGGGGCCCCATGGCCCTCTCCCCTCCCTTCCTGCCCGTTTAGCAGGCTCTGGTCCCACCGTGTCTGTGAACCTGGGGGCTGACCTTTCTCGTGCTCATCGGAGCCTTTCAGCAGACAGGGGCTGAGGCTGCTGCGACTCCGGGTTGGGACGCTGAGCAGGGGCCGTGGAGATATAGGCCTGGAGGTGGGGCAAGCAGGAATGGGGAAAAGGGTCACGGTGGGGAACCCAGGCCAAGAGTCATGGTCTGAGTCAGGCAGTGGGACCCCAGGACAAGCCATTGGCTGTGACCCTGAAAGAAGGGTCAGGAGCTGAGACCTTAAGAGATGCCTGGGGATAGAAATGGGGAGAGGGGATGGGGCCAGATGGTACCAGGAGTCTGGGTCACTCTCCCGAAAGCCCTTGGCAAATGGGTTGCTGGCAATTTTCAGCTGGGTGATCTGCAGAGGAGAGAGTGTAGTTAGAGGTCAGCCTTGAGCTGGGGAGAGGCTGTGGGGCCCCGGGCTAGCCACCCTCCCCTCCCTGGATCCCCCCAATCTGGAGGCCCGCCTCTCAGTCCAGGAACCACAGAGCCAGTGGGCGTGAAGGCAGGGGAATGACTGTGGGCTGATGCTCATGGAGTCCCGGAAGGACAGATGGGCAGGACTCTGTGTGCCTGTCAGGCTTAAGAACCTGGTCCTTCAGTTTCTCCCACGTGATGGGCTGGGGGAGTCAGGTTAGGAACTGTGCCTGACGCACCCGGTGGTTCTGATACGCTGTGACGGCCATGAACTGGGTCTCCGCGAAGATGAAGGACTTGAAGTTCTCCTGGGCATAGCGCTCGCTGTCTTTGCGTGGGTCCACAAAAACCACGTGGAAGCGCGGCTGGTAGCGGTGCATGGAATTGAGGATGATCTGTGGGGCGGGCGGGGAGGGATGTGGGCCAGGGCGGCAGCCAGCCCTCGCTGAGGCTGAAGCCCTTCCTCCAGCCACCCCCGCTCCCCACACCTCCTGTCTCATAAGTGCTGGTGCCGGGTGTGAGGTTGTGAGTCTGCGGTTCTGAGTCAAAGGCCGCTTGTTGTCTGAGCGTCCGGGGGGCTTGGCCTCTCACTCCCACGTCCCAGCCATCACAGGGCCATCTGGGATCTGACCACCTCTCCTACCCCATGGCCTCCACGCCGCCCGGCCACCACTATCTTTCTCCTGGATTTCTGCAGCCGCCTCCCAGCTGCGCTCCCTGCCTCCACTTGGCTCCTCTGCCCATTTTCCACACAGCAGCCCCAGTGAGCTGCAGCTCAGAACCACCGCCCCCATCCTTGGCTCCCGCCCCACACAGAGTAAAGACCTGAATCCTGTCCGCAGCCAACTGGTCCTGCAGATCAGCGCAGGCCGCCCCTAGTATCTCTTCCCCTCCCACTGTCCCTCCTCGCTCCACTCCAGCCACACAGGAGCCTCCTCGCAGGTCCCCAGACTCCCCAGTATCCTCCTGCCTCAGGGCCTTTGCACTCGCTGGCCCCTCTGCCTGCCACAGCTCCCTCTTCTAGATACACAGGCTCCCTCCTCCACTCCATCAGACTTCTCTTCAAATAGCCTCAGTTGCCACCTCCATCTCAGACCCCTTCCCTGGTTCCTTTTTCTCCTGACATCAGCCTGATCTTTGCCTTGCACAAAGTGTCAATGATGCTGTTTTTGCATCTGTGGTGGGCCTGGGCAGTCCCCTCTGCTGTCCGACCCCCAGCCAAGTGGACTTGGGCATCAAAGCCCCAGCCAGTTCTGGCCCCAGGCTCCATTATACTCAGGCCCCAGTGTCCCCTGCCCTGGCCCAACCCCTCCCCATGGTGGCCCGGGCCTCACATGGCCATTGTCATCCAGCAGGTTGTTGGTCAGCTTGAGCTTGTCGAAGGACACGATCTGACGCATCCACTGCGCGCCCTTGGCCGGCGAGTCAGGGTGGAAGTGCACACGGCCGGGCGTGGCCGGGTCCGCCTTGCCCGCCACCAGCCAGGCAGAGCTGTGGAAGGCGTACCTGGGGACGGAGCGAGGTGGCCAGGGCGCCCCAACTGCACCCCAGGGTGCCTCCCTCATCTGCTGCCCCCACCTGGAGCCAAGACTGACAGGGGTTACCATCTTCCCTACTGCCCTCGTGCTGGCCCATCTGCACAGGAGGAACCAGAGGCTCCAGAGTGCTGTCCAGCCTGGGGTCCCTGCGGTCGCACCTGCCGCCCTGGGCTAGCCCCCCCATCCCTGCCTGCCCGGGATAGACCCCCCTGACACTGCTCTGACTGGCCCCTGCTTCACCCAGGGAGCGGGTGGGCTTCTGCTTCCCCATCTCAGTGCCTGAGGTCTGAGCTGCGAGCCCCAGCCAGCCCCGGACCTGTATCTCTTGTCATCCAAAGGCACGAAATCCATGAGCAGGGCGTAGTCAGCCAGCGTGTCCATGCCCAGGATCTTCACCTGGAAGGTGGGGAACATCCTCCTGCGGGAGGGGGTGCTCAGCGGCCCCAGCATGGTTCCAGCCTGCTCCCCACTCCCGCCACCCCCTCACCCCCCGTGCTCACACCTGCCCGCCTTGGTGACGATCATCTCTGTGCCCAGCTGGTTGAACTCTTCCCACAGAGCCTTCATCTCTAGCTGAACCGTCACGCTGGACACGCGGGGGTTCTTGGGGCCCTGCTCGGTGGCCTCGGCCACTGCTGGGGCCCCTGTGGAACTGGTGGAAGGGCCTGATGGTATCATGGAGTCTGGCTGGGGCTCCCAGCTGGAGCTGGTCACGGGCAGTGTGTAGGTCTCTGAGGGGGCAAATACCCCAAGGCTAGCAGAGAGGAAGGCTGGAGAGAGAAGACAGGATATGGGCCTCTGTTCTCCTCACCCACTCCTACTCCACCCGGCCAGCCTTCATCTTTCAGGCTGCACCAAGATGCCTCTTCTTCCAGGAAGCCCTCCCTGATTGCCAGGCCTGTGTTCCCATAGGATCCCTAACTCGGCATTACTTCATGAGGTAAATGCTCACTTAAAGCTCCCAGAGGCCAGAGACAGGCCCTGTCTGGCTTCCCAGGGAATCTTTGAGCCATCAGGAGGCCATGTGGCCTTGAGCAAATTATTTCACCTCCTGGAACCTCAGTTTCCACATCTGTCCCAAGGAGTTCTTAAATCTGCCTTGTTGGGCTGACGTGAGGATTCGTGAAGACACACACAGGGCCTGGCACACAGTAGGCCCTTCAGAAAGGACCTTGTTATGAATGACGGTACAGGTGGGGGTGTGAGGGGTGGGGGTGGGGGGTCTTTCTCAGCTCTGTGCAGACCTGGCTGCCTCGTGCTGCTTCAGGAATACTGAGCTGAAGGAGATCCCCAAATTACTGTGGGTGACTCTTACCCATCTCTGACCCTGAAGTTGTGTTAGTCACTCAGTCGTGTCTGACTCTTTGTGACCCCATGGACTGTTGCCCTCCAGGCTCTTCTGTCCATGGGATTCTCCAAGCAGGAATACTGGAGTGGGTTGCCATTCTCTTCTTCAGGGAATCTTCCCAACCCAGGGATCAAGCCTGGGTTCTCCTACACTGCAGGCAGATTCTTTACTGTCTGAGCCACTAGGGCAATCTGGCCCAAATTCTGCCTCCAGAAGCCAGTTCTAACATCTCTCCTCTCTGGCCTCCTCATTTGTTCCTAAAGAGCCCCTCTTTTGGGCTTTCCTGGTGGCCCAGTAGTTAAGAATCCAACTGCCAATGCAGGGGATACGGGTTTGATCCCTGGTCTGGGAAAATCTCACATGCCACAGAGCAGCTAAGCCTGCGTGTCACAACTACTGAAGCCCACGGGCCCTGCAGCCCACACTCTGCCTCAAGAGACACCACCACGGTGAGAAGCCCAAGCACCGCCACAAAGAATGACCCCTGCGTGCAGCAATGAAGACCCAGAGCAGCCAAAAATAAATCTTAAAAAGATAAAAGACCCCATTTCTGGTCTGCAAACCTGCAGATGTCTTGTGCAAAAGTTTGCTAAGGCTCCATCCTTCTTATTTAAAAAAAAATTTTTTTTTAACTATAATGAGATACTTTATACCTAGGAGGATGGCTATTACCAAAAACCAAAGCAATAACAAAAACAACAATAACAAAAAAAGTGTTACAAGTGTTAGTGAAGATGTAGAGAAATTGGAACCCTTGTGCATTGCTGGTGGAATGTAAGACAGTGTAGCCCCTGTGGAAAACCACTGATGGTTCCTCAAAATATGAAAGATGGAATTACTATGAAAAGTGGAAGTATTAGTCATGTCCGACTCTGAGTCTCCTGCGTTGGTGGGCGGATTCTTTACCTCTGCACCACTTGGGAAGCCCATGTCTGACTCTTTGTGACCCCGTAGACTATAGCCTGACAGCTTCCTCTATCCATGGAATTCTCCAGGCAAGAATACTGGAATGCCCAAAAGAACCAAGAGCAAGTACCTGAACAGATATGTGTTCATTGGTATTCAAAGCAGCATTGTTTGCAACAGCTAAAATGTGAATGCAACCCTAGTGTTTGTCCACTGATGGATGAATGGATAAGAAGAACGTGTGTATCCAGACAATGGAATATTATTCAGTCTTTAAAAGGAAGGGTATTATGATGCAGACTATGACATGGATGAACCTTGAGGACGTTAATGCTAAGTAAAACAAGACAGTCACAAAAGGACAAAGACTGTATGATTCCATTCATAAGAGGTGCCTAAAGTAGTGAAATTCATAAACAGAAAGTGGATGGCGGTTGCCAGGGGCAGGGAGAGGGGATGAATTAATGTTCAATGGGGACAGTGTTTTAGCTTTGCAAGATGCAGAAAGTTCTGGAGATGGATGGTGGTGATGGTTGCACACCATTATGAATGTGCTTAATGCCACTGAACACTTAAAAAATACTTAAAATGATAGTTTTTATGTTATATATGAAAAAGTGAAAAAGAAACTGTTAGTCACTCAGTCATGTCTGACCCTTTGAGATTCCATGGACTGTTGTCTGCCAGGCTCCTCTGTCCATGAAATTCTCCTGGCAAGAATACTGGAGTGGGTTGCCATGCCCTTCTCCGGGGGATCTTCCTGACTCAAGGATCAAACCC
Source organism: Cervus canadensis (assembly GCF_019320065.1). Taxonomy (NCBI): domain Eukaryota; kingdom Metazoa; phylum Chordata; class Mammalia; order Artiodactyla; family Cervidae; genus Cervus; species Cervus canadensis. The sequence continues at coordinate 42,867,487 of NC_057414.1, forward strand.
GGGTGTCCTGCATTACAGGCAGATTCTTTACTGTCTGAGCCATTGGGGAAGACCCATGTTATGTATATTTTAACACAACATTTTAAACTGGAAAAAGCATCCTGAAAAGCAGACTGTTCATTTCTAGCAGCCCCACATGGGTTGAGAACCTAGTAAAACCGTGTGATCCCCTGGGCAGAGGTAGAATTATGGTGCTGGATGGATGGATGGACAGAATCCATGGGTGGAGGGAGTTTCCTGGGATGATACAGCATGGTATGAGTTGATAGGCAGGCAGCGCCTGGCCAGAGCCAGTGCATAGTAGGTGCCAGGTGAGAGTGTGGGGTCCAAGGCCAGTCGCCCCACACTTAGCAGCCCTGAGAGCAACGTGTGAGAAGTGGCACCTCACTAAAGCCCCTGGAAGCTCTGCAGTCTGGGAATGGGTGGGTCTTACTGAGAGGTGATGGGCCATATCAGGTCTAAATCCCCCAGAGATGAAGGGTGGATGGGCCGATGTCCCTCATAACCTGGACCAGGCCATCAGGTGGGCAGTTAGTTGCCCATCACTTAGCTGTCCTGCTGGGGCAGGTACATCACCCAGGTAATCCACGCCAGCCCCAGAGTCTTTGGTGATGTGTCCCAAGGGGGAGAGGCTCATGGTTTTGCTGGGCCTGGGGGCTTCGCAGGCTGGTTACTGGCTCCCCAGTCTTTTCTGAGCCTATACCCTGCCCCTCCTGGTTCACATGCCGCCCTGTGCCACCCTCAGTAACTCTGGGGAGGGGCCTGTCCTTGCTCAGTTCCTCTGAAAGCCAACACCTCTTGATTGCCAATTTCCACCAACATGGAGTCAGATTTGGAGGGGAAGCTAGAGGCTCCTTTTCCACCTTGATACTCAAGGGGTGAGGCCCAGAGAAAGGAGGGGCCAGGCCCAAGGTCCCCCACACCTGATAAGGCTTTCACCTCCCAGAAATGTCTCTGTCCCGCTGCCTATCAGCACCCCCACATTTGCACTTGGATGGCTGCATGGACCCCGCCCTGGTGGGATCCGAGGCCTCCGCCTGGGGTGCCCCTGCCCCATCCTCTGCCCAGGCCCTGGGTATAGTGGGGTTTCCCTGGTCGCTAAGCTTAGACCCTGCCCACCCCGCCCACTCCAGAGCCTGAACCCACTTTGGGACTGCCTTGGCTACCTGCCCCTTACCTGCCATGGGGACAGCCCAGACTTCCGGTTCCTGGAGACGGTGGTTCAGCTGGGGTCCCTGCCTGTCACTGGTGGTCAGCCTCTCCCGGTCTCCCGGTCCATCGGCAGCACGGCTCAGCGCTCAGGCCCTCCCTCGGTCCCCAGCCTCCTGGCAGGACTGTCCTTCCCTCCTGGATCGTCCACGTCTTGGGTCTCTCCCAGACCCAGGCACCTGGTCTCTGCAGGTGGGACCTCGGCCCTGGGGTGTGCAGAGCCCCTTCTGCAAGCCACCCTCGGACTGGACTGAGCGAGGCCCCGGGCTGGGCTCGTCTGGCTCCAGGCGCGACGCTGTGCGGGAGGAGGGCAGGTGGGGAAGCTCTGACGTGGTGAGGCTGCCTCTCCCCCTCCCGGTCTCTGCTCCTGGCTTCCTCCCCTCCCCAGCTAGGAGCCCCCCAGCCATTCCTGATCAATGGGCCCAGACGCAGGGCGGGGGCCCACCTCCAGGGCAGGCTGGGAGATCCATAGGGGTCCAGGCCTGGCTGAATGGAGGGGCCGGGGGCTGACAGGGCCTCGGGGAGGTCGAGGGGCTGCAGAAGAAGCATGGAAGGCTGAATGGCAGAGGCGTTGCCCTCTTCCTTGAACCCAGACTCCTGATCGGGGGCTGCTGTCGTGGAATCACCAGGGAGCTCGGGCTGAAAAGGCAAGGGGGCAACAGCCACGTGTATGAGCAGAAGCAGAGTCCCTGGACTGGGGGGTGGGAGGCCAGGTCCTCCTGACCGCTCAGCCCATGAGCTGTGACACTGGCAGGACCTGACGGCCCTGTGCCTCAGTTTCCCCAACTGAACTAAGTGCATAATCGCTTCTGCCTGGGATGGGCTGGCCCCGCCTGGGGGCGGGGGGGGGCGTGCAGTAAGCTGTCCACATCTTGGCTGATGGTGCCTACAGAGTCCCCACAGGGTCGGGGGAGCCTGGCCCAGGTCAGAGGCCTCGGGGGCAAGTCCTGACCGGGCACCTTCCCCAGCAGCCCCTGCCCGTCTGGAGTGGGGCATTCAGGGAACATGCAGGTGGCTGGTCAGAAAGGGAGGGGGTTCCCCCCATGCTGCTTGCTGCCATGTGTCCCAGGGCGGGTCATAGGGGTAACCCCGGGTTGGCCCACTCTAGGGCCCTGGGAAGAGCGCATCAGACTGGGCCGGGCATGCCCGACCGGGGTTCCCAAAGTCTACTGGACCCAATGCCTCCTCCACAGTTGAGCTCTGGGGACATAGCGTGACACCCCGGCCCCTCCCGGAGCCACGTGGGGGGCAAACTCTCCTCCCTCAGCTCAGGGGGGCTGCTGCCTCACCCCCCCACCGTGCCCCAGGTCCCCGAGGCCAGGCTCAGAGGAATCCCGCCGGGAGAGTGAGGGCTGGCCCTGGGGTCTGCTGCTGCGCAGGATGGGGCAAGTCCTCTGCCCTTATGAGGGAGGGTCCCAGAGGCTCCCAGGGATGAGGGGCCACCTCATGAGGTGGAACCATACAACCCTGTCCCAGGAGCCACGGTGGGGCAGAGGGAAGATAGGAGAGGTGATGGGATTGGCGCCTCCTCAGCCTGGACTCCCAGGGGCCTGGGCGTCTATTGGCTTCTGATTGTGTGTGTGTGTGTGTGTACGTGCTTGCACATGCCTGTGGTCTGTGAGATGGGAAGCCCGCCACATGTATGTAAGTGCACTGGCATGCCAACCCACAGGCACACACAGACTCAAGACTCAATGACCTGCCCCCACTCGTGTGCACACAAGCACATGCTCCTCTGTGCTCAGAAACACATGCTGTCTCTTACACACGTGCACATGTGCACTCACACACACACACACAGTCACGCCTCCCTTCGTCACAGCTTCTTCCCCAGCCAGTCTGCTCTTCCTGCCGGAGGCGCCTCCTGGCCCCCTGCCCCCTCATCCATCTTGCCTGCCAGCCTGTCCTGGGTGCCCCCATATCCTTCACACCTTCTCATCTCGCTGCTCAATAGCAGGAGGCAGCGCAGCAGCCATGGCCGCGGGGAGATGGATGGGCCGGGTGGGGGTGGAGAGGGCCCAGGGAGGGAGCGCTGGGGAGGACGGAGCTCCGGGCTCCTCCAGCCCCCCGTCGGGCGGGAGCGAAGCTCTCAGGCACGGGGGGCAGGGGGAGGCGGTGTCCAGGCTCTGTCGCGCCCCGGCCAGCGTGGCCCTTTGGTGGACACTGCAGAGAGTGCCTGGTCAGGACTGAGGGGACCCCAGGGGCAGGACTCAGCCTCCCTGGTGGGACTTCTGCCACCCTACCTGCCCCACCTGTCCCTCCTCCCTGCAGCCCTGCACCTGGACAGGTGGTCCTGGGTGGGGACAGCCTTATCAAGCTGCACCCCTTCCCCAGCCTTGACACCCCCTGAGTCCCATGAGCACTGGGCTCATTGCACACCTGGAAACACGCATCTGGGCTGTGCCACCCACCACATATGGATCCTTCTGGAAGAAGGGCCAAAGTGCTGAGGCTCTCAGAAACGTGTGCTCACACACACAGCGCCTGGACACCCGCACACGTGGGCACATACACAGCCACACACTTCTGCCTTCCCAGATCGACTCTGTGGTCCTGTGAACACAGGGGGTTTGGAGCCCTCCTCTGGACCATGGCCTCCTCTGAAAGCCCCTCTGCTGGCCCCAGGGCAATCTTTCTCCAAGTCCCTCCCACCACACACACACATGCACTATGGGATGTTCCCCCTGGGCTGTGATGAAATAGTGTGGGCAGAGAGACAGTCAGCCCTGGCCCCAGAACATACAGCAGGTCTAAGACCACCCTGAGCCAGACCTGCCCCGGATCCCGAGGTCACAGAGAGGGATCCTTTCCCACGCAGGAGAGAGGACAGGAGCCGTGGACCCCTGGACACCTTCAATTTTATAGAACGGGAAACTGAGGCATGGAGGTGCGCGGTTTTGGCAAGAAATGTGACACAAAGTGGGGAGCAAAGGGGGGCCCTGTGCTGCAGATTGTGTCTCAGGACCCACTGTTCAGAAGGGAGGTCTGAGGCTGGACAGGCATGGCCTGGGTTGGGGACCCAGGCTGGGCGGGGGCCAGTGTGGGCAGGGCAAGCCTGGAGAATGTGAGCTTCTCAGTTTGAATGAAGACAATGCCCCCTCTCATAGTCGGCAGCTGTGTTGATGAAACGGGGTACACGGTGGGCTCCCCCTCACAGAGCATGTCCTCACCACTGAACATCTGGAAGATGAATCACAGTGGCTGGAAGACTTGGTCCTGGGAGAGGACCCAGGGGCCAAGGCTGCTGGGGCCAACCGCTACCCTGGCCCCAAAGAGGGCAACCCAGCAGGGACTGCCAAGAGATACCCCTCACTGATGGCCCTGCCCACCTGCTCCTTCACCTCCTCAGTCAACGCAACAGGGTGTCTGCTGAGACGCCAACTAGCTCTGTGTCTAGAAATGGAGACACCGGTCACCTCAGAAAGATGCTTGTCATTGTGTACCCTAGTGGTTACAGGCACAGTGAAGCCTGCGTTCAAAGCCTTGCTAGTTGTGTGACCTTGAGCAAGTCATTTAACTTCTCTGTGTCTCAGCTTTCCCATCTGTAAAATTGGGATTATACTATCTCCTCCTATCATCCTGAGGTTTAAATTAAACAGCTAATAGTGCTTAAAACAGGGTTTGGGGCTAATTCCCTAGCAGTCCAGGGATTAAGACTCCGTGCTTTCACTATGGTGGGCTCAGGTTCGATCCCTGGGGAATTGAGATCCTATAAGCTGAACAGTCCAGACACATAAAACAAACAAACAAACAAAAAAACCCCAGTGTCTGACAGGTATTAACTACAATATAAAAGTGTATTAAATAAAATTTTAAATTGTGGGAGAAATCACTCAAAATCACTATTATTTAGCATCTGCAGGGAAGATGGGTCTGTAGCCCCAAACACTGAGAGGACAGTGTTTCCTCCCCCGTAATGTTGCAGGTAATGCAACACCTCAAAATAAAACATGAAGATGTAATAAGAGCAGAGAAGTCCAAGTTCTGACTTTTTCTTGTCATTGTTATTTGGTCCTTTAAAAAGGATCATATTTTTGAAATGTCAGCCTCTTCCTAATATTTCTCCTTGCACCCAGGTTTTGCTGTGCCCTCAGCTGCGGGTTTGGCTTGCCAGATCTCAGCTGCCCCAGCAGGGATGAGCAGGGCTGATGAAGGAAGGAGGTGGAGGCCCCTGAGAGGGAAACCCACAAAGGAGGCTGCTCCAGCTGGTCCCTGGGCTCAGGAGTACAAGGAGAGAGGGCCGGTACCAACAGATGGTCCTCGCTGAAGCTCCTCCCACCTCTGAAGGCCAGTTGAGGGGCTTTGTTGCTCAGTCGCTCAGTCCTGTCCGACTCTTTGCCACCCCATGGACTGCAGCACACCAGGTTCCCCTGTCCTTCACTCTCTCCCAAAGTTTGCTCAAGCTCATGTCCATTGAGTTGGTGATGCCATCCAACCTTTTCATCCTGTCTTCCTCTTCTCCTCCTGCCATCTTTCTCAGCATCAGGATCTTTTCCAATAAGCCAGCTCTTCGCATCAAGTGGCCAAAGTATTGGAGCTTCAGCTTCAGCATCAGCCCTACCAGTGAATATTCAGTGTTGATTTCCTTTAGGATGGACTGGTTTGATCCTCTTGAAGTCCAAGGGACTATCAAGAGTCTTCTCCAGCACCAGAATTCAAAGCATCAGTTCTTTGGCGCTCAGCCTTATATAAGGTCCAGCTCTCCCTGCTGCTGCTGCTGCTGCCAAGTCGCTTTAGTCGTGTCCAACTCGGTGTGACCCCATAGACAGCAGCCCACCAGGCTCCCCCGTCCCTGGGATTCTCCAGGCAAGAACACTGGAGTGGGTTGCCATTTCCTTCTCCAACGCATGAAAGTGAAAAGTGAAAGTGAAGTCGCTCAGTCGTGTCCGACTCTTCGCGACCCCATGGACTGCAGCCCACCAGGCTCCCCTGTCCATGGGGTTTTCCAGGCAAGAGTACTGGAGTGGGGTGCCATTGCCTTCTCCCCAGCTCTCCCTGGGGAACAGTTATTAAGCAGGCTAGGGCCCTGCCCCTGGGACTGCAGGACCCGAGGGCGCCCCTGGAGGGCAGGAGTGTTGCTCAACAGCGACCCCATGTGGCGGCGGAAAATAGAGCTGCGGCTGGTGGGTTGCCTCTTCTTGCCAACCTCCTCCCCGCCGGTGTAGAAGCAGGATGACCCAGTTCCTGTAACAGAGAGGAAGGGGAGAGCGGGAGAGTGAGACACTGGACTTTCTGCTAATGCGCAGGGGGATGCTCACAGAATTCACGGGAGGTTTTAATGAAAGAGAGGGTTCTGTAATTGCCCCTCCCAGCAGGCGAATTGGGTGGTGCCTGCTCCACGCCCTCTCCCTTCCACGGTGAGGGACGGGGTGTCCAGGCTGTCTAGGCGCCCCCTCCTGCCCTCTGCCAGCGCTTGGGCCTGGCTCCAGTGCCAGGGCTGCCTGAGCAGCTCCACCCACCCGGTGAGCCGCCCCGACCTGGCTACGGGGCTCGCTGCTGGTGCCCCGAGAGACCCTGCCTGCTCGGCGGTGACCAGGGCCGCCGCGGCACTGAAATGGCTGGCGTCTGCCCGGCCGGGCACCGGCTGCAGGCCCCGGGGGAGCTGCAGAGACCCGGCTTCTCCGCCCGGCCAGTGCCGTGGCCTGCTGCCACCGTGAGGTAGACCCGGACCTCAGTCGTGTCTCCACCAGCTCCTGAATGTCCTGGTGTGATGCTCTAGGGCCCGAACCGGCGGGTGTCCGATCTGAGCCCACCGTCGTCCTGCTGGTCTCAAGGGACAGATAAGGAAGGACGAAGACTAAGCTCCCGGCGCCTGGCCCCAGGCTCAGCTGTCAGGGAGGCGTGGCTAGGTGTTCCTGAGGAGAGAGGCCGTGCTGGGCAGTGACCATCAGGTCACCAGCGCCTACTGGGCGCCCGTGCCGGGGCCCTGAGGCTGGGTCTCCCTCGGGCGGCTGGTCCCAGGCCTTCTTTACGACCAGCCCTTGTCCTCCCAGGGAGCCGGGGCTCCCTCCGGGCCAGCCCTTTCTGCAGCGCCCAGCTCACACGCTTCCGCTGTCCCACCCTCCACCCGGACAGCGGGGCCTGTGGGGCCTGTCAGGCTGCTCCGTAGGGTAGCTGGCGGGGGTGGACGGGGTTGAAGTGTGAGGCTGGGTCACCCGGGGGGCGGGGGTCCCTGCTAGCGCCCTCCAGGGGCCTGGAGCCTCGGCAAAGGGAGGGCAGAGACCTCCATTAGGCGCTGAGTCCTGCCCCGAGGCCACAGGTGGTAGGCCTTGTACCAAGGCCACGGACACGGAGCCCAGAAACGAGGTCAGCTCCGGACCCGACAGATCCCCTTTGTTGCCCAAAGCCCCCCTACCCCTGCCCAGCATCACTAATAGGCTTCCTGACCCCAAATTAGGCTAGAATGCGCACCCCAGCAGTAGGTCCCTCTCTACGCCCTAACCAATCACCTAACCTCCTAGCAGGAATTTTGTCTTGAGGCCATAAAATTGTGACTAACACAAGAAAACTTTCGACTCTCCCTGGTCTGTCAGGCGGTCAGCGGGCTACATTTGCGGTTCCTTCATTATCTCTGTTCCCTGCTCTTCATAAACTCAGTCCCTTCTGCAATGCTCTGTGCCTGGAAATTCTTTTCCAACCCACACTCGGGCTGCCTCAGCGTTAGGGTCCCGGGCAGGGGCCCTGGAGACCCGCAGAGGAAGCACAGGTCTCACTCCGGCTGTGCTGTGGGGCCGGGACCAGGCCTCCAGGAGGCTCAGCGACTTGGTGGAGCGAGCCGGTGGGTGAGCGAGTCTGCCCTCCTGAGGGTCCCTGCTCCCTGCTTCTCCCAGGGTGGGGGCCTCAGGGACCCACTTGATGAGTCAGAAGCGACAGACTTTGTTCGAGGGGCCCGCCCAGGCCGCTGGGCCTCCTGGGAAGGAAGGAGGGCCTGATCAGCAGCTCCCAGCTATTGGGGGCAGTTTCTGGAGGCCCGAATGCTTCCTGCCAGGAGATGGGGGGCCCTCTGCTCTGGGGAGGACAGCATTAGGGGGTCCTGGAAAGTTCAGTTCCCCTGGCTGAGGTCCAGCTTCCGTGTCTCAGAAGGTGTGTTTGTATATACATATATTTTTTAATATTAATTTATTTTTTAGATTGAAGGATAGTTGAGAGGGCCTTTAGACAGCAAGGAGATCAAACCAGTCAGTCCTCAAGGAAATCCATCCTGACTGTTCATTGGAAGAACTGATGCTGAAGCTGAAGCTCCAATACTTTAGCCACCTGATGCAAAGAGTCAACTCATTGGAAAAGACCCTGGTGCTGGGAAAGATTGAGGGCAGGAGGAGCAGGGGGTGACAGGGGATGAGACGGTTGGATGCCATCACCGACTCGATGGATATGAGATTGAGCAAGCTCTGGGAAATGGTGAAGGACCCACAAGCCTGGTGTGCTGCAGTCCATGGGGTCGCAGAGTCAGACACAACTTAGTGACCGAACAACAACAGGGTTGAATCCCAGTGTTGTGTTTTATGTATATATTTTTCAAATAACTTCCATTACCGTTTATCATAAGGTATTGAATATAGTTCCCTGGGCTATATAGTAGGACCTTGTGGTTTATTTAATGTGTATATGTTATATGTGTATATAATGTGTATATGTTAATCCCATACGCCGGATGGATCCCTCTCCCACTTCCCCTTTGGCAACCATTAATTTGTTTACTACCTCTGTGAACCTGCTTCTGTTTTGTAAATAAGTTCATTTGTACTATTTTTGTGGTTCCACATGTAAGTGATAGTGTGTAGCATTTGTCTTGGTCTGATTTACTTCACTTAGTATTAGTGAATATTAGTGAATATTAGTATTAGTATTAGTCTAGGTATTTCATACTTTTTATGGCTGAGCAGTATTTCATTGTGTATATATGTACCACATCTTCTTTATCCATTCACCTGTTGTTGGACATCTAGGATGCGTCCATGTTTTGGCTATTGTAAATAGCGCTGCAGTGAATATTGGGGTGTGTGTATCTTTTTGAATTAGTCTTCTCCAGATATATGCCGACTAGTGGGATCGCTAGCTCATACAGTTACTCTATTTTTAGTTCTTCTAAGGAACCTCCGTACTGTTTTTCATAGTAACTACACCAATGTATATTCCCGCAAAAAAGTGTAGGGGAGTTCCCTTTTCTCCACACCCTCAGAAGGTATTCATAGAATGGAAGGGCGTCAGGAAACTGGCACAAGAGCCCCCAGAAACAGCAGCCTCCAGCCCCAGCTGAGTGTGCAAGTGTGTGTGAGCACTGGTGTCTGCCTGTCTGAGGATCTGTGTGTTCACATCTGTGCTATGTGTACCAACACGTGTGCATGCCACAGCGGTGAGAACAGTCTGGAGATGGGCCGGCTGAGTTGTCCCTCTGAGCCCCAGGAAGTAGAGGGACCCCCAGGTCCCACTGGCTCCAACACCCCCCTCCCCGACAGGCTGTGTGACCTGGGGAGTCGGCGCCCTCTCTGGGCCTTGGCTCCTGCCTGTGAGATGGGAGTGAGGCTCCCTCCGGGGTCGGGGCAGCTGAGAGGAGTGAGGGGCGAGGGGGCAGGTGCAAGCTTGGAGGACAGACACGGGCACAGCAGACTCTGGCCTGGAGGGCAAAGACGACTCCAAAGGCCCACGTTCTTCACTGCAGTTGGGGAAACTGAGACCCAGACAAACACAGCTTCCCAAACCAGGTATGGCTGGAGCTGTTAGAAATCACTCTACTTCAGGAGCCTAATTATAGATATGATGTGAGAGCGGCCTTCCTAACCACCAGGGCTGCTCAACCTAAGGGGTGAGCTCTCTGTCACCAGACATGTTCAAGCAGAGGGTCAACAAATCTGTCAGAAAGCTGCAGAGGGGACTCTGGTCCTGAAAGGGGCTGGACCGGTGGCCCAGAGGCCTGTCCAGCCGGGCGTCTGTTCAGACAAAGCCCCAAGGGCAGGACCTTTCTGTTTGTGGACAGGACGCCTGCCTTTTGGGGGCCACTGAGCACCCGGGCAGCAGCAGGACAGAGAGGTCGTGGACAGAGACCTGGAGGCAGGCAGGGTGTTCACAGCAGGGTGCAGCTGTGGCTGCCCAAGGCCCAGGTGAGCAGCTTCTGTCTGCAGTCAGAATAGGGTGGGTAGCGGATGTTCTTCAGCATCTCCAGGCCCGAGTGGGAGAGCAGGCAGGCGCGGTGGTGGGAGAAGGTGTCGAAGGAGAACTTGCCGTGGTACCTTCCCATCCCACTTTTACCTGCAGGGGCACAAAGTGAGGGTCTGGGGCCAGGCCAAGGAGCCTGCCACCAGTAGCAGCAGCCCACCGCCCAGCAGGGAGCCCAGGCCATGCTATGAGCCATTTTGCAGAGAGGGAAACTGAGGCCCTGAGAGACCAGGGGCCTGGATCGAGGTTGAACCGTGAGTGAAGGCCAAACTGAACCTTTCTGGGTCTGGAGTGCCCACTTGGGCTTCCCTGAGAGTTGGGGCTGGAGGGTGAAGGAGGGCAGGGCTCACCGACTCCCGAGAATGGCAGGGAGGTAAGAGTCAGGTAGGTGAAGCCTTCATTCCCTGCAAAATTGCCGCTGCTGGTCCTGTCCAGCATCTGGTTCACTACCTGGTGGGAGGGGGAGGCCGGGGTCAGGGGTGGAGCGTGAGCTCCTCATTCCACAGTGATCAGAGGCGCCTCCCAGGTCTCCATCCTCTGCTGAGTGAGCGCGCCCCTCTGAGTTCACAAAGAGGAGCCCGCGGGAGCCGGAGGCCCTGAGAAGCGGCTGTGAGGGTTAGCCGCCGCAGCAGACAGGCAGCCAGCCCGGCTCCGCCTGCAGGGTCCCACATTTGCTCTGTCCCATCCCACTTCGGGGGCTCTGAACACCCATACAGAACTTTTGCACGACTTAGGAAAAGAGGGGTGTTTGGGGCAGGGCAGATAGAAAGGGCACCTCCTCGTCTGGGTGAGGCTGCCCCGGCCAGGGCAGGCAGCTGGCCACCCACCCGTTGGTAGGTTCTTGGTGCTGCCCCCCAACCCCATTGCCGTCTCAGCTGGACACCTGTGTTAAGGGAGCCGTCGTCAGGTAAACTGGATTATAGTCACCCTGGAGTTGTCTGCTCCCTGACCGTTGTAAGTGGGCTGGGAAAAGGGAGGTGGCTAGTCTCACCCCTTTGGGCCCCTCTGTTGCCCCCACCTGCATCCAGCTCTACCTGGCTGCTCTTGGAGAAGGCATACAGCGTCAGGGGCTTCTCCCGACGGTTGATGAAGTCGATGGCCTGGTCCAGGCTCCTCACGTTCACGATGGGCAGGATGGGCCCGAAGATCTCCTCCTGCATCACCGGCTCGGTCTCCTGCACGTCCACAAGCACCGTGGGGGCTGCCGGGAACAGGGGTCTGCTCAGCCCAGGGGCGGGGCCTCTGGTGGGCGAGGTCTCAGGTAGGCAGGGCCTCGGTAGGCGGGGCCTCTGGTGGGCGGGCCCGCGGGAATGTCAGGGCCCAGGGACCCGGATGTCCCAGGGCCGGTAGTCTCCCCACAGCCCCCGGGAAGTGACCACGAGGGGCTCCCCAGCCTGACCGGGGCCCGTGGGTCCCAGAGAACCACTCAGCCTTGGTCTCACAGTCAGAGGATGACCCGATCTTAGACCCCAGAGTCTGAGGCCGCAGGTCCCAGCCTGTTAGACCCTCCGAGCCGTTCGGTCCAGGAGACCGGGGTTCTTTGTTCACAGCAGAGGCGACGCTCAGGACGGGCTTTGGGAGCTGCGAACCGGAATCATGGGCACGTAGCACCTGGGGTCGTGTGGCCCGTGGAGCAGCGGGTCGTGGGGCTGAAGTTGGGAACCTGAGCCTAGAACTCTGGGATCTGAGCTTGGAAACCTAAATAATCCTAAAGGAAATCAGTCCTGAATATTCATCAGAAGGACTGATGCTGAAGCTGAAACTGCAATTCTATGGCCACCTGATGCAAAGAACTGACTCATTGGAAAACACCCTGATGTTGGGAAAGGTTGAAGGTAGAAGGGGACGACAGAGGATGAAATGGTTGGATGACATCACCGACTCGATGGACATGAGTTTGAGCAAGCTCCGGGAGTAGGTGATGGACAGGGAGGCTTGGCGTGCTGCAGTCCATGGGGTCGCAAAGAGTGAGTCACGACTGAGCGACTGAACTGAACCGAGCTTGGAGAACTTGGGCCAGAGTGTGGAGTCGTGGGGTCGCGGGCTCAGACCGCGACCAGTGTCACGAAGTCGAGGCACCAGGCTGGGCTGTAGCGGTGGGGTAGGGGTTGGGGTGGGGCACAGTGGCAGGGAGGGCGGGGCTCACCGATGTAGAGATCGCTTTCATCACTCTGGCCGCCGATGACCACGCGACCGCAGCTCAGCAGGCCCCGGAGCCGCTGGAAATGCTTCTCGTTGATGATGCGGCCCAAGTCCGGGGAGCTCTGGGGGTCGTCGCCGTAGAAACGGGTGATGGCGCTCTGCAGGGCGGGCACCAGCCGCGCCTGCATCTCGGGGCTGCACAGGACGTAGTCGGGGGCCACGCAGGTCTGGCCGGTGTTGTAATAGCGGAAGAAGGCCACCCGGTTGGCCACTGTCTGGGGGTCGCAGTTGTCGTCCACGTAGCAGGGGTTCTTGCCTCCCAGCTCCAGCGTGACGGGCGTCAGGTGCTTGGCGGCGGCAGTCATGACGATCTTGCCAACTCGAGGGCTCCCTGGGAACATGGGATTTGACTCAACTGCTCTTGGCCGGATGGTTCAGGCACCACCTTCCTGGCCCCATCCTGGCTCACCCACTGGGATCTGCCCCCGCCCTGCTGCCCCAGGACCCCATCCTTCCAGGCCCACCTGCCCCAGACGATTGCCATCAGGGATGCTCCACACTGCTGGCCATCGCCTCCTCCCTCCCCCGCCTTCTCCAGCCTCTTTTCCAACATCCCTCTTTCCCCAGGACACCAACTGGGGCCACCCTCACCCGTGAAGAAGATGTAGTCGAACGCGTGCTCCAGCAGCCTTCCCGTCTTCTCGGGCCCGCCCAGCACCACGGCAAAGCAGCTCTGCAAGGGGGCGGGAGGGACGGACGGCTCAGGGGACCCTGCAGGACCTCCCACTGGTGGGAGAGGAGGTGCGGGACACAGGCTCACCCTCACCTGGTCCAGGTACCGGGGCAGCACCTCGGCCAGGACCTTCTCCGTGCACTTGCTCATCTCCGAGGGCTTCAGCACCACGCAGTTCCCTGTGGGGCGGGGAGAGGGCGGGGCCGCGTGTAGCCACGCCCCGTCTCCATTGGGTCCTCACACACCCAGTGCCAGCTGAGAGAGGTGCCCTATTGGCCCCGAGGCCACACAGCCCCAGGGACAGTGGCCAGACAGGAACCAGGCCTTCTCAGCCACCTGGTGCCAGCTCCCCGCTCCTTCCTGGCTCTGGGGGCGGCTGGGAGGACAGGCGGGGGGCGTGAGGGCGGAGGCGTCCTCTCACCTGCCGCGAGGGCGCCCACCAGGGGCACCACGCTCAGGTTCAGGGGGTAGTTCCAGGGAGACAGGATGAGCACCAGGCCGAAGGGCTCCTTCCGGATGAAGGCCGAGTCCAGGTGCGTGATCTGGGGTGTGGGACGGACAGTGAGGCTTCGCTAAGGATCACCCCAAAGCCCACCCCTCATAGCCCTCGACCTGCCTGTGCAGTGGAGTCCCCTCAAGGAGACCGCGGTCCCGAGAAAGTCAGTGACTCGCCCAGGCCCTGGATTTGTCCCGCCTGGCCAGAGGTCTTACCAGGTTCTTGGCCGCTGGCTCATCCTTCATCCAAGTGTGCAGGTTCCTGAGAGCCAAGTCGACCTCGTTCTGGCAGAGAATGAGCTCCGAAATGTCCGAATGAAAGGCCGCCTGTGGTGGAGGGGGGATTTGGTGGTCAGGCCTGGGCAGGGTGGGGAGGGGAGTGGATCTAGCGCTGGAGGTCCCCAAGAGTCCTCAGGGTGGACACGGAGACAGTCTCCAGGGTGAGAACAGCCAGCCCCTGGGAACTGCAGTGAGGAGCATGGGTCCTGGGCTCTGCTGCTTTCTGGCTGTGGGACCTTGGGCAAGTGACTTAACTCCCACGTACCTCACTTTCCCCGTCTGTGACGTCGGACAGCAGTCAGACCTGCCTCACAGATTTACTGAGTTGACGTAGAGCAGCTAGCAGCCCAGGGAAGGGTCTGCTGAACCACAGGACTGAGCTGAGGATGCAGCTGGCTCCAGCCCCCACCCACTCCTGCCCTCCCCACCCCTGCTCCTCTCCCTACCCCTGCCCTCCTCCCCTCACCCCTGCCCGCCCTCACCCACTCTTATCCTCCTCCCCGCCCACCCTGCTCCCCTCCCCGCCCTGCCCTCCACCCCCCAGCCCTGCCCTCCTCCCCCCACCCCGCCCCCCACCCACCTTGTGCAGGTCCTGAGCCAGCGCCTCCTGCAGAAGCTGCTTGTTCTCTCGCAGGAAGCGGCTCAGGCCGTTCAGCTGGGCGGCCCGGAACTCTGCTGGCCGTGTGCGCCCCGAGCTGAAGGCCTCCCGCAGCCGCTGCAGGGTGTCCGCGAAGGGGTCCATCCTGCAGGGTGGGGGCAGCGTGGGTCGGGGTGCCCCCACCTCCACCACCCCTCCACAGCCCTTGCTCACACCCACGTGGGCCCACGGACACCCCCCACAGGGCCTCGAGGGGTTCTTTGCCTCAGAGACCACAGAACTTTGCAGTGGCAGATGGGGAAACTGAGGCTGGGGTGTGCTGCAGGGCCCTGGAGCATGGGACGGCTCCCTGTGCTCTGGGGAGGTGGTTCTGGAACAAGGAGCAATGGGGTGGGCGGGGCGTCCGGGGAGGCACAGCTGATAGCCTGGAGCCTGGAGCCCATCTGGACTCAGTCTGACACCCAAGGGAACCCGGCGGGGCTGGAGGGTAGGGGGATGGGGCATGGGGGTGGGAAGAAGGAGCCCAGGGGGCACTCTGGGGGGAAATACCTGGACTTTGAGCAAGAAAGGGCTCTGAGCACCCCAACCAGGGCCCCAGAACCATACCATCGCCTGTGCCTCCAGGTCTCTGTCTATCTGAGTGTCTCTGCGTCTCTCTGTGTCTCTGTGTCTGTCTGTGATTCCCTTTCTCTGTGTGCTGATGTGAGCCAGCAGCGTCTCACAGGCCTGAGCCCAGGACCTCTGCCTCAGAGCACTGACCGTGGAGTGAGGCAGGTCTCAGCGTCCCCACTGGGCACCCTGCACCTCCCCCTCTCCTCTCTGAGCCTCAGTCTCCTCACCTGGGAAGTGGGGACAGACTTCTCCGTGGGCGTGCACAGCACAGGCCTGGCCAGCCTCAGTGGGGCCTGGCCACTGTGCTTACTATTCATAGAAACCGTAAGGCCGGGCAAGCACTGGTGCCCTGCTCAGCGGGCCTCCAAGCTGAGGAGCACGGGGGAAGCTGGGCACATTCCCAGGCAACACCTGGTGCCAGGCAGAGCAGGGATCTGACCCCAAGACTCTTACCCTCCACTCCCTCCTGCCGGGTTGTGTCTAGCCTTGGGCAAGTGCCTCCAGGTCACAGCCTGCCCTGGGAACACCAGGGACATGGAAGTCCTGCTGGGTGGGAGGGGGAAGGCTGGCTATGTGGGTGAGGCTCCTCAGCAGGTGGGCAGCAAGAGCTCAGCTCTTAGGGGGAACCCAGGACCTGCCTGCTCCCACCTGTGGTTGGCCAGGCAGGTATCCTGGCCCTTTCTTGGGCTGGAAGGGGACCCAAGGTGTGCCCTCCCACAGCCAGGCCCGGGGTGGTCCCACCTAGATCCCAGCCCCCTGCCCCAGATGGCAGAGAGGCAAAGGGAGATCAGATAGTCCCCGCCCAGGCCCAGGCTCAGCGCCAAGACCAACCAGGCCCGTTTCCTCCTGAGCGATTCCTGGAGCAGCTGGGGCTGAGGGGCCGCCTCTGGCCACCAGCCCCGCCCACCCTCAGTCCAGGGTGGCCGGGAGCACCCTTAGGCTTTCAAGTTTCAGGGCTGCCCCAGAGGTGCCAGAATCACCCGCCCCACCCAGCTTTCCCTGCTGGAGTTCTGGTGGCGCCTGGTCCCATCGGCCCTGCCCTGGCTTCGTCCATGGCTCTCTAGAGCCTCTCTAGGGCTGAATGCCTCCAGAATGCATCAAAGCCCAGGGAACACATCCTCAGGCCCACCCCCACCATTGCCCAATCAATGAGGAGGTGGGAGGCTGGGTGGGGCTGAGGTCAGACGACCCATGAACCATCGTTTGCCCTCCAAATAATGGGGTCTACACAGCGGCTTCAGCCCCGGTCCCGTGACCGCGCAGTCCCTCCCCCACCAGCACTGAAGTGTGCTAGTTTTACCACTGGATCCCCGGGGAAGTCCCGCCCTGTGCTTTTTATTGACTTCTCAACAACATCTTTCTGTAGCTTCCAAATTTTCTACCAGGAGAATGCAACATGTCCAGAATCAGAAATGAACAGTGAGTGTTGTTTTTACAAGGAGCTGCTCCCTTCCCCTGTCCCAACTCCCGCAGCACTTCCTGAGCACAGCCCAGGTCACACCTGGCTGGCCCCTGTCTATCCACCTCTTCCCCCAGCCTGGGGAGCCTCCACCACCACCACCACCCCCCACTGGGCCAGGCCAGCCCAGGGGGGCTGCAGGTTTTCTGAGAGTGTTCCCAGGCGTCACAGGGGTCGGAGGTGGGGGCGGGGAGGGTGGGGCAGGGCAGCACCAGCTCCCTGCTCTGAGCCAGGCCCCAGGCCCCTGGACCCCCAGCCCTGGGAGCCCACGGGGTCGGGACCCTATTTCTCTTCCCCACTCCCCCACCCTGTGCTGCTGGCCCACCCCCTGCCCCCGACCCCAACCCCACGTACCCTGGTGTGGACTCCTGCCCTGGATCCTTTGCCGAGCCTGGGCCTTTTATGCCTGACATTCTGCCTCCAGGTGTACGCTCTTACCCCGCCTCTGCAGGTTGCCTGTGCAGCCCCCCACTGGAAGCCCTGCGCCCAGGTCGGGCAGTGGAGAGGTACCTGGGTGACAAATCCCCAGACCAAAGCTCCAGCTGGTCTGGCCTCCTGCTGATTCACACAGAAGCACGTCCTGCAGCTGCCTCACCTGGCACAGCTGGTCCCCGGAACAGGTCTGGCAACTCCAGGTGACTCCAGGTGATGCTGTGATTGCTGGGAAGGACAGGCAGAAAGTTACCGGATAAGGAGAAAGATAAGGTGGTTGTTCAGTTGCTAAGTCACTAAGTGTCCAACTCTGCGACCCCATGGACTGCAACTCCCAGGCTCCTCTGTCCTCCACTATCTCCTGGAGTTTGCTCAAACTCATGTCCATTGAGTCGGTGATGCCACCCAACCATTTCATCCTCTGTCGTCCCCTTCTCCTCCTGCCCTTAATCTCTCCCAGCATCAGGTCTTTTCCAATAAGTTGGCTCTTTGCATCAGGTGGCCAAAGTATTGGAGCTTCAGCATCAGTCCTTCCAGTGAATATTCAGGGTTAACTTCCTTTAGGATTGACTGGTTTGATCTCCTTGCTGTCCAAGGGATTCTCAAGAGTCTTCTCCAGCACCACAGTTTGAAAGCATCAATACTTTGTCAGTGGGACCCTGGCAGCCTCCTCCAGGATGCCCTCAGCCAGCAGAGCTCTTCAAGCCACCCAGGTCCCTGCACCAGATCCTCATGTCTGTGCCTTCATTCCTACCCCACAGGGCTCCTTCATTTGCGCTCTCCTCATGTGCCCCACTGGCATCCTCAGGGCAGAGGAAGGGACCCTGGCAGCTGCAGAGAGAGAGGGGATGGGCCAGGGACCCCTGTGGCCACAGGGTGTCACATCATGTTCCTTTTTCCCCTTATTCTCCTATTTACTGTGTGACCCTAGGCAAGTTACTTGGGCTTCCCTGGTGGTGGCTCAGATGGTAAAGATTCCCCCTACAATGCGGCAGACCTGTGTTTGATCCCTGGGTGGGAAAGAGCCCCTGGAGAAGGGCATGGCAACCCACTCCAGTATTCTTGTCCATGGACAGAGGAGCCTGGCGGGCTACAGTCCATGGGGTCAGGAAGACACAATTGAGTGTGTCTCACACAGCACAGGCAAGTTGCTTAACCTCCCTGAGCCTCCCTGAGGCAACAACTGCAACTAGAGGATCTCATGATCAGATGAAAGAATAGATATAGATACCACGGCTCCTGACGAGAAATCAGTGCTCGTAAGTATTGGCTCCTAACGTTTCCCCCAGTCTTTCTAGAGCACCTGCTAGGCTCTGGGAAGCAGAAGAACGCACTCAGGCCCCACTGCTGATCCCTCCTGCGTGGTTTGCCCCTGTCTGCCCTCCATCCCCAAGCGTGTCCCAAGAGATCGAGATCACTCCTTGGCCGAGGGCTGTGGAGAGCAGGTCCAGGCACAGCATGAGAACCAGCTTGCACCCTAGGCGGGGCTGTGAGGTGCTCCTTGGCTGTGATGGGAACCAGGCCAGTGGGAGCCACACAAGACCTCAGAAGGGAAGTCAGGGCTGGCAAGAACCATCGAAGAGCAGGGGGTGGGGTATGGTGGGGTGGGCTATGGCCTGCCTCCTGGGAACCACCAGATTGTGCAATTCACCAATTGTATCTCAAAGCTGTTAAAGTGAGACAAACCAGGGAATTCCCTGACAGTTTGGGGGCTAGGACTCCACGCTTTCACTGCCAAGGGCATGGGTTCAATCCCTGGTTGGGCAACAACAAGTTCCCACAAGCCACACGGTCAAAAGCCAACAAACAGAAAACTAAACGAACTGAATCCACAAGAAGCCTGCATAGCCCACAAGCAAGTGAAAGTATTTTCAGCCTCCACAGCAACTGTGAAATGAAAAGTGCGACAATGGCGAGATGCTCTGCAAATGCCTCGGATCAGGTTCCTGGGGCTGCGATAACGAACCACAACGACGGCTATGGCTGGAGACAAGGGGTTACTCTCCCAGTTCTGGAGGACAGAAGTCTGAAACCCACGTGCTGGCGGGGCTCCGGGGGGGTCCTCCCCTCCCGGGTCTCCTCAGCTTTTGTGACTGCTGGCCTTCCCCAGCTCTACACCTCCGCAGTTACGACAAAACAGAATGTCGCCAGACTCTGCCAAGTGTCCCCAGGGGAATGACATTGTCCCTAGTTCAGAGCCGCCCCACTAGATGACTCTTGCAAACAGTTCTGTGACTTCTCTGGTGGTCCAGGGGTTAAGATCCGTGCTTCCAGTGCAAGCGGGGGCCGGGGGGTGGGGTGGGGTGGGGTGGGGGAGGGCAGGTTTGATCCCTGGTCAGGGAGCTAAGATTCCCACATGCTGTGCGGCGTGGCAAAGAAAATATTAACTTTTTTTAAATGGTAAAAAAATGTAAACAAACAATTCCCAGGGGGAAGAAAGGCTTAAAAGAAATTCTGCTGCTCCAGGGAAGCAGAGAATGGGTGATGGCCAGGGGTGGGGTGGGGTAGAGAGGGGAAGTCGGGGGTCAAGCTGGGTGCTTACAGGAACGATCCCCCTGATGAGGATATTGCAGGGGGTGACCCATGTGGATGGGGGGGTGGGGTTTTGCAGAGTTTGGGGCAGCGGGATAGCTCCTGTGTTTTCCAGGAAGTGACCGCAAGCTAGGGGAGGGGAAGGAGGGGTTGGATGCGACAAACCTCAGGACAGAACAGCAGACACTAGACCATGATCTTCCAATGAGACCTGCCAGACTTCTGTCTGAGTGGTGTCGCCCCAAACTCATCTCTGGGTGTGTGCGTGCTCAGCCGCATCCTACTCTTTGTGACCCCATGGACTGTAGCTCGCCAGGCTCCTCTGTCCATGGAATTCTACAGGCAAGAATACTAGAGTGGGTTGCCATGCCCTCCTCCAGGGGATCTTCCAGACCCTGAGATTGAAGTCATATCTGCTGCATTGGCAGGTGTGTTTCTTTACCATGGAGCCCCCTGGGAAGCCCTTAGGCAGGAGGGGGAGAGGGCCACGTGGCTGGGTGCCCTGTGAAGAGGATCCTTCTTGGGGAGAAAAGAAACAGCAGTGCCCAGGACTCCGGGACCCTGGCCTCTTCAGTGGGACTCAACAGGTTAATTTGGGGACCCTCAAACTTGCCCCTGGGGACCTGAAGATGCCAGGGCCCCACTCTGGGCTTCTGCCCCAGCAGGGGTGGGATGGGCCCTGGCATCAGCATCTTTACCAGTTTCCAAATGATTGCGAATTTCAGATGGATTTCGAAAGTGGCACTGGGTTCCCTGGAGGGAACAAATGGTGGCTCCCTGGTCATTCCTAGCAAAAGCTACGCAGTAAGTTTTGTGTCAGATCCTGGCCCCTGGCAGCCTCTCTTGTGGCTCTTCTGCAGGGAAGCTCCCCAGCCGGGAGCCAGCCCTGTCCAGAATGCCCAGAGTCTCAGTCTCCCCATCCACAGAATAGGGAGAAAGCAGCCAACTGTGACACCCATCTCACGAGGTCGCTGGAAAGTCATTATGGGAGCGGGTCGGATGTTTCCAGAAACTTCAAAGCACTGCGGGCAGTGAGAGGCCTGGGGGTCGGGGGAAGGATAGGAGTCTGTGTGTCCTCTCCAGCCTCAAGGGCCCAGCCTGGTGAGGGTGTGGCCAGGAGCAAAGGCAAGACCAGAGGTGCCTTCCTGCCCTTCACATCACCGGGCCAAAGGGACAGCTGGGGGGCTGTGGTCCCAGGATGGGCTTGAATCGTAGTTTGTGAAGACTGTTTGAGAACCTGGACCCAGAGAAATGCATGGTCTTGAGAGCTCACGTTCTTCCTAACCACGCTGACCTTCCAGATATGGAGAATACTAGCATCTGGGGTGTAAAGGGTCTTCTTTTTTCTTTAAACCTTATGCAATATTTCTGGCATACAGAAAATACACAGGATAACACGATCATTCACACACACAACACCCAGCCTCATCAGATCTTAACATTTGCCACATATTTATGACTTTGTGAGCGGCGGCGTCTTCTACTATCATAGAACATTACATAGAGTTGGTGGCTCAGATGGTAAAGAATCTGCCTGCAATGCAGGGGACACAGGTTCGATCCCCGGTATGGGAAGATCCCACATGCTGTGGAGCAGCTAAACCCACAAGCCACAACTACTGAAGCCTAGAGTATGCCTAGAGCCACGCTCTGCAACACGAGAGGCCACCGCAATAAGAAGCCTGAGCACCACAGCTAACAGTAGCCCCCGCTTGCCACAGCTGAAGAAAGCCTTCTCACAGCAATGAAGACCTAGTGCAGCCTAAATAAATATTTTTTAAAGAGTAATTCAATTTTTATTTGCTGATGATATGATTCTACATATAAAAAAATTCCAAAGATGGTGAATTCCCTGGTGGTCCAGTGATTAGGACTCCACTCTCTCACTGCCAAGAGCCTGGGTTTGATCCCTGGTCAGGGAACTAAAATCCTGCAACCCATGTGGTGAGGTTAAAAAAAAAAAAATCCCATAGAACACACACACACATACTACTAGAGCTAATAAACACATTTGGCAAAATTACAGGATATAAAATCAACGCTCAAAAATCAGCTGTGTTTCTATATGCTAGCAGTGACCAATCTGAGAAGGAAATTTAGAAAACAATTCTATTTACAATATCATCCAAAAGAATAAAATACCTAGGAATAAATTTAACCAAGGAAGGGGAAATTTTTTTACACTGAACTGCAAAATACTGCAGGAAGAAATTAAAGAATATATAAATAAGTGGAAAGATATCCCATGTTCATGGATTGGAAAACTTAATATTTTTTAAAATATAATTTTGACTTCACCTTTTTCCAGAGGGCAGTTTTTCTTTGGTCATTAAGGACTTAGCTCCCCACTTGGTCTTTCGCAAAGGTCATGGGGCGGCACCCCCCGTTCTAAATTGGGGTGGGGGTGTTCAGTCCTTCCAGGCTTCACGGGAATGGTTCCTGACTACCTTGCTATGAATGGTACAACTCACACAGTATTGTAGTTTCACATACAGCTTGGGAGACACGTAGGTATTGAAGACATTTGCGTCAGAAATGTCTTTGATGGCCGCAGTCTCTGTTATGTTTTGATGAACTTGTGTTTTGATGAACTTCTTAATGGCCTTGTCCTTGAGCACATACCGGGCACAGCTGGCGCTGTGGGTGGGCTGCACGTGGCCACTGCCCTTTTTGGCCTGACTGTTGTTCCTTCTTTTTCCTTGGTCACCTTGGAAGTGAAGGCCTGAGAGATGAAAAACTGAATAATGTTTAATATGGCAATGCTCCTCAAAGTGATCTATGATACAATGTAATCTCTATCAAAACTCTAATGTTTTGTAGAAATGGAAAAGCCAATCTTCATATGTAATTGTAAGTCCAATCCTCATGTTTTAAATAGCAAAAAATGTATTTAGAAAGAAAAACAAAGTTAGAGGACTTACATTTCCTGATGTGTGAACTTATTACAAACTACAGTAATTAAAGACATTTTGATTATTGCTTAAGGACTGACAGATAGACCAAAAACATAGCATTAAGAGTCTAGAAACAAACCCAAATATCTATTACCAGTTGATTTCCAACAAGGATGCCAAGATCATCCAGTATGGAAAGAAAAAAGGCAAGAGTACTGGAGTGGGTAGCCATTCCCTCTTTCAGGGAATCTTCCCCATCCCGGGATCAAGCCCGGGTCTCCTTCATTGCAGGCAGATTCTTTACCAACTGAGCCACTAGGGAAGCTATGGAAAGAATAGTCTCTTCAATAAATGGTGTTGGGACACCAGACTAACCACATGCGAAGAAGATGAATACCTACTTAACTCCATATTCAAAAATTAACTCAGTATGTATCAACAACCTAATAAAGGAGCTAAAACAATAAAACTCTTAGAAAACATAGGAGTGAATCTTCATAACCTTGGATTTCACAGTGGATTCTTAAATATGATACCAAAAGCATGAACAACAAAAGAATAAATAGATAAATTGGGATTTACAAAAACTGAAAACTTTTGTGCATCAAAGGACATTATTAAGAAAGTAAAAAGACAACCTACAGAATGTGAGAAAACATTTGCAATATAATCTGATAAGGGTTATGTATCTAGAATATATAAAGAAGTCTCACAACTCAGCCACAAGAAGTAAAAATTCCAATTTAAATATGCGCAAAGTACCTGAATAGCAAAGTACTTATCTCCAAAGAAGATATACAAATGATCAAAAAGCACATGAAAAGATGTCCAGTCTCACGGATCATTATAGAATTTCAAATCAAAAACACAATAAGGTACTACTTCATACCCACTAGAGTAGCTATAATGAAATGACAACTACAAAAAAACCATAAAAACAGAAAATAACACGTCTTGGTAAGGGTGTGCAGACATTAGAATTTCCATACACCGCTGGTGAGACTGTCAAATGATACCTCTGCTTTAGAAATAAGTTTGGCAGTTACTCAAAAATTTAGCATAGGTACCACATGACCAAGCAATCCACTCCTAGGTGTACACTTTCCCAAATTGAAAACAGGTGTCCAAACAAATATTTGTTCATGAATGTTCATGGAAGCATTATTCACAACAGCCAAAATGTAGAGACAACCCAAATGTCCATTGGTGGATGAATGGGTAAACCAATATGGTGTATCCATACAATGGAATATTATTCCACCTTAGAAAGGAATGAAGCTTTGCTGCGAATCTAAAACCACTCTAAAATATAGTCTATTTTTTAAAAAAATGAAGAACCTATACATGTGCTACAATATGGATGAAACTTGAAAACATTAGATTAAGTGGAAAAATAAACAGACATCAAAGGGAACATGTTGAATGATTTGTTTTACATGAAATGGCTAGAAGAGGCAAATCCATAATGAGAAGATAGTTAAAATCTTACACAATAGAGTCTTGGAATCATATAATTTTTAAAATTACCCAAGGGCAGATTGACACAGAATCACGGAAGCCAAGACCATGATGCTGAGTCTGACTTTCCACTTTGGAGTCGAGACGGCCACCCGGCCCCCTTACCCAGAGGTGACAGAGACATCAATATTGTACTTTACAACCAGACCTGGAGCTGCCAAGAGATGGAGCATCCACATCTGATGGCTTAATTAGGCGTCCCTGTAAGAGCTGGCCTGCTGGGGCTTGCTGCCATGACAGTTATCCTGCTTGTTCTGGGTGTGTATGTGTGTGTTGCTTGTTATGGGTGTGGCCTGTTCCGTGTGTCTGTCTGTGGGTCTTGTCCAAGTGCCAGGAGCAGTAAGAGGTGGGGCGTGGAGTCTTCTGATGGGGAGCCTACCCACCTGCAAGGCATGTCATTGGAAGTCATGCTCTCTCCCAGGCGGCTGCTCCGCGTGCCTGGGCTCATCCCTGGAAATGACTTTGAACTGTGGCCAGCTGTAGATCCATTGCCTTCCCCTCCTCTTGCTTGCCTGGCACGCCCAGGCACCCACACTTTTCCAAATGATGCCCCGCCCTGCTTATGGCTCAAGCATCTGGTTGCCCAGCTCTGTCTAGAATTTGGCTGGAACCCTGCCAGAAGGAGGTCGTCACATCTGCCATCAGAGAATATTGCCTTCCATGCCAGGTGCTGCTGGGGAACGGGGAGGACAGGGTGCCAGCCCCCCCGCATGACCCAGTCTGGGTCTGCTTGTCATTGAAAGTCTGTGTATGAGGCAGGCAGTTTTCAGCCCCTTCATCTGTCTGAGTCTAGAGATCACCTGCTGGGGAGGCTGTGGAGAGGAGTGGGCCTCGCTGCCCTCCTAATGGCAGGATCCTCGAATCTGCCAAAAACAACTTGGTGACTAGTTTATGCTGGTTCAGAGCAGGGCCTGGGGCATCACAGACCATAGGTTTAATCTCTGTCCCCAGGCTGGGGCCAGAAAAGATGCTGCAGTTCTCCGGACAAGGCAGGAGGGGGGCCCAGGGTCCAACGAGGGACTCCCTGTGGGTAACTCCATGCCGGCCCTCTGCTAACACAGAGCTGCCCAAGCGTTCCCTGGTCCTGAAACTTCAGTGTCTCTAATTTTTTCACGGTGCTCCTAAGCCAAAAGAAATATCTAACTGTTCTATTTGTGAATTATTTTAGGTCCAATCAATAAATATGATCTAATAACTTAGTAGTCACTTAGAAAATATATTGAATAATACACACCAATAGAAAGAAAGAAAAATGGCATTTTTATTTCCTTCACTAATAACCACCGGGCTTCACTGGTAGCTCAGTGGTAAAGAATTCACCTACAATGTAGGAGACACATGCAGGAGACTCAGTTTCGATTCCTGGGTTGAGAAGATCCCCTGGAGAAAGAAATGGCAACCCACTCCAGTATTCTTGCCTTCAAAACCCCATGAACAGAGGAGCCTGGTGGGCTACAGTCCATGGGGTCGCAGAAGGGTCAGATATGACATTATGACTCGACAACAATAACCACTGTGACTTACAAACTGGCTGTGTGCACCAGTCAGCTTCTCAAACCTGGAATTAGATGGGACACCCCCGGTCTCATTTCTTGCTCCATGGTTATGTCCATTTTTTTTATCCCAAAACCACAGGAAACCCACCTTCTCAAAGATGTGACATGAAAGGATTTGTGGTGTCATCTAACGCTGAAACTGTGAACCACCTGAACCTGTTAATTTGCTCAGAGCAGGGACATGTCCACATTTTAGACAATTTAAAATATCCTCTGTGCCCTTGTGAGTTTCCTACAGGCTCTGTGGACCTTGGTGCCACCACAGATACTGTTTACAGAGGAGGAAAGTGGCTCAGACCGGCTGACCCCCTGTCTGAGTTCCAGAGTCTGGCTCCAGGGCCCGCTGAGGCTGCTGGAACCAAACTCAAGTGAGGTCTGCGGGAGGCAGAGGAGAGAGGGCCACAGTGGGTGGAAGAAACTAGGAGACCGATGCCGAAGTGGGTGTGGACAAGGGTCTGGGAGTCAGCCAGGGGTGGATGTGCTGTGAGGAGGAATGCTTTGGCTCCAGCATTGCTGGTACGGATCTGCTGGGGTGCAGCTGGGCTCCAGGACCCTCCTGTGGTCCCCTTGCCTCCCCTCACAGTGGGATCTCAGTCCCCTCTCCCCACAGTGGTGGGTGACCTCGGGGGATAGGGGTCTGCCCCTCCCACCAGCATCTGCATCCCTCATGGACATCACAGAGTAGGTTGTCACCCCGGAAGACCAGCAGCCAAGTTTAGCTGGGCTCGGACATCAATGCCCCAGGCCCATACTGGACACAGGGTGACCCTCGCATGGCTCAGAAATGGACTTGGCCCCAAAAGGAGTCCCTTGGGGAGTTGTGGGCAGAAGCCGCCCAAGGGGTAAAGAAAAGACGGGGGTGGGGCAGGAGGGCTGGGGATGTTAGAGGAGGGGGCAGCGGGACCTGGGCTGCAGGATTCCATCCCCTCCTCTAGACCATCTGGGGGGCTGGCTGCCCCCATCACACTCCCCTGAGGTCCCTACTGTAGACGCCCAGGCGCCTCTTTGTCCTGAGTGGGTGGGGTGGAACTGGCAAAAGCCAGCGGGGGTGGGGAGGGGCGGTACCTCCAGGAGCGGGGATAGCCTGGTGAGCAGGGCTTAGGGGACCCTCCCTCCCCAACTTCAGTTCAAGGCAGGCGACCCCAGTGCCCCAGTCGGCTAGGTCACCCGGCCACACACGCCGGGCCATCTCTGCTCACCCACGACACGCTTCCCAATCAGGACAATACAAAAATCTCTTTATTGCCCATTTTCTTAAAGTCATACGGACCGTGGGATAGAATGTGCAAAGCGGGCGACACATCAATCGGCCCAGACCTGGAGCCGGGAGCTGGGGCGGGCCGGCGGGGTCCCTGCCCCGGGGCTGGGGCCGGGAAGGGGGTCATGGAGAGAGGACCCCTAAGGTCAGAGGAGGGTTTCCGCTGTGCGGTCTCTTGAACACTGGGAGGGGTCTCGAGGACCCAGCCCGCCTTGGAAGAGGCTGCGGGGAGGACCCCAAGCTCCAGGTGGCCAGGCTCTGGGAGGGGCGTTCCTGAACTCGGGGCGGGGCACGCAGAGGGTCCTTCCTGAAATTGGCGCGCGGAATCAGAGGGGCCCCGACCTGAGACGCGTTAAACCTAGGCCGGAGATCACGCTTGGCCCCTCACTGCTCCTCTGGCCCATCGCCTCCCTGCGCCTGTTCGTAGGGACAGGGCCGGCGGTAGAGACCGGCTGGTTCCGGGCCGGGTCGTAGCCCGGCGGGCGGCGCCTCCTCCTCCGCGCAGTCCCCCCGGCCGCCGCCTCCGCAGCCGCCGCGCTCGCCCTCCGCGTCGCTCTCGTCCGAGTTGTCCTCCTCCAGGTAGCGGTAGCCGCGCACCTTGTGCTGGGGCCGCGGGATGCGGGGCTGGCGCGGGACCACGCCCCGCTGCAGCTTCTGCTCCATCCACAGGTACGAGGCGGCGGAGGCCACCAGCGTCACCAGCAGCACCGCCAGCTTAGCCTGGGCAAACAGCGGGGGATGCAGGGGACCCGCGGGCCGCCGGCCGCCGCCCTCCCGGCCCGGCCCCTCGCCCGGAGAGGCAGCTCAGCTGCAGTCCCTCCTCCTGGGGTCCAGCCAAGCTTTTTGGGTACCGTCCTGCCGGCAAGGCCCGAACCCCAGCTCTGTCCTTTATGGCCGGCCACCCTACTTCTCAGGGCCTCGGTTTCCCTTACTGTATTGATAATCCTTTTGCCTCCCGGGGTAGACGTGAACGGAGGCTTGGCCCACCTTAACAGGGCTTAAATTACTCTCTCCCTTACATGTGAGGACCATAAGTGACACTTGTTACAGGGTTTGACTGTAACAGGCAGTCAGAAATAATTTTACATCATAAGGCAGTACATTCACACATATTCACAGGCATACTCCCGGCTATTCCCTACGCTATTTCATTTAAAAAAAAAAAAAAGTTTGCCAGGGACTTCCCTGATAGTCCAGTGGCTGAGACTCTGTGCTCCCAATGCAAGAGGCCCAGGTTCAGTCCCTGGCCAGGCAACTAGATCCCACATGCTCCAACTAAGATCCTGTGTGCTGTGACTAAGACCCAGTGCAGTCAAATAAATAAAAAAAAAATTTTTGTTTTTAAAGTTGGCCAGGACCCTTGAGGGTCAAGGAGGGAGAGAGACTTTCAGCATCCAGCTCAGAGCCCAACATCTAGTTAACAGGTGACCGAACAGCCCACAAGGCAGCGGGGACGTGCCCACAAGGCTAGAGGGCAAACTATGAACCCTTTCAGACACAGGTAAACTGAGGCTGGCAGGAGATGAAGCAGTAAGTAACAAGCCAGTGGGCTTTGCCCAGGGTCTGGCTCTTGGACAGAGAATGCCTTTCAGGGTCTGTGAGGCCAGGGCGGGCACTCAAAAGTACCTGTTGTCTAGGGAGTCAAGTAGGGAGGGTCCTCACCTTCATGGGCAGGCCTGAGCCCAAGTAGACGGTGAAGATGGCCACAGCCTGCCACCAGTGATAGATGGTGAAGATGAAGTCTTGCCTCTCCTTGTCTTCATACAGGATTCCCAGGAGTGCTGCAGACAGGGCAGGGCAGAGAGGGGAGAGGAGCCAGGTGGGGCCCAGAGCTGCGGTTCTCCCTCTGGGGACCCCACATGCCCTGCGCTGGTCCCAGCCCTTGGCAAGAGCCCTTAGAAAGCTGTTGTAAACCGGTCCTGGCTTGCCCCCTAGTGGTTCATTATTGTTGGGTCACTCAGTCATCTCCCTCTCTGCGATCCCATGGACTGCAGCACTCCAGGCTTCCCTGTCCTTCACTATTTCTCGGAGTTTGCTGAAACTCATGTCCATTGAGTCAGTGATGCTAACTAACCATTTCATCCTCTGTTGACCCTTTCTCCCTTTGCCTTCAATCTTTCCCAGCATCAGGGACTTTTCCAGTGAGCCCCCTAATGGACACACCCTGGTTATTATTCTGGGATGCAATGGACCTGTTCTGGGGCAGAGACCTTGATATGTTTCCAGTGTTCTGAAAACTATGCCAAGGTGGACCCTGCCCCCTAGTATGAAATAACGCCTCCCCATTTTTTTTTTTTACATGGTTCCTAAGAGGTGTCCAATACTTTGGCCACCTGATGTGAAAAACTGACTCATTGGAAAAGACCCTGATGCTGGGAAAGATTGAAGGCGGGAGGAAAAGGGGACGACAGAGGATGAGATGGTTGGATGGCATCACTGACTCGATGGACATGAGTTTGAGTAAACTCCGGGAGTTGGTGATGGACAGGGAGGCCTAGCGTGCTGCAGCTCATGGGGTCGCAAAGAGTCAGACATGACTGAGTGACTGAACTGAACTGAACTGAAGGGGTGTCCACAGAGCCCCATACTCAGCTCACGGAACCACACAATGTCACCCTGGGTCCCATGCCTGCCCTGGGAGTCAACAGGATGTTCATGCAGGTGACTCCATACCTGCTTTGAGGGTGTCCACAGCCCCCATCTGTCCCTGCAGTGTCCACGGGACATCCCCCCCCAACAGTGTGCATAGGGATCCCACCTGCACCCACCAAGGCACAGTCCTCATGACGGCCCTCCAGAGTGTCCATCGACCCTAAGTCTGTCCCTGGGATGTCTGTGCTCCCCACAACTGCCCCGAGGAGCCACTGGATCCCCTGTCTAGCTACACAGGGCCCACGGCTGTACTCACTGCTGATCCCAGTCTTGTTGAGGGCACTGCCCACACCCCAGAGCACGGCTACTGTGTAGAGAATCCAGATGTGCTGCAGCGTCCGGGGCTTGGGGGCCCAGAAGAAGAGGCTGAGAGTGAGCAGCAGGTGCAGTCCAGCCCCAGCCACCAGGGGCACCGGCCGTGGCAGCCACGGCCCCAGCAGGCCCAGGGCCGAGGAGGCCGAGGCGCCCAGGCTATAAGCCACGAGGAGGTACGCCAGGCGTTCCAGCCCCACCGAGCACACACCGTAGCCCTAAAGGGGACGAGGGTGAGGTTGGTGGTCAGCTGGCCCAGGCTCTTTGACTCAGGTCAGGCCACATCCTGCCCTCTCAATGGCCACCACAGGGCCAACTTCCTCCAAAGCTTGTGGGAAGTTTCCTTAGGGATAGACCATGAGAAAATGCTTGGACAGTGGCCCCAGACACCAAGGTTGGAACCCGCATGGAACCAAACACTTTCTGGGCACGATTCCGTCTCAACTGGAAGTGAGTCATTAGACACTTCCCAGATGAGGAAGCAGGCTGGGAGAGGTGAAAGTAACTTTCCCAAGGTACACGGGGACTGGGGGAGAGAGGCAAAAGGAGAGGGGGAGGATATCTGGGCCTATGATTGTCCCTCGGTGTCTGCAGGGGTTTGGCTCCAGGACTCTCTGCGGATAGCCTCTGTAGATGCTCAGGTCTCTTCTATAGAATGGGGTAGTACTGTGGGCCCTCTGGATCTGCACATGCGGAGGGCCAACTGTACTTGTATTACACATACTTATAAATTCGAAATTTGAAAAGACCCTGATGCTGGGAAAGATTGAAGGCAGGAGGAGAAGGGGGACGACAGAGGATGAGATGGTTGGATGGCATCACTGACTCAATGGACATGAGTTTGGGTAAACTCCTGGAGTTGGCGATGGACAGGGAGGCCTGGCGTGCTACAGTCCATGAGGTCACAAAGAGTCAGACACCACTGAGCCACTGAACTGAACTGATCAATTCGAAACTTATTTGAAACTTATTCGAAACTTGTTTTTCCAAAATTCAAATGCCGTGGACTTTATCTGGCTTTACCCTCTGCAGGCTGCACTTACCAGCGCGAGACCAGTGCAGGCAAAGAGCACCTCGAAGCCGCTGTAGATGAAAAAGGGCACGAGGTGGCGCAGGCGGAAGTCGCGCACGTGCTTGAAGGGCAGCTGGAAGATGTTGCCCCAGCCCACGCTGCGCAGGTCGATCTCCTCCGTGGGCCGGTATGCGGCTCCGCACAGGCCCAGCACCTGCGGGCCAGGTGGTGAGGGAGGGGGCGGGCAGCTGGGAGCCCTGGCTCCGCCCCTTGAACTCGGCCCCGCCCCCGGCAAATCCCAGGACCTGCCTCCCGGCCCCGCCCCCAGGTTGAAGCCACACCTCGGACCCTCGCCCCGCCCCCCCACTCCCCCCACCCCCGGTTCCGCCCGGTGTCACAGCCAGTCCTCCAGCTCGACCGGGTCTCCAGCTCTACCCCGGATCTGGCCTGGACCCTCTCTCACTGGCCTCCGGTATTCCAACTCCTCTCAGTCCACAGGCATCGGCCACGCCTCCAAGCCTCAAGCCCAGCGCGTAGGCTCAGGTCCCCTCCCGAGGACTCAGCCCTGACTCCGGACTCAGACGAAGCCACCTCTCTCCCCGCCAGGGGCCCCAGACCCGACCCCGCCACACCCCCACCCCGGGCCGCACCAGCAGCATGGCCAGGAAGGCCACCGCCATGAGCACGCTCTCCACCACAATGAGGTTTCGGCTCCGCGGTAGCGTTCGCAGAACCGTCTTGTTGAAGCCGAGAAGGATGCCCTGGCTGTTAGTGCCTGAGAAACGGGAGGGTGGGGGGGTATCGTGAGGCAGGGAGCAGGGCACACTGGCAACTCAGCCATAAAGAAATGGGACCAAGCAGATGGGTGAGGGGAGTGTTAGAGGGGGTGGCTGAGGACCCGTGCCTGCAAAGGCAGGGTTCCTTTGGAAAGCACTTTGGAGGTGAGGGCCAAGGGGGCTGAAAATACCTCTCCCCAGGTTGCCAGCCCACCTCCCACCTCCATACATCTCCCTGCATTGAGGGTATACTTGATCCTGAGAGATTCCACAGGCAGCCTCAGCCCAGATGGCACCTCCTCTAGGCAGCCTTCCCTGATGCATCCTACCCTGACCCCAGGCTGAGTCAGATGTCCTAAGGACAAGGCCCTTTGCTTTTCCTGATCACCAGAGTTGTGACGGCACGCTCTCAGCTCTGGATCCTGTGAGCGAGGGCATCCTTTCTGCCCTTGAGGGCCCAGTGTCTGGCGGGTGACTCAGTGGGGGAGGCGAGCAGACCTTAGGGAACCCACCCCCCTGAGCACTAACCGCAATTCTGCACGTTGTATAGCGTGTGGTTCAGGTCATACAGGTAGTGGTTCAGGAAGTAGATCATGGGCAGCTGGGCACAGGCGAAGCTCAGCTGTGGGCAGAGGGTGGTGTGGGTCAGGTGTGGGGCACGGACCCAGGTGGAGAGCACAGGCACCATCTGGGAGGGGTCTGGGCACAGCCTTGGGAGGACAGGGACCCTCCCACCTCTGGGGGGCAGTCCGGTGGTGGGGGGTGCCCGTTGCAGGAGGACGTCCTCCTGGTCAGCACCATGGACAGTGAGGTAATGAGGTCTCTGTAACCAGAGGTAAGCAAGCAAGGGCTGGCCTAAGAAAGGGCAGTGGACTAGAGGGCTGGAAAGACTGTGGGATGGGCTGCAATATGTGATTCTGGGCCTGGAATAGCCTGCCCCCAGGGTCCCCAGGTATGGCACTCACGTGGAAGAAGCTGTAGAAGATGGCTTGGAACACCAGGAGGTAGGGTGCATGGGAGCCCCGCGGTGGGCGCTGCTGGGGGCCCTGCTCATCCTGCTCCTTGTAGTGGGAGTACTCATAGTATTTCTGGGCCATCCTGGACCACAAAGGAGAGAAGGCTTTCCCCAGCTCTACGTGAGCCAGATGCCTTACTTTCTGTACCCAGGCATATGTGCTACCTGGCCTGTGTCCCACCTATGGGGAAGCTGAGGCTCAGAGGGCAAATAAGGCTGGCCTAAAGTCCGCCAGCTGAGGTGGGCAGTACAGCTCTGTTAGGTTCCCGGTCTTCCACCCTGCTGTCCACCAGACTCACCTGGTGATGTAGTTGCCCATGGAGGCCCAAAGAGGCACAATGGCCATGCCCAGGGCCACGGCTGAGGGCACAAGCGTGTAGTAGCGCTCCCAGTAGTTGGTGGAGACAAAGAGGGCGTAGATGCCCACAGCCAGGAACATCATCCACTTGGTGCCAAAAAACCTGCAGGTGGTAGGAAGGATGCTGGCACCACGGGCTACCTAGGCAGCTGCGGCCCCAGACCACAGGGGCCACAACTCCGGGTCCCAGCTCCTGAGGCTGGGTGAGGTGGGGAGAGACCCCTGGCATTGGAATCGAGGGACCTGAACTAGAGTCTCAGAGATACGGACTTGCTGGTGGCCTCAGGTGAGCCCTGAGCCCTGTAACCACACGATGTAACGTGCGTCGTGCCCCAGCTGCGAGCTTCTCATGGCCACCGCAGGGACAGCGGAGATAAAGCGAGGAGAAGGTGTCAGGAGACAGTGGCCTGTGGACACAAGGCCCCTCCTCTACCCACGAACAGTGACTGCGGGACCCAAAGCGAACGTCTAAGGAACTTGTCCCAGGAAACTGGGTGGAGGAAAACTGAGGACCACGCAGAGAGCCCTAGCGCCACGTCCCCTCTGCACTTTGCCCTTTCAGTCCAGCATGGTCAGTTGGGAAATTTCCTCTTCACTGGCTCCTAGGACAACAGCCTCACTGGCTCTTGGAAAGTGTCACACTATGTTAGGAAGGGGTTGACAAATGACAGGATAAGGGCCCATTCAGAGTGTTGAGGCCAATCGGGTTAGAAACCACCCCTCTCATCTTGGGATTAGCTTTGTTTTGGTTTTTGTTTGTCTGTTTTGAGTATTTGTGCTCATTATTTCCTTTCTTTGTTTGAGTTTCCAGCAAGCTCAAAGTTCAGTGACTCTGGTTTTCTGATACAATTGCTTTCTCTTCTACAATAGGGTCCTGGTTCTTTTTTATTTTATTTTATTTTATTGGAGTATACTTGCTTGTGAAGAGATTAAGAAGAGGTGGCAAGAATACACAGAACTATACAAAAAAGGTCTTAATGACCTAGATAACCATGATCATGTGGTCACACACCTAGGATCAAAATAGTCAATCCTAAAGGAAGTCAACCCTGAGTATTCATTGAAAGGACTGATGCTGAAGCTCCAATACTTTGGCGACCTGATGTGAAAAAGTCGACTCATTGGAAAAGATCCTCATGCTGGGAAAGATTGAGGGCAAGAGGAGAAGGGGGTGGGCAACAGAGGATGAGATGGTTGGATGGCATCGCTGACCCAATGGACATGAGTTTGAGTAAGCTCCGGGAGTTGGTGATGGACAGGGAAGCCTGGCGTGCTGCAGTCCACAGGGTCACAAAGAATCGGACACGACTGAGAGACTGAGCTGAACTGAACTGCCATCTAATAAAGAGACATTCAGCCTCCCCTGATCTATTTGGGGAAGGGCACCGAAACTGCACTGTACATTTTGAAACTGCAAAAAGTAAAACTACTAACACTCATTGCTGGTGAGGCTGTGGTTTTAAACATAACACAGTCAGAGCTCAGGCAGGTGGTACAGTCCTTTGGAAAGTCCACCTGGGAGTATGGGGGTAGGGAAAGCATGGGGGTTCCAAGTCACTCTGCCTGGGTTCAGGCTTTCCAGTCTGCACTTCTGCCTGTGGGAATCGGTTCAATCTCTTGGCCTCCCTGTGTCTAAGATTAGAGCATCCACCTTGGATTGTAGGGAATGTGATATGCTTATAAAGTGCCCAGCACAAAGGAAATGAGGTCGCTGTGAATAACAGTGATAGGTTTCAAGAGCCATAAAGCCTTTTATATGCCTCTGACCTAGTCAGGGCAGGTCTGAAAATTTATCCTAGGAGGTTTTCTTCCTTCCTTCCTTTCTTTCTTTCTCAGCCTCTCTCTCTCCCTCACCCCCTCTCTCTCTTTAATTTTAAGACAAGGAAACAGCCCACAAGCTTGGGGGTGGGGCAGGGTTGCTCTTGTTCTGGAAAGACAGGGGAAGAGATCCAGTGTACACCCTGATCTCTGGGTCCCATCTGAACACAGACCTACCACCTGGTGGTTAGGTTCTTGTGGAGGGCCCGGCGATGGCCCCGGATGCCAGTAAGGCTCAGGTCTGGAGTAGACACCCCCAGGGCACCGGCCCAACCGTGGCCTTTGCAGTGAGCAATGTCCCTCAACACTGCCACCGCTGATGGGTCCTGGGGTGTGTCCCTGGGCTTTGCTAGCTGATCAGGTTCTTTCCAGAAACGCCACAGCCCTGACCTCATAAGCTCATTGTGGCTCCAGGCCACAAAGCAGGGCACGACAATGATGCCACGTGGGGTACGGGCAAGCTGAGGGAAGGAGCCAGAGCGAATTTCTCTTGCTTGAAACCCACAGTGTCCCAGGTCAAAGCTCTTGTTTCTTCCCCAAACCTGGGTTTCACCCCTTCTCTCTCACCCCTCCAGGTCAGCAAGGCCTCTCCCCAGCCCCCAGGAACACCAGGGCAGCTGGAGACCCCGGCGTCCAATAGCCCTTGCACCCCTTCAAGGTCGGAGTGTGGGCAGCCCAGCCCTGGCAGGGACGGTGGCCGGCGCACCTGATGAGCACCGGCGTGTAGAGCAGGGCCGCGATGGGCGTCACGTTGATGCCCATCAGCATCTTGCTGTCGATGTCGGGCAGCCCCATGTTGCCGTACTTCACCTCGCGGTAGGTCTCGTCATAATGCAGGATCAGCTGCATCTGCAAGAGGCCTGGGGGGCAGGGAGTGGGTATGGAGGGGGCCGCCTGGCTCTGGGGTCAACCCAGCAGAGGCGGGAACGCAAAGCCCAGCGGGGAGCTCCAGGCACCAAAGCGATCCCTAACTCCAATGCCCAGGAGAACAGCGGGGAGGCCCAGGTCCCACCGGGCAGTGGCAACGACGGCGACTTGAATCTAGACCCGCCCCCCCCCCCGCCCCTGCGTCGCTCTGCAAGACTTTCGGACCCCAGAGCCCCCATGCCCCCCGCCCCGAGGATGGCAGCAGATCCGCCCAGGGCCCCCAGAGCCCCCACCCCGGGACGCCCCCACTGAGGGGGCGCCACAGCTGCATCTGCACGGGCGCAGATCGAGAAGTGAAAGAGGAAGGGAGGCCGAGGTTTCTCTTTCCCTGAGAAACAGATCCGCAGATGGAGCCGGAGGAGGAAGGGGGAGCCTTGGGTCCCCGCGCGGAGCCCGTGGGCAGTGCCTCCTCGCTGGGCCCGGGGCCCAGCCCGCCCCCAGCGGGGCGCGCCGCCGGCCACCTACCCAGGTAGACGCCGTAGGTGAGCGTGCCGCCCGCGCTGGCCGCCAGCACGTTCTTGAGCACGCCGAGCCGCTTGCGGCGGTAGTAGCGACGCTCCTCCTCCTCCTCGTTGTAGTTGGGGTACGCGCCCACCAGCTCGTCCAGCTGCGGGGCACCACTGCCGCTCGCAAAGGCACATCCCGGCCGCTCCCGCGTCCAGCCCCGCTGCCCCCGCCCCCCGGGGCCGCATCCCTCTCCCGCCAGGGAGACCCAGGCCCTCCCGGCGCCCGCGCCCCGACGCCATCCGCGTCCCCGCTCACCGGGGCCTCGGGCCCGTCGGGGACTCCGAGCCGGTCCTCATCGCCCTGCGGCCCCGCGGCCCCCGCCACCGGGTAGAGCGGCGGCTCCGCCTCCATGGCCCGACCCGCGGGAGGACTCGCCCGGGAGTCCAGGCAGGGGGCCGACACTTCCTCCCGGCGCCGGGACCGGCCGCGCCCCGCCCCCGGGCCACCTCCTCCTCCGCTGGGGGAGGCCCTGCGCGGCTGAGGGCGTGCCTGGCGTGTGTGTGTGGGTGTGTGCGTGTGCGTGTGTGTGTGTGTGTGTCCGTGTCTGTCTGTTTCTAGGTCTCTGTGTCTGCGTGTCTCTGCGTGTAGGGGAGCACCCATGTGTCCCTCAGTGGCCTCAGGGATGGGAGGTGCTAGTTCAAATCCCCACTCTGCCACTTCCCTCTGTTGTGACTCTGGAGATTAACTCCACTTCTCTGTGCCTCAGCTTCCTCACCTGTAAACCAGGGATTGAAAAGCAGAGACATCACTGCCGACCAAGGGCTGTCTAGTCAAAGCTACGGCTTTTCCAGTAGTCCTGTATGGATGTGAGAGTTGGACTATAAAAAAGGCTGCTGAGCAGGGAAGAATTGATGCTTTGGAACTGTGGTGTTGGTGAAGACTCCTGAGAGTCCCTTGGACTGCAAGGAGATCCAACCAGTCCATCCTAAAGGAAATCGGTCCTGAATAGTCATTGGAAGGACTGGTGCTGAAGCTGAAGCCCCAATACTTTGGCCACCTGATGTGAAGAACTGACTCATTAGAAAAGACCCTGATGCTGGGAAAGACTGAAGGCAGGAGGAGTAGGGGATGACAGAGGATGAGATGGTTGCATGGCATCACTGACTCAATGGACATGAGTTTGATCAAGTTCCGGGAGTTGGTGAAAGACCAGGAAGCCTGGCGTGCTGCAATCCATGTGGTTGCAAAGAGTCCGACATGACTGAGCAACTGAACAACAAACCAGGGATACTCAGCTCAAAGGGTTCAAAGGGCTGTTTCGGGATTACTGGGTTAACGCAAAGCCTTAGGAAAGTGCCAGGCCCATAATAAGCTCCCCTCAGTCTTACCACTGTCACCCCTATCCCATCTCCAGGCCACATCTGCTGTGTTCGCAGGTCAGCAAAGAGCCCCCCAAGGATTTCCTGGTGGCTCAGTTGGGAAAGAATCTTCCTGCAATGCAGGAGACCAAGATTCAATCCTTGGGTCAGGAAGATCCCCTGGAATCTTGACAATGGCAAGGAAATGGCAACCCAGTCCAGTATTCTTGCCTGGAAAATTCCATGGACAGAGGAGCCTGGTGGGCTACTGTCCATGGGGTCTCAAAGAGTCGGACATGACTGAGTGACTAACACTTCACTTCAAAGAGTCCCCACAGCACCCAGGAGAGGCTCCCAACATGGGACTTGGCAGCCCACACCCACCTCCCACTCACCCTGAGCTTCCTTTTGCAGGGTCATTGGGAGACAGAGGTTGCGGGGATTGCTGGACTGCAGTGGGGTGACCACCCCCAGCACCACGATGCAGCAGGGTTCAGAGCCTCCTGCCCCCTTCTGACTGGACACTGGGTCTGGGGCTTCAGTGAGAGCCCAGGAAACTTCTGCTTTGCTGGAGGTGACACTCCACAGCTCTGGGTATCTGCATGGTTAGAAACACCTGGGGAACTTTTTAAAATATTGGTTCCAGGATAGTCTCTTCAACAGATGGTGTTGGGAAAACTGGATAACTACATGCTCAAAATGAAATTGGACCTCTCTCTGAAGGTACTCACAGAAATTAACTTGAAATGGATCAAAGACACTTTGTTGTTCAGTCACTCAGTCACATCTGACTGTTTGCTTCCCTGTCCATCACCATCTCCCAGAGTTTGCTCAAACTCATGTCTGTTGAGTAGATGATGCCATCCAACCATCTCATCCTCTGCCATCCTCTTCTCCTCTTGCCTTTAATCTTGCCCAGGATCAGGGTCTTTTCCAATGAGCTGACTCTTCACATCAGGTGCCCAAAGTACTGGAGTTTCAGCTTCAGCTCAGTCCTTCCAATGAATATTCGGGGTTAATTTCCTTTAGGATGGACTGGTTTGATTTCCTTGCTGTCCAAGGGACTCTCAAGAGTCTTCTCCAGCACCACAGTTCAAAGACATCAATTCTTTGGCTCTCGGCCTTGTTTATTGTCCAGCTCTCACATCCATACACAACTACTGGAAAAACCATAGCTTTAACTATATGGGTGTTTGTAGGCAAAGACACATAATACCTAATAACCTAATACCTAATAAAACTCCTAGAAGAAAATGTAGTAGCTCCTGAGAGTCATGTACACACTACTATATTCAAAATAGATAACCAACAAGGACCTACTGCATAGTACATGGAGCTCTATTTAATGTTATATGCCAGCCTGGATGGGAGTGAGGTTGGGGGAGAAAAGATACTGTGTAAGAATGGCTGAGTTGCTTAGTTGTTCACCAGAAACTACCACAACATTGTTAATCGGCTATATCCCTAATACAAAACAAAAAGTTTAAAACTTGAAAAAAAAACAAAACCAGTAGCTTCTCAATATGGGTCTTGCAATAATGTCTCAGTTATGACATCAAAAGCACAAACAACAAAAGAAAAAAAAATCAACAGGTAGGACTATATCAACTTAAAAGTTTCTATACCAGATGCAAAGAACTGACTCATTAGAAAAGACCCTGATGCTGGGAAAGAATGAAGGCAGGAGGAGAAGGGGACAACAGAGGATGAGATGGTTGGATGGCATCACCAACTCGATGGACAGGAGTTTGAGTAAGCTCTGGGAGTTGGTGATGGACAGGGAAGGCTGGTGTGCTGCAGTCCATGGGGTTGCAAAGAGTCGGACACGACTGAATGACTGAACTGAACTTAACACTGCAAAAGAAACAATTAAAATAAAAAGGCACCCTTAGGACTACCTTGGTGATCCAGTGGTTAAGAATCCTCCTGCCAAAAAAAAAAAAAGAATCCTCCTGCCGATGCAGGGGACACAGTCTTGATCCCTGGTCCAGGAAGATTCCATGTGCTGAGGGGGCAGCTAAGCCTGAGCACCGGCACTGCTGAAATCTGTGCTTGCGTGCTCTGGAGCCCGTGCCCCGAAATAAGAGACGCCACCACAAGGAGAGGCCTTCCCTGGAGGCTCAGCTGGTAAAGAGTCTGCCCGCGATGCGGGAGACCCGCGTTCGATCGCTGGTCGGGAAGATCCCCTGGAGAAGGGAAAGGCTACCCGTTCCAGTATTCTGGCCTGGAAAATTCCACGGACTGTGTAGTCCATGGGGTCGCAAAGAGTCGGATGCAACTGAGCGACTTTCACTTTCACCACAAGCCGAGGCCTGTGCGCTACAACTGGAGAGTGACTCCCACCCGCTGCAACTAGAGAAAGCCCAGGCACAGCAACAAGGGCCCAGCGCAGCCAAAAAATAAATTAATGATAAAAAGGCAGCCTATGGCATGTGGGAGAATTATTTCAAGGATTGCATCTGATAAGGGGTTCATATCCATAATTCATAAAGAACTCATACAACTCAATAACAGCAACAACAAAAACCGCTTTAAAACTGGGTAGGGGAGACTTCCCTGGCAGTCCAGTGGTTAAGACTCCATGCTTCGAATGCAGAGGGTGCAGGTCCAATCCCTGTTCGGGGAACTAAGATCCTATATGCCTTGAGGCCAAAAAAAAAAAAAAGAGAACAGGAGCTAAATGGCCTTTTTTTTTTTTCCTGAAGAAGACATACAAATGGCCAACAGCACACAAAAGTGCTCCATAGACGAGTATCACCTGCCACATCAGTAAATAAAGGATGTTGCTGCCCTCAATCACTGCGGCGGCCCCGGACTCTGCTCCCCGAGGAGACTCAGGATGGAGAAAAGGATGCTGGCCCTAGATAGTTCAGGTGCGAATCAAAGGAATGATTTCACTAAGCCTGGATTCTTGCTTCCCATACCTAGAAAAGCACTAAATTCATTAACTTTGGCATGTCTGATTTTCTTTCATTATTGTAACAGTAATATTTTGATGTTCCCACTATGTGGTTTTTGTCGCATAACCTCCTATATATCCTAGCTCCTACCTGACCTCTTCAGAGCATTTCCTCAGAGCTTATTTGAGAGGCTGCCTCCAAGGCTTAAGTCCTCAGCAGGTCTGTTGAATAAAACATGCTTCAACTTTGAGGTTGTACATTTTTTCATCAACAGCAGAGCATCACCAATCATCAGGGAAATGCAAATCAAAACCACAAGCTAAGATATCACCTCACACGTGTAAGAACGGCTATCATCCAGAGATGACCAGTGCTGGAGAGGATGTGGAGAAAAGAGAACATCTGTACCCTGTTGGTGGGAATGTAAACGGGCCCAGCCATTGTGGAGAACAGTCTGGAGATTCCACAAAAAATTTAAAACAGAACCACCGTATGATCCAACAATCCCACTTCTGGCTACTTATCCAAAGAAAACGAAAACAGAACATCAGAGAGATACCTGTGCTCCCATGTGACTGCAGCTTTATTCAGAACAGTCGAGATATGAAAACAACCTGTGTCCACCAGTGGATGAGTGTGGATAAAGATGCAATAGACACATACAATGGAATACTATTCCATCATGAGAAAAAAAGAGAATCTTGCCACTTGTGACAACTTGGATGGATCCTCAGGTTATGCTAAGTGAGATAAGTCAAAGAAGTATGATGTCTCTTCTACGTAAAATCTTAAAAAAAAAAAAATCTGAGAAAACAGAGTGGGATGGTGGATAGCAAAGGCAGGTGATGGGGTATGGGAGAAATGTTGAAGGAACACACTTACAGCTAGCAGATAAATAAAGCCTGGGGACCTAATACACTGTACAAGGACTACACACAACAAAACTGTATTATAAATATTAAGCCTACTGAGAGAATAGATCTCAGTTGTTCCGCCACTAGAAGAAATTTTGTTGTTGTTATTCAGTCGCTAAGTGGTGTCCAACTCTTTGTGTCCCCATGGACTGCAGTGCACCAGGCTTCCCTGTCCTTCACTGCCTCCCAGAGTTTGCTCAGATTCATGTCCATCGAGTCGGTGATGCCATCCAACCATCTCATCCTCTGTCGCCCCCTTCTCCTCCTGCCCTCAATCTTGCCCAGCATCAGGGTCTTTTCCAATGAGTCAGCTCTTTGCATCAGGTGCCCAAAGTACTGGAGCCTCAGCTTCAGCGTCAGTCCTTCTAATAGGTATTAAGGTTTGATGTACTTTGGATTGACTGATTTGATCTCTTTGCAGTTCAAGCGACTCTCAAGCGTCTTCTCCAGCACTGGAATTCTCCAGTGCACAGCCTTCTTTATGGTCCAGCTCTCCCATCCGTACATGACCACTGGAAAAACAATAGTTTTGACTACATGGACCTTTGTCAGCTCCTAGGAGTGCACCCTCCTAAAGCCACATCAGAAAGGGGGCCCTTGGACTGGGTGGAGACTAGCATCTGTAGTCTGTTAATGACCTTCCTGTCTGCTGCCTTCTGCACTTGAAGCAATTAAGGAAAGAAATCACTCAGCCAAGTGTACCAGACTCCTCCACTCCTTGGACAGAGAACTGAAAATCCCAGACAAGCCAGGGCGGAAGGGTGGGGCACAGGCCCTCTCACCCTGCAGGGGGATCCCCAGGGTGCCCGGTCTTCTCTGGGTGTTCGTGTGGGAAGTCCCTTTGCCTCATTTCCTCTCACCCCAATATTTCCTCCCTTGGAAAACAGGCGTACGTGAAAAAAGGCTTCCGCCGACTGAAAACTGGGTGCAGGGGGGCGAGCTGGTGGCCAGGGGAAGAGAGGAGTTTTAGAGACTGGAGCAGAACTTTGGGGGTGAGAGTGTGACAGCTGTGGATGAAAATAATCAATAAACAACCCATAATAGGAATAAAAAAGGGTTTTATTTGAGCCAAACTGAGGACTATAGCCCCGAAGAGAACCTCTCAGGCTATTCTGAGGAACTGCTCCAGAGAAACAGGGTTTTCAGCATAATTTTATGTCTTGTCAGAACACAGAATGTCAAACAAGTCAGGGAGATGTTCCTTCAAGGTTTCACAGAAAACAAATCAGGGTGAATACAGTGAGTCAGTATGGTCTTGGCGCCTGGGAACGGAGTCTTATCACCAAAGGAGTTACCAGCATGGACGTCCCAGGAAGAGAGGCATATCATCTTTATCTTTAACGTGGATATTCTTCTGGTCAATGCCTCCTTTTGTTTAACGATTGAAGAAGCAAATGCACAGTATTTGTCTCATAGGCCACAAGCAGGCTGTTCTAGTTAGCATCAAGTTCAAGTTAATTCATGGACAAGGCAGAATGGGCTCCCTAAACCTCAGTATGTGAGCATTTCTTCTATCACACCCATGGAAAGAGAAGGGCAGTGCCCCAGACCCAGTGGCTCTTAGAGAGAGGCCGGATAGGGGAGCTATTTAGTTGTCACTGTGTTGGAAAGAGGACAAGCCCAAAGAATTCCTATAACGGGACAAAGGGAAGAAGGGGTGACCTCTGAAGGGGCCAGGAAGCTCCAAGATGCAGTCTCTGGAAGCTCCCTCCAGCTGAGAGCTCACCATCCACATTTTGAGGTTTCACAGAAAACAAATCAGGGTGAATACAGTGAGTCAGTACGGTCTTAAATACCAGGTGGCCCGGTATTTACCCACAGTGGATGCATGTCCTCCAAGAAAGGGTAAAGGTCACCTGGCTGGGCTTGTGTGCTCATGGGCAGACACCCTTGGGCTGTGAATCTCTCACAAGGAGGGACCCCCAAGATGTAATCAGATGGAGTGTATTTTATGAACCAGCCAGAAAGCAAAGAGAAGGTAGGAGGAGATCAGGGATGTTGCTCTAGGAAGTGGGTGGTTTGCCTGTACAAGTGGGTCCCTCCGCGTCTGTGCTGAGCACCACCGGAAGCTACTTCTTCTTTTATTTATTTATTTATTTATTTATTTTTCTGGCCTTGCGGCACAGCATGTGGGATCTCAGTTCCCCAACCAGGGATCACACCCACACCGCCTGTGTTGGCAGCACAGTCTTAACCACTGTTCTGCCAGGAAAGTCCCTGGCATCACTTCTCAGATGCTGGCTTTCTACAATATTGCTTGCTTTATGTGGGATCTTGGTCCATGCCTAAGAAGCAGGTTACTGTACAGTGTAGGGTCCCAGAAATATTTAATTAGGTCTTAGAGTCCTTGTTACACGTGGACTCCTTCTGTGATTTTGCTAGCTTTTACTTTTGAATTACTTTCTTAAAATCGATTCATTTTAGAACATTTTGGGGAGGAGGGGTCATGGTAGCTCATTTCCAAATCTGACTTTACGGTACCCACTGGTTAATGACACTATCTTAATCCTATCAGGCTTCCCTAGTGGCTCAGTGGTACAGTATCTGCCTGCCAAGTAAGAGACGTTGGTTCAATCCCTGGTCTAGGAAGATCCCCTGGAGAAGGAAATGGCAGCCCACTCCAGGATTCTTTTTTTTTTTTTTTTTAGGAAAAAAATGGTTTTGTACATGGGAAGAAACAATATAAATTCAAAACTTACAGATAAGGGTTAGCTCTATCACTCATCTCTTTAAAAAGTTTATACGAATATCCAGTCAACACCAACAGGGTTATCTCCCTTGAAATGTTATCTATACGGATTTCCAAGTAGACCACAGGGCTGTATACTGTCTTGAAATGTCCTCAGAAGGCTCTGTCATTGATCAGGTAACAGAGTAAAAACCCCAGAGTCCTTTCTTTCAAATGGAAGAGGGAGAGACAGGGATAGAAGAAACTATCCAAACTTCGTCTTCTTTCCTTGTGGCTTGTGGTCTCCTCCTCTGCCTCCTCGGAAGCCTCCTCGCCCTCCAAAGCCTCCCCGGCCTCTGCCACCAAATCCACCTCTGCCTCCTCCTCGACCACCAAAGCCACCTTCACCCTTAGGTTTGGCCCAGTCTAAAGTGACTTTGTTTCCATCGATTTCACCATCTTCCATGGCCTCCTTGGCAGCTTTGGCATCTTCCTCACTATTGAAGTCTACAAAACCAAACCCTTTGGAGGATCCAGTCTCCCGGTCAGTGACTATCCTTGCTCGGTCAGTGACTATCCTTGCTCGAACAGAGCCATCAAACGACTCCTTTAACGTCTCTTCTGTGGTATCCTCAGAGAAACCTTTGACAAACAGAGTTTCGGATGGCTGGCTTCTTGCATTAGGTGATCCCCTGGTCCTCGCAACTCCAGTCTGATGGCTCTGCCC
This sequence comes from Cervus canadensis, assembly GCF_019320065.1. Lineage (NCBI taxonomy): Eukaryota > Metazoa > Chordata > Mammalia > Artiodactyla > Cervidae > Cervus > Cervus canadensis. The sequence goes on from NC_057414.1 coordinate 42,912,244, forward strand.
TCAGTTTCCCTTTTATTACATGAATTTAAAGCTTCTTTAGCATCTTCAAATGAAGCAAATTCTATGAATGCATACCCTTTAGATTTGCCATTTTGGTTCTGGGGCACCTTGATATGAGTTGCCTTCTCAAAAACTTCCTGAAGAGTTTCTTCCGTTGCACTATAGGAGAGGTTGCTTAAAACCAGGGTTTTTGATTCACCACTCCAAGTGCTATTCTTTCCCCCTCTATGGTCTTGACTTTGACCTTTCTCTCCGGTGTAGTACAGAGAAATGGGTCGCCCATCTATCTCTGTTCCCGGCTTTTCTTCCAAGGTTTTTTCTGCATCAGCTTCTGTCTTAAATTCAATATAAGCAATCCCTTTACTCTTTCCATCCTTGCTGACTAATCTGATCTCCACAGCATCTTCAAACACTTCTTTTAATTCATCCTGAGTAACTTTGTAAGGCAGATTTTTAGCCAAAAGTGTTCTTGCATCTCGATCTTTCTTACTGTCTTTTCCCTTTGGTTTTTCTAGTTTAATTTCATTGCCAAAGACTTTTAAAGCAGTGAGTTCCAAGGCTTTTTCCAGGTCTTCGGCAGATTCAAAATCCACAGAGCCAAACTTCCTAGACACACCAATTCTGACAACGACAACAGCAAGATTATTTTTAGCAAAAAGATCACTGATATCTGTTTTCAATTCAGGAGCAGATTTATTGAAGTTCAGGTTTCCAACAAAGAGATTGAAAGATGTAGTTGGTTCTGTGCCTTCCGCTTTTTGTTTCTTGGCTTCAGGAGCTGCTTTTTGTTTGGCCATTTCCTTCTTTCGTTTTCCAGGTGCTTCTTTGACAGGCTCTTCTTCCTCTTCCTCCTCTTCTTCCTCCTCCTCATCCTCTTCTTCCTCCTCGTCATCGTCCTCCTCTTCATCATCGTCATCCTCTTCCTCCTCCTCTTCATCATCATCGTCCTCTTCATCTTCATCTTCAGCAGCGCTCTTGGCCTTCACAGGAACAGCTTTTACTGGAGCTTTCTTTCCTTTGGCTGGTACAATCTCCATAGGTTCTTCTTCAGAGTCATATTCATCCTGCTCCTCCTCCTCCTCCTCCTCCTCCTCCTCGTCATCCTCATCATCTGTGGCAGGAGCAGCACCAAAAGCAGCAGCTGCCTTCCTCACTGCTGGTTCATCCTCCTCTTCATCTTCATCGTCTTCCTCTTCACTGTCATCTTCTTCATCACTGTCTTCCTTCTTGGCATTCTTGCTGTTCTTTGCTCCCTTGCCTGAGGCAGCTGCTCCCTTCTTACCAGAGGTTGCTACCAATGCTTTGCCTGGGGTGGCTCCCTTTTTGCCAGGTGTTACCACTGCTTTGGCAGGTGTAACTGTCTTCTTGTCTGGCATAGCTGCTGCCTTTTTGCCAGGGGTGACAACTGCTTTCTTTGCCGGTGTGGCAACTGCAACCTTTTTTGTTGGGGAAACCATCATCTTCTTTGCTGGAGTCGTGGTAGCCTTCTTGCCTTTTTTCTGAGGGATAACAACCTCTTCTCCACTGCTCTCATCGTCTTCATCTTCTGACATTTCCTCATCTTCACTATCTTCTTCTACCTCCTTTGGGGGAGGAGCCATTTTCTTGGAGTCACCTTGATTTTTACCGGCCTGCCGAAGCTCTTCACTTCGCTACCAAGCAGCTAAAAGACGCGAGACCTCCCAGCTAATCGCGCGAGACTTCCCACAGCATGGCGCCCTCGAACGCGCCCGCGACGGCGCGCAGGCCCTCCTCCTGGCGGCGCAGCGCGCGCGCTCCTCGGAAAACAGGCCTTGACCACTCCAGGATTCTTACCTGGGAAAACCCATGGACAGAGGAGCCTGGTGGGCTGCAGCCCGTGGGGTCCCAAAGAGTCAGACATGACTTAGTGACTGAACAACAACTTAATCCTATTAAAAGCAAAAAGAAAATATATTTACACCTAAATAACAAAAAATCAATTACTTTTTTAAAAAACACTGACATAAAGAGTACAAATTCAAATGTCCCAAGTTGTGCGTGCATGCATGCTAAGTCGCTTGGTTATGTCCATTTCTTTGTGACCCCATGGATTGTAGCCCACCCGTCTCCTCTGTCCATGGAATTCTCCAGGCAAGAATACTGGAGTGGGTCGGCATGCCCTCCTCCAGGGGACTTTCCCGACCCAGGGATGGAACCCTAGTCTCCTTTGGCTCCTGCATCGCAGGTGGATTCTTTACCGTTGAGCCATTTGGGAAGGTCCAATTTTTTCTGTACTAGGTTCTATTTTTGTTCTCATTTGAAAATAATAGATGCTCCTCACAGAAAAGCAAACAGGAGACATACACATTATTCCTGATTCAAACACCTTGAAACAGCTCCAGAGGCCTTGTGAAGTGTCACCCCTACACTGAATCCAAAAGAGCACTCAGGTCCACTGCTAATTCCCCTAACACTGCTTCTGTGGCCTTGAGGCAGATTTTTGCCATTTTTTTGAAACTAAAAAACATGGGAGGACTTCCCTAGGGGTTCAGTGGTTAGGACTCCACACTTCCAGTGGAGGGGGGCCGGGTTGGATCCCTGGTCAGGGAACTAGCTCTTACATGCCTCGACAAAGATTGAAGATCTTCCCACACTGCAACTAAGACCCTGTGCAGCCAACAAAATTGATTAAAATAGCTATTTTAAAAAATCATAAAAAGCACTGAGAACCACGGGGATGATGATTGTCACAAGATATTGGGAGGTCCCGAGCTGGGATGTGCCACAGACCCTGCCTGGTGCCTGACACAGCAAGTATCCAGGATAGATGCTGCTTTCAACTGAGACCCAAAGGCTCCTGGGAGTGGGGGTGACCCCCACCCGGCTCCTAGGCAAGACAGCGGGGCCCCCTGGAGACGCCGAGGGCTGGGCACTCAGATCTGGCCGGGTTAGAATCCCCGCTTGTCCCTCTGTGTGGCCCTGGCCCGGCCACTGCCCCTCTCTGAGTCTGTTGCCTCGTCTGTGACGTTCAACCACACGTCTGAGAATTATATGAGTCTGTGTCCCGTGTGAGTGAAGCTTTGCTAAGTGAGCACACAAATGAGTGCCGACTGTATGCTGGGCACTGTGCCCCAGTGGCCTCTGCCTGCACCCCGGGGTCACACTGGCCTCCTTGGGGGTGGCTGCCGGGGCAGAGACAGGTCCTGCCTTCAAAGCTGGGAGCAGGAAGGAGGGTGCGGGCAGCGTCCCGGGGACAAGGCCTGGGGTGGCCACTCCCTTAGGAGGGTGGGCAAAGGGGCAGAAAACCCTTCACACCTACTGAGCACCTACTGTATACTGGGGGCTTTCCATACGGATTTCACCCTCACAGCAGTCCTGTGAGGCAGAGAGCCCCAACCCCGTTTTAGGGGGAGGAAACAGAGGCCCGGAGAGCTGTTGGGACTTGCTCAAGGTCACGAAGCAGGGGGGCTGGAGAGCCTGGGCTGGCCGTGGGGTCAGATGCTCGGATCTGAGGCTCTGTGAGTCAGGCTCATCAGGTGAGGGACAGAATGAATGAATGAACGAATGAACGTGATGTCTTAGCCCATGACCTGCTCACCTTCCATCTCTGCCCAGAGAGGGAGCCCAAAGGTGACGATCACGAGGGTCTTTCATCCAGATCTCCAATCTGAAACCCAGAGGAGCTGCAGAAGGGCAGGGCCCGGCTGGTCAGATGTGCCCCCCTCCGCCAGCCGCCGATCTCTGTGCACCCCCAACACCACCCCGCCGGCTCACCTGGGTCCTCGGAAGACCCTCCCACCACCAGACTGGCTCCGAGAGTGGCTCCTAGTGGTACCTTGGCAACATCCCCTCATCTATCCCGAGCTCTCTGGGACAAGCGTGTCACCCCAGGTCCCATATGAGCCCCTGGAGCTTTAAGGATCAACACAAGGCATCCAACCCAGAGAGGGCAGGGGGTTGCCCCCTGTTCCTCCCCATGGGGAGGTGCCCCTTAAGGCTCTGGGAGCTTCACTCCCAGGCCAGGTTAGGACCCTTGTGCCAGGATGACAGTCCTCTCTGGGGACTTCCCAGGCTGAATTCGTGACAAATTCAGGGGTAACCCCTGCAGGAGGGATCCCCGGTCAGGGAGGGGCCCCTCAGGATCCTGCAATACCCCTGCCAGCCACCAATGTCTCCCCAGGTCGGTCCCTGATTTGCTGTGTGGCCTTAGATCAGTGACTGCCCCTCTCTGGGCCTGGTTCCAGGCTGACCGCTGCCAGGCTCAGCTCCAGCCCTGCCCCGCCTGCCGCTGGCTCTGCCTGGCTCAGCTCCAGACAGCAGGGCAGGGCTGTCACATGCCGAGCCACGTGACAGGCAGCGGCTGGGGGCTCCATCCCACGCAGAGGACGGGGGCCCCAGCAGCCCCTTACCCCATCCCAGTGGCTGAAGCCTCTGGGGGCTACCAGATCCTGCAGGAGGGCCCGGAGACCTCTCCTGCCCTCCCAGGTAGGCAGGGGCCGCGGGGAGGGCGGGGGCCATGAGGAGCATCTCCCGGGGGCCCAGTCGGCCCAGAGGCCCTGGGCCATGATCCCGGGCAAGACCCAGGGCACCAAGGTGGAGAGGCAGCCGCGGGCCCGGGGCGACAGGCCTGGGGTGATGGCAAGGACGATACGCCTGTCCCCAGGCCTGTAACCTAATCACCCACCTGTCTGACACCAGCACCCGCCGGGGGATCTTCCCCCTTTGTGCTGGCTGTGACAGGTGTGCAGGCGTGGGGGCTGGGGTGACGCGGAGGAGCGGGCACACGGGAACCTCCACGGCCGCACTTGTCTCCACGGCGGCTCACCTGGAGGGCAGAGAGCGGCGCTCTTTCCCGGGAGGTAGGAGGGGGCTGCTGGAGACGGACCCGGCCCGGCACAGAACGACAGCCTTCTCGTGTGGGTCCCAGCCCGCCACTGTGCCCTGTGGCGTCAGATCCTCCCCTCCCTGGGCCTCCGTCTCCTCCTTGTAAAATGTCACGTTGCAGGGGTGACAGGCGCCGCGAGTGGGGTGCTGGGGGAGGCAGATAATGCTGATGGACACAGACACGCGGCCGTCAGGACGAAGCCTGCGGCCCGCCTGGGCCCTGAGGTTGTGTTTCCGGACTCCAGCTGTCTTTGGATCTGATCTCTTCACTTTGCAGATGGGAAACTGAGGCTCAGAGGGGCAGGGGTGGGAGGGTTGTGGGGAGCAGGCTTTCCCTGCCGCTCCAGGCCGCCGCCCCCATCCATACCAGAATTCTACTCCCTGGACTCTCCTCCTCCTCCTCCAGCCAGGCCTGGGACCCTTCCCACCTAAGGCCTCAGGATGGAGCCTCAGCTCAGAGCTCCCTTGAGGCCTGCTGTGTGGCGCTGGCCTGGTGCTGGCCCTCTCTGGGCCCTGGCCCTCTCTCTGTGGTCCAGGGAAGGACCTAGAGGCACCCCCCCACCCCCCACCAACTGAAGGAAGTGATAATGAAATCTCAGCCTGCAGCCTCCGGCCAGCCCAGAGTCAAAGTCAGGCACGAGGCCAGGGCGGCCCCGCCCCAGGGGCCGGCCCAGCTCTGGACATTTCATAACTGCAGGGCGGGCAGCTGGGCAGAGCGCGGCCGACCAGGAAGACGGGCAGCTGGGCAGGTCCTCAGGTATGGTGCTCCGTGGCAGCTGGGGATGCAGCTGCCAGTGGTCAGGGTTGGGGGCCTGCCAGCAGGCAGGCATGGAGACTCTGGGCTGCTGTCAAGACTCTGGCTGCTCTGGGTCAGGGCAGGTCTGACCCCTTACGGTCGCATGCAGAAGCTAGCTTTGTCTTCTCAGAGCTGCTCTGCCCTCCTGGGGAGAAAGGAGGAGGAGGAAGGGACTTCCCTTCGCCCCAACCTCAGAGATCAAAGAGAGGAGCCGAGGGTCCCTGAGGCAGCCAGCATCCATACTGAGTCTGAGCTGGGCTGGGGTTACTGAGGGAGCCAGGGGACCCAGCTCTGGACCAGCTGCCTCAGGAAGGAATACACCCCTGTCCCTGGGGTGGAGGGGAGTGGCATCAAGCATCCGTCTGACAGCACATTTCCTGGGCATCGGCCGCGCGTACCCACTGCTGGGGTGGGGTTCACTTTGAGTGGTTCTGAGCTATCACATTCTTGGGAATGGACCCTGCCAACATCCAGGAAGAAAGGTCAGCCAGGCCCCGCCTTCCCTGCCTTGCAGAGAAGCTGTTATCAGATGGACCTGACCAGCATCAGGGAGCCCAGCCGCGGGCACAGCCTCTCCGTGCAGCGGGGCTGGGGTTGGCTCAGCCCACGGCCAAGGGTTGGTCCCCAGCTCCCCACGGCCCCCACGGCCCCCACGGAAGGGAGGCGGCTGCTGCCCAGAGTGCGGGAGACCTTGGGAAAATCCAGGTTAAGGCTACACAGGTCCTGGGGTGAGGCCAGACTAGAGACTCTAGGGTATTAGGGCCTGTGGGGCTTTCGAGGCAGGCCGGTGACCTCCACCTGATGGTCGAGGGGCTCCCCAGGCCCTCAGATCACCAAGGTCACCTCTGTCGCTCTTGCCGGCTCCGCTTCCCTGCCCCCACTGGGTCCCAAGTTGATGTCCTTGCCTCCCAGGTGTCCACACTGGGCCAAGGTCTCCTCGGGTTCCCACCCCAGGGTCTTCTCCTCTCGGCCCCCTCGGCACAGATGTCCTTTGCGGTCTTGTCTGAATAACAATCGTCAGGAACCATCCTCACGAGCACTCATGGGGCTCGGCCCGGCCCCAAGCGCTTCCCAGCACCACAGGGTAAACATAGGCATCATGCCCATTTCACAGATGGGAAAAGCGAGCCACAGGGAGGCCAAGCCACCTGCCCAAGACCCGAGCTGATAACCTGGGATTTGGACCCAGGTCCTTGGGCCCCTGACACGGCGTACTGGGAGCATGCTTTTAGAGGGACTGTGGTATAGATGGGGAAACCAAGGCAGAAAGCATGAGAGGGTGGACAGGGGTGGGGGCTGGGAGGTAGCTCATCGGCAGGACCAGGCAGGGTCCAGGGGCGGGGCCCGGGCAGCAGAGGATTCCCGATACTGCTTTGGAGGCAGCAGACCTGCGTGTCCACCCCGCCTGCCAGTGTCCTCGAGGCCACGGGCCCGGGGCCTCAGCTTCCTTCAGGGATGCCATCCGAACACCATGCTGTACCCACGTCTGGTGCCCCCGCCGCTGACACAGTACCTGCAGCGTCAGCACCTGGTCATTACTATTCTTACTAGCGCATCCCCAGGCCCCAGGCCCCGGGGCCCCCTGGGAAACCAGCCGTCCCTTGTCACATCAAATGACTTAACAGCTCCCAGGGAGGTGGGCTCAGGGCCCCCAGACCCCCCGGTGCAGGAACCCATGCACTGGTGTGTCCACAGCAGCTGCTCGGCTCCCTTGTGAGGTCACAGGCCCAGGGTTCCCTCAGGCCCCAGGCCCCACAGGTAACTTTGGCTCACCTGCTCACGTGGGTTGAGTCAAGCTCCCCGCTCCCCAGCAGGCACCCCTGGGGGGTGGGGGGGACTCGGTCCTGACCAAATTGCAGGGGGCACTATTGTGTGAGTTGATCTCAGTGTCGCTGGAATGTTCCAACCAGACCTCCACCCCCGCAGAGCTCCCCGCCCCTCACTGCACCGGGAGATGCTCCCTTCAAGTGAGATGCCTCACATTTTTGTGGGTTCTGCGGAGACGCTTAGGAAAGGAACCCTGCAGAGGAGGGAGGGGGCAGGTGTGGTTCGTCCTCAGCAACCGTCAGCAAGAATCTGAAGGTGAGAGGGGGTGGGGGCAAGGGAAGAGGGATAAATAAATATTTGCCGAGCACTTGGTAACAATAACCACAGCTGACCATTAACTATGTGGGCAACGGCCACTGCTTCCCAAGGTGATACGTCATTTAATTCTCCGGATGGTAGCAAGTGTTATTGGTGATGGTGGTTTAGTCGCTCAGTTGTGTCCAGCTCTTTGTGACTCCAGGGACTGTAGCCCGCCAGGCTCCTCTGTCCGTGGCATTTCCCAGGCAAGAATACTGGAGTGGGTTGCTGTTTCCTTCTCCAGAGCAAGTGCTATCGGCATCCCTATTTTACAGACACGGAAACTGAGGCAGAGAGAAGACGAGTGACTTGTCCAAGGTCACACAGCCAGAAGAGGCCGGGTCAGGGTTTGAGCTCACGAGGCGGCCCTGGGGGTCATCAAGGCTCTGGGCTCCTGGGCCTCTGGCCAGTACGCCTTCTTCCCAGGAGGAGGGTGGGAGCGGAGGGTGAGCCTGGGTCTGAGAGCGGCCCTGACAATGTGCCCGCTCTGGGGCACTGTCACCCTCTCTGGGGGCCATGGAGCCCGCCCTGTGCCCAGACAACTGCCCGCATTCTCCTGATCGCAGCAGGAGGCCTGTGGGCTCAGTCTGGCCTCCGTCACACGTATGGGGACAGCGCAGGGCTCCCATCAGGCTCTGGCACAGAGTCCATCATGCCAGGCCATCCTGTCGGCTGGAGCAGCTTGGCCCAGGTGGTCATGGAGCCCTGCAGAAAACTTAGGGCTGTGGCCGCAGCGGCCACTTAACCGTAGCTGACCGCCCCGGGGGCACTGATGCCATGCCCTGGGCCCCGAACTGGCCGGCAGGGTCTCACCCTTGATAAAAAAAACCCTGTCAGCTGGTAGGTGGAAGGGAGACCCTAACAGATGGGGAGCACGAAGACCCAAATGACAGGCCAAGAAGGCAGAGTGGGGCCCTGCCTCCCAGTCTAGTGGGAGAGGAGAGGGATGGGGGGTGGGGACAGAGAAGCGGACAGAAAGAAACCAGGTATTTACCACAAAGTACGACACAGGGTGGGCTTCCCTGGGCTCAGAGGGTGAAGAATCTGCCCGCAATGCAGGAGACCTGGGTTTAATCCCAGGGTCAGGAAGATCCCCTGGAGAAGGAAATGGCAACCCACTCCAGTGTTCTTGCCTGCAGCAGTCCATGGACAGAGGAGTCTGGCGGGCTACAGTCCATGGGAATCACAGAGTCGAACACGACTGAGCAACTCACACACACGCAGTGTGGTAGGGAGCACGGTCGCGGGACCCCTGTGAGAATGTATAAGAGAGTAATCTTGGTGGGCTGCCTGAAGGAGGCATCAGCCTAGCAGAGACCCGAGGGAAGGGAGTCAGAAGGGAAGAAGGAAAGGGCCCCCATGGGTCTTTGGCACCAGGCCGAGGACCAAGTGCGTCAGAGCACTCCTCTCATGAGCTTCAGGTAAACAGGCGGGGGCCCGGGGGAATGCCAGGGCCCTTACCCAGTTTGCTGGCCCAGGCTGATGCCAGCACGCGGGCCGGGCTGCCCCTCACTGCTCGCCACCCCCGACTCCCTGTTCCTCCTGCACCGTGGCCGCGGAGTGGGGGTGGGCTGTGGCACCTGGGGGAGGCGAGCTCTTCCTTCCCCATTTTGCTGCGGAGCTGGGCCACGGCTGGGGGGAGAGGTCCTGTCACCCGGCCTCTGAGCCACCGCCCACCAGCCCGGCCTCTCTGGGCAGGGCCCCCCGCCTAGGGACCAAGGATGGCAGCGCATTCTGAGTCAGGAATGTCCCAACGAGGTGGCTGCAGGGGCCGTTGGTGGCCACACTACCCCCGGTTGCTCCACCCAGGCCTGCTGGGCTCAGGGCTGCCGTCTCCGGGAGGGGTGTGGAGCGGTGGGTGGGGAGCCGTGGTTTAAGGCTCTTCTCTGTGCGGCAGGAAGACACGTGGTCCCCTGGCCGCCTGCTCGCCCTTAGGGGCGGTGGAGTAGCTGTCCAGCCCAGGCCCAGGCCCGTGACTGCCCTAAGGTCCAGGGCCCTCCTGCCCACTGGCCGAGGGGCGTGATCTGTAGTTCTGTCAGTGGCTGTCTAAGTGTGTCCTGTGTGCGCATGTGTGTGGTGTGTGTGCATGTAGGTGGGGCAGCCCGGGTCCCTGGGATTATGTGTGAGTCCCCGAGGGGGTGTCCGTGGGCCCATGTGGGTGCGAGCAGGGGCCGTGGAGGGGTCCGTGGAGGTGGGAGCACTCCGACCCACGCTGCCCCCACCCTGCAGGATGGACCCCTTCGCGGACACCCTGCAGCGGCTGCGGGAGGCCTTCAGCTCGGGGCGCACACGGCCAGCAGAGTTCCGGGCCGCCCAGCTGAACGGCCTGAGTCGCTTCCTGCGAGAGAACAAGCAGCTTCTCCTGGAGGCGCTGGCTCAGGATCTGCACAAGGTGGGTGGGGGGCGGGGTGGGGGGAGGAGGGCAGGGCTGGGGGGTGGAGGGCAGGGGGGGGAGGGGAGCAGGGGTGGGGGGGCAGGGGTGGGGGGGCAGGGGTGGGGGGAGGAGGGCAGGGGTGGGGGGTGGGCAGCGAAGGTGGGGACAGCTGCATCCTCCACAAAGGGGAACTAAAAGCTATCACGCCCACCTCCTTTCCTGTATCAGAACCCACTCTTCTGCATTCATCTAGTCGTTCATGCCTACCTCCTCTCCACTGCTATTTGGGGCTTCCCAGGTGGCGCTAGTGGAAAAGAACCCACCTGCCAATGCAGGAGACATAAGAGACACAGGTTTGATCCCTGGGTCGGGAAGACCCCCTGGAGGAGGGTATGGCAACCCACTCCAGTGTATTCTTGCCTGAAGCATTCCATAGACAGAGGAGTCTGGTGGGCTACAGTTCATGGGGTTGCAAAGAGTCGGACCACGACTTAGCACGCATGCGCACGAACGGCTTTTGGGATTTTAGTCCCCCGACAGGGAATTGAACCCGCACCTCGGCAGTGAAAGCTCCGAGTCCTAACCACTGGCCCGCCAGGGAATTCCCCCACTCCACCACTATTTATTGAACACTTACTATGTGCCAGGTCCTGTTCTAGGCTCTGGGGACACAACAAATAACACCAAGTCCCTGTGTCCAGGGAGCTGGCCTCCCGGGGAGAGACACAATTAGACAGTAAATAAATACAAAGCATGTTGGGTGGTGATAAATACCATGGAGAGACACTCCCAGTGAGAAGGGGGTGACAGCGGGCCAGGGTCAGGGTGCTGTTTCGTATGTGGGAGTCAAGGGAGGTTTCCTGGAGACGGTGATGTGTGAAGGGGGAGGGGGAAGTGTCCCAGGGACAAGGGGGAAATGGCAGAGGGCCTGGCACATGCACAGGCCCTGAGGCCCGGTGCTTGGTGCGTTTGTGCTGGAGGAGCGGCAAGGAGGCTGGCGTGGCTGGAGGGGAGGCCTAGAGGCGGAGACACATGAGGGATGAGGTCCAGTGAGGAGGGTCGCACCCCTAAGGCCACGTGTGTTGGGGGGACTCTGGCTTCACCAGGTACTGTGGGCATCATGGCCTCTGTCCAAACCTTGGAGGCCTGGGGCTCAGTTCCTCCTGTTTCCAGCAGTAGCCATGACCGGACCCCAAGAAATATCCTTCCTTGTAGTCAGCCTCCCACCCTCTCAGCCAGTAGGGCCCACCCATGTGGCTGCCGCTGCCCCAAGACAGCTGTCCCCGGGTTTCTTCTCTGGACAAAAGATCCCTGTGCTCGCCACAAAGCCACAGTGTCCAGACTCGCCCCGGCGCCCTCCTGCCCCTCACCACCAATAACCCGCCAAGGCTGTGACTCTTTGCCAACTGTAAAGGTGCTATTCCGATACTTCACACCAGGACAGGCCCAAGATGCATGTTGGCTGCTGGGCAGCTGCTGTGGTCACCACTTGTCCCCAGGGGCTGCAGCAGTCCCACACTGGCTCATGCTGAGCACCAAGCTTTCCTTCAACCCTCCTGAGTCCATAAGCAGAGCCCTCCAGGGAGCCCTGGGGTCATCCCTTATCGCCCTCGGGCCATCTTTGCCATTCTGCTGGGCCTGCTGGCTCCACCCAGTTCGTGGGAGAGATGCCAGCCCTGGCAGACCTGGGGGTGGCTTTTCAGCCTCCTTGGGACCCACCTGATTTGCAGACACCCAGCCGGGTGTCCACCCTGGCTCCAGAGCAGGCCTGGACTTGGAGACTATGGGGTTTCGTGGCATCTGAGGTCATGGATTAAGGCACCCCCATTCCATGGGACAGTAAAAGCTGGTCACAAGGACTTGTCCTCAGGACGTGGCCTCCTGGTGATGCCTAGCCACTTTCTCAGTGTCCTCAACCTTCGGTTTATCACCATGCTCCAGGACTATAGCCGGGCTCCCTCATCAGCTGTTTCTGGAATCATCTGTTGTCCCATTTATGAAACCAGGGTGCCAGAGCATCCTCTCCTTGGCTCTCTGACATCCAAGGGGCCTGGCTCTGCCTCCCTGTGTGGAGTGTCCTCACTGGACCTGGTCCACGACAGAGGGGACTCCCATCCCCTAACCTGGCTTATTGGGCTCCCTGGGGGCTGGTACCCCCACGGAGCCTCTGCCCGCACACCTGCGGGCCTGGCCTGTCCGCCTCTGTGACACCTGACCTGACGGTCTATCTGGTCCCTCTTCTCCCTACAGCTCAGTTTTCACCTCCCGCCTCCAACCCTCAAGGCTTTAGGAGCCAGGGCCCCATAAAGGGAGCAGCAGCCCAGGAAATCCAATCTGTCCCTCCCTCTGGTCTCAGCCAGCCCTGTTCCCACCCTCCCAGCAGGCAGTATCTGCCCTGTCTGCCCTGCAGGAATGCTCCCACTTAACCTCCAACAGCCCTTTCAGGTACAGGGGGTCATACCCCCCTTCCGGGTACAGGTGGTCACACCCAGTCACCCTCAGAGGTGACTGAGAGAGGGCATGTTCTTGCCTGAGGGCACACAGCCCCTGCTGAAAACAGCCTACTCTTCCATGGCATTCAATGGGGTCCAGATCATCCCTTGAAAACAGTGAAAGTGTTAGTCGCTCAGTCGTGTCCATCTATTTGCGACCTCATGGACTGTAGCCCACCAGGTTCCTTTGTTCATGGGATTCTCCAGGCAAGAGTACTAGAGTGGGTTGCCATGCCCTCCTCTAGGGGATCTTCCCAACCTAGGGATCGAACTCGGTTCTCCTGCATTGCAGGCAGATTCTTTTCCATCTGAGTCACCAGAGAAGCCCCTTAAACAGGCCCAAACCTCACGCAGGTCACAGGAGATCTCGCTGCCCAGCGAGGGTGGCCTGTAAGCACAGACACAGTAGAAGGCATGCCTGAAGCAGGCTCAGCTCCCAGAGGAGCCGGTGGCCAGGGCTTCCTCCTCCAGGGTCCCCACACCCTTCCCGCTCAAGGCTCAGCTCTGGCACCCTGGGCGCATCGCCCTCACCTCTGGCAGGAAGGTGCTCTCCCTATAACAGCGGAGTCTCAGGCATGAGGACAGCTTGGCTCTGGTGCCCCGGGCGATGGGCCTCCAGTTGCCTGCGGCCCACGCCCTGGGTCCCTCCTCCCTCGCGGGGGTGGGACAGGCATGCCAGCCAGCAGAGATCAGGACAATGTCCCTATTGATTTTTGCCTCTTTCTGACTCCTGCCCTCGAAATCTGCCCTTGGCCCCTGGGCTGTGGGAACTGATGGCAATTATCCAGAGACACCTGTCCCCAGTGTCTGCTGCAGACTGGCATCCACAAAAGCAGGCCACAGGGGCCACAAGGACAGTCCTGCTCAAACTTGAGTTAGATCCTGTCCCTGCTCTGCTCAGCAGTCCTCACCCCAGTGGCTGGGCCTCATCACCACACCCACTCTCCTGCTTGCTAACCAGGAAGAGAGCAAAGCCTGCACCGCCTCAGGGCCTTTGCACATGCCATACCCTCAGCTTGGAATATCCTGCCTCCAGGTATCCACGGGCTACCTCCCTTTCTTTCTTCACTGCTCAAATGTCACGCCATCCCAGAGGCTAGTACTGACCATCTCGTGTAAAATAGTGCAAAGAGACACACACACATGCACAGGCACTCACACACACACCCTGAAACCCTGTTCCATCCTTCTATTGCACTTGTCACGTCTTAATGGAGTAGTCAGTATTCTCATCATCACGTGGACTGTGCCCCCCACCACAACGTCAGCTCCAGGGGGCAGGTCTTCTGTCTGCTTCATCACCGCTACGTTCCCAGCACAGGAATGGGACCCATACATTGTAAGCATTCAGTGAATGTGGAGAGAATAAATGAATGAATGAATGAGTCAATAAGACAGGCTTTGCCCTCCCCAGGGCTCCAGCCCTCTCCAGGGCTCCAGCCACATGTGGATCCTGGGTCCCCGATCCTAGCCCTGACCCTGCCCCTTCCCCCTCACCCGCCCTGCAGTCAGCCTTCGAGGCAGAGGTGTCTGAAATCAGCATCAGCCAGAACGAGATTAACTTGGCCCTTAGGAACCTGAGGGCCTGGATGAAGGATGAGAAAGTGTCCAAGAACCTGGTGAGTGACGCTGGGATCAGGAGGCCTCTCTGGGTGGAGGGTAGCTGAGAGGCTGAGACCCCAGCCCCTCACTGTTCTCCACCACGCTGGCCCTGGCCCAGGCCACTCAGCTGGACTCAGCCTTCATCCGGAAGGAGCCCTTCGGCCTGGTGCTGATCCTCTCCCCCTGGAACTACCCCTTGAACCTGAGCCTGGGGCCCCTGGTGGGCGCCCTCGCAGCAGGTGAGAGAGACCCACGGCCTTCCCGCCCCCTGCCCTTCCCCTCCCAGCCTCGTGGCATCACAGCCGCCCCCAGAGCCAGGGCAGAGTTGGGGGGGGCTGGCACCAGGTGGCTACGATGGCCTGGTTTCCGTGTGTGTGGCCTTGGGGCTGGCACCGCACCTCTCCTAGCCCAGCTGTATTCTTCACCTGGAGGGGGAGCGAGGTGGGCTCCTGACCTGCAGGTGTGTGAGGACCCAGTGGAGATGGGCCCTCTCCCCATCCCGCCCCACAGGCAACTGCGTGGTCCTGAAACCCTCGGAGATCAGCAAGAGCACTGAGAAGGTCCTGGCCGAGGTGCTGCCCGGATACCTGGACCAGGTGAGCCGGGCCCGGTGCGGACCGGCAGCCACACTGGGGCCGAGCAGGGCCAGGCCAGCCCCCTGGGCCCGGGGCAGGACCTGAGTTCCGACCTCCTCTGGGTTGTGTGGCCTTGCCCAGGTCACCGGCTTCTCTGTTCCCCTCTGCGTGAAACAGAGGGGTGGGGCCTGTCCCCAGGAGCTCCCTGCCTGTCTCTGGTCACCCTGGCCTCAGTCCCCAACCTAACTCTGCCAAGCCCCAACCTCACACGTGGTGGGCTGGTACTGCCCGTGCCCAGTGTCCCTGGGGGGGCTCCCAGCTCCCCACCCAGCCCACCTGGAGCCTTGGCATCGCTGGGTCAGGCCAGGTAAGGGGGGAGCAGCCGCAGGCAGGCAGGCAGCCCCCTGGGCTCTCACGCTGGGACCCCAGAGGGAGCCTCCGTTTGTCCATCCCCCCTTGCAGAGCTGCTTTGCCGTGGTGCTGGGCGGGCCCCAGGAGACCGGGAGGCTGCTGGAGCACAAGTTCGACTACATCTTCTTCACGGGTGAGGGGCCGGCTGCGGGGGGCCGGCTGCGGGGACCGGCTGCGGGGGGCGCACGGGATGGGAGGGGCGAGAGGCCTGAGCCCAGCTCCACCCTCGGGGCCTTGTCCCCAGCTGCTGGAGAGAGGCTCAGGGGACAGAGGTAGACAGCCAGCCAGGGAGGACACGGGGGTGAGCGCTGGGGGCTGTGCTTGGCTCTGGGACAAGCAGGCTAGAGAGCGGCCCTGCACCCCTGGGACCCTTGGGGAGCTGGGCCCTGTCCCAGGGAACAGGCCTCTCCATCAATCACAGTCTTATGTCACAGCATCTGCCCTTGCTGAGTGAGCTCTGCTGTGCCAGACACTCCCTCACCACCCCACGGCCCTTCTGGAAGGCTGGATGGATGAGGGTCCGGAGACTTGGGTGACAAAGCGATGCAGTGCCCACCTCACTAGCCAGGGTTAGGCTGGATTTTGCCCCTAGAGGTCACCTGCCCTCACCCTGGCATGTGCCCATGGGGCCCAGACACCACCTAGCTTCAGGTGACCAGGGCAGAATTCCCAGAAGAGAAGAAAGGGTGGAGGAGGCAGACAGCCGTGTGAGCGGGCCAGGCCCTGGAGGAGGGAGGCCAGACCTGCCTCCCCCACGGCACACCTCATCCCTGTCCGGGGATGCTGTCTCGGCCTCTCTCCTTCCCAGACCCTGCCGCGAACCCAGGACAAGGCCTGCCAGCTGCCACCGTAACAGACAGTGAAGGAGACGGGGAGAGCACAGAGGCAGGGTCCTCAGCTGTTCCTCCAGATTCCCAGGGGGCGGGAATACCAGGAGGAGGCAGCTGGTGGCGGGGGAGCCTACCATCCACCCTCCACTCACCTTCCACCGCCACAGCTCAAAACTCAGTGGGCTTTGGGCCCTGGTCCCTCTGGACTGAGGTTGCAGAGGCAAGGCAGGCAGACCCCAGAGGCCAATGTCCAGGTCAGGCCCCGAAGGCAGTCTGTGCAGAGGCTGACTGACCATCAGATGGTACTCTGCCACATCGCCTGACTTGTCCAGGCCTCAGTTTCCTTATCAGTGGGACAGGGGCCATCCCCAAGTCTCAGGCCTGTCTTAAGGATAGTGGATGAATGAAAGCCTTTGTCACAGCACGTGGCCTGGGCAGCATCCACTCACTCGCTCACCTGCTCGCTCAGTGAACGTTTTCTAGAGCACAGACCGGGCCTGGCACGGCCAGGCCTTGGGATGAAGCAGGGCTAGGAAGACAAGGTCTCCTGTGTTGTCATGGAGCCCATTCCAAGTTGATCAGGGCAGAGGTGGGAAGGCACGTGGCGGGGGTTGGTCAGGATGGCCTCATAGTCAAGGAGGTGTTTGACAAAGACAGGAGGCCCTGAGGGAGGAGCTGTGGTCAGGGGAGGGCACCTGGGGGGTGAGGGGGGCCTGGATAGAGGGGACCAACGACAGGGAAGCAGGAGGAAGTGAGACCAGAGAGGTGACTGGGCTTCGGGCTCCCTCAGGCCATGGTGGCTGGGGAGAAAGACCAGGGTCATCAGGACACATATGGCAACATGGCACCCTGGGTCAGGCATGGGCAGGAGGGTCTCAAGGCCTGGGGGGCATCGGGAGTGGTTGGGATGGCTGAGCGGAAGAGGGACTGTGAGACCAGGGCGACCAGCACAGAGGAGAGGCAGCGGCCGGGGGGAGGTGCCAGGGCTGCCGCGTCAGGTCAGAGGGACGGGAGACCCGATGTGGGCCAGCTGGACTGGGACGCTGACCTTGGGCCAAAGGGGTCATTTTCAGAGGCCAGTGGAGAGAAGGGAGGGTGCAGAGGGGCGGGTTAGAAAGAGTCCCTGCAGGTCCCAGCCTGGGATCAGGAGCCGGGAGACACTGTAGGGGGTGAGGGGGTGGGGCGGTGGTGTTCCTGGAAGTCTAAGCTGGCAAGTCAGGTGAGGGAGCCAGCCGGCTTGCTATCAGGGGCAGAGCTCCTGGGGACCTTCCGCTGTGTGGGGCTGGTCAGGGTGGGGGTAGGGGGAAGATGATGGGAGGAAGGTCCAGGTGTAGCAGCAACTGACAAGGAAAGGCCAGATGAGACCCCATTCAAAGGCCTCTCCAGGAAGGCACAGGGCAGGGAGTGAACCCCCTTGAGGGCGCCCAGCCCTGGGCTGGGACCACCCTGCCTGGTCAAGTGATGGAGAGCCACTTTGGTTTCCTTCCTTGCCCAGGGAACCCTCAAGTTGGAAAGATCGTCATGGCTGCCGCCGCCAAGCACCTGACACCTGTCACGCTGGAGCTGGGAGGCAAGAACCCCTGCTACGTGGACGACAACTGTGACCCCCAGACTGTGGCCAACCGGGTGGCCTTCTTCCGCTGTTTCAACGCGGGCCAGACCTGCGTGGCCCCCGACTACATCCTGTGCAGCCCCGAGATGCAGGCGCGGCTGGTGCCCGCCCTGCAGAGCGCCATCACCCGTTTCTACGGCGACGACCCCCAGAGCTCCCCGAACCTGGGCCGCATCATCAGCGAGAAGCATTTCCAGCGGCTCCAGGGCCTGCTGAGCTGCGGTCGCGTGGCCATCGGCGGCCAGAGTGATGAAAGTGATCTCTACATCGGTGAGCCCCGCCCTCCCTGCCACTGTGCCCCACCCCCACCCCCACCCCCACCCCAGCGAAGGCCCCTCCACGCTGGGGGCCACAGCTGGGCCCCGAGTCTGGGCTCTGAGGCTCCCCCGACCCCACCCCTACAGCCCAGCTGGGTGCCATGGCTTCGTGACACTGGTGTTCCCTGTTCCCGGGGTCTGAGCCCCCGACCCCACGACTTCACACTCTGGCCCCAGTTCTCCAAGCTCAGACCCTAGAGTTCTAGGCTCAGGTTCCCAACTTCAGCCCCACGATCTGCTGCTCCACGGGCCGCTCGACCCCAGGTGCTACGTGCCCACGATTCCAGTTCTCCCCTTCCACTGCCCGTCCTGAATATCCGCTCTGCTGTGAACAAAGAACCCTGGTCTCCTGGGCCAAACGGCTTGGAGGGTCTAACAGGCTGGGGCTTGCGGCCTCAGACTCTGGGGTCTAAGATCGGGTCACCCTCTGACTGTGAGACCAAGGCTGAATGGTTCTCTGGGCCCCACAGACCCTGTCAGGTTGGGGAGCCCCTCGTGGTCACTTCCCGGGGGCTGCGGGGATAGTACCATCCCTGGGACATCCGGGTCCCTGGGCCCTGACATTCCCGCGGGTCTCCCCACCAGAGGCCCCGCCCGCCAGAGGCCCCACCTATCAGAGGCCCCGCCCACCAGAGGCCCCACCTATCAGAGGCCCCGCCCCTGGGCTGAGCAGACCCCTGTCCTGGGCAGCCCCCACGGTGCTGGTGGACGTGCAGGAGACCGAGCCGGTGATGCAGGAGGAGATCTTCGGGCCCATCCTGCCCATCGTGAACGTGAGGAGCCTGGGCCAGGCCATCGACTTCATCAACCGTCGGGAGAAGCCCCTGGCCCTGTACGTCTTCTCCAAGAGCAGCCAGGTAGGGCTGGACGCAGGCGGGGGCAGGTGGCAGCAGTGGAGAGTGGAGTGGGGTCAGCAGAGGGCGATGGCTCCATGACCAGAGTGGACCAATGGGCCTGGCAGGAGGGCAGGGGCTCCTGGGCCCTCGGGGGCACTGACAGGTGGCACGCTTGGCTCTGTCTCTCTCCTTTCTCCTGGGGGCAGCAGGGCCTCCCCCCTGCCTTTCAATCTAGGCCACGTTCTCCTGGGCCTTTAGTGGGCAGCTCCCCAGGGCCTCCTCTAGGGCCCAGGGTGCCCTCTAGGTCAGCCCTGGCCTCTCTTATTCTGCATCATCTCTGCCTGGTGGCCGCACTGTCCCCTTCAGTGCTTGGCTCATGGAAGGCACACACAACATGGGATGGAATGACTGAGGGGGTATGAATGACCAGAACACGCAGACCCAAGAGTGAGCCCTGGTGCCCTGCCCCTCCCTGGGGTCCCCTGCCCCTCCCTAGGAGGGGAGGCTCACGTGTGTGTGGCCAGCGATCTACAGCTCAGGACACACGTCCCTCACCCCCAGCACTCCTGAGATCCCTCATAGGCTGGGCAATGCTTCCCCCTGCTCCCCGCCCCATCCCGGTGTGCTGTGTAGCATGCAGTATCTTAGTTCCCAACCAGGGCTTGAACCCATGGCCCCTGCAGCGGAAGTGCAGACCCTCCAGGGGATTCCCCTGGACAACGCGCTTTTACTTTTTATTTTATTTATTTAGGCTGTGTCAGGTCTTAGCTGTGGCATGCGAACTCTTAGTTGCAGCAGGCATGTGGGATCTAGTTCTCCGATCAGGGATGGAACACAGACCTCCTGCACTGGGAGCATGGAGTCTTACCCACTGGACCACCAGGAAAGTCCTAGCAAGGCTTTTTCAAAATAAACTTTTAATTTTGGAATAATTTTAGATTTACAGAAAAGTTGCAGAGAGTCCAGGGAAGGCCCATATACTCCAGTTTCTCCCCTTACATTGGTCAAAACCAAGAAACAGACATTGGCACATTGCTGTCAACCACACTCCAGACTGTAGACAGATTTTGCCAGTTTTTCTTTCCGCCCCAGGATCCAGGCCAGGGTCCCGAGCTGCATTTAGTTGCCATGGCTCCTCTGGTCCCCTTGTGGTCATCTCTCAGCTTACGCAGTGCTGGCCTTCTGTCCTGCAGAATGTCCCCCATATCCGTGGCCAGCTGTTTCTCTCATGAAAGAAACCCCCAGGGCCAAGGGCCCATCTCTGCTCATCCTCAGGGGACTATGAGATCCATGCATCACTGGTGAGGTTAACCTTCATCCCTGGCCAAGGTTGGGTCTGGCACAGGCCTCCACCAAAGACTATTTTTCCCTTTCCTTATTCTCTTCTGTGAGAGCAAGTCACTAAGTCTAGCCTACCTTCAATGGAAGGGGGTGAGAGTAAGCTCTACCTGCTGGAGGGGGAGCATCTAATATCCTACCTGGAATCTTGGCCTGGTTCTTTATATCAATGCCTTTTTTCTTTTTGGCCATGCCACGTGGCATGTGCAATCTTAGTTCTCCAACCAGGAACTGAACCTGTGCTTCCTGCAGTGGAAGCACGGAGTCTTAACCACTGGCCCACCAGGGAAGCCTGGTTCTTTATATCAGCGTGGACTCCAGTGCATCTGCTTTATTTTCTGGGTTACAACTCAATACCACCTGATTTGTTTCGTTGTTTAACCTGTCCCCAATACCACCTCATTTTCATTCAACCTGTCCAGCCTCTGGGCACTGGGAGCTGCTCTGTCCCAGACACCTGCCCATCCTTTGGTTTTCCCACCACTTCCTTTCTTTATGGGTCTACAAGCTGCCTGGCCCTAGAATCAGCTGTTCCTCCAAGGAGCCCTTGTTTATCTGTGTAATGTTAACTTTAGAAAATGCAACCCAGGGACTTCCCTGGTTGTCCAGTTAAGGCTCTGTGAAACCTGCTCCCAATGCAGGGGGCACAGGCTCACTCCCTGGTGGGGGAACTGATTCCACATGCTGCACAGAGCAGTCAAAAAAGGAAGTGCTACCCAGGTGCTTGGAAGCGGGGAGGGGGGTCATCTGGCCAATCAGCTTTCAAGCTTTTCTGACCGCCCGGCGCTGTTCCAGGGCACGCGGTGACACAAACCCTCATCCCACCCCGCGTGCCCTGCCCTGGGTCCTCACTGAGCACTGATGGTCCCAACTCCGCCTTCTGCTGTCCTTACTGCGGGTCTCAACGGGATTTTCTGACCCTGAGGATGGGGGTCCACTCTGCGGGCAGGCCCTGATCTAGCTGTGACCTGAGGGTCACACGTTGTAATTAACTACAGCCAAGATTTTGTGCAACAACTCTTTAGTGTCTGCTCATCCTGGTGATGGACAGGGAAGCCTGGTGCGCTGCAGTCCACGGGGTCGCAGAGTCGGGCACGACTGAGCAACTGGACTGCATCTTTCTTTAGTGTCCACAGACTGAAAAGGAAGGGCCTTCATTAAGTCAAGCAGGGGTTAAGTTCATGTTTTCAAAGTACAAATCTCAGTGTCCAACCTGTGGTGCAGACCGCAAGGCCTCCCACAGCTTCCCTGCCCCTCAGCCTCCCCACTTGGCCTTCACCCTGGGTGGGGAGGGTCCCTCCTACTCACCTCTGCCCTCCTGGACACCCAGCAGGCACCTCACATCCCTCCCAGGGCATCTCCCTGGTCGCCCGCCCTTCCACGTCCCCAGGAGGAGGCGGGGTTTCCTGCCTCCTCTGCCAGCCTGAGTCTGTGTCTGTGGCCGCCTGCGTGGACCACACTCAAGGGAGGCTCAAGACACATGTCTCCAGTGGGGACGTGGGGGTGGGAGGCTACTCTTCAGCTCACACAGCAGCCTCAGACCCTGCCATGGGCCCCGGGGCACTGAGGGGGCCAGATAGAGCCTTGGGAACCGAGGAGGGTCAGGTAAGTGTCCTGGGGCCCCGGCAGCTCCCTCACCAGCCTCACCGCTGCTTCCCCCCAGGTGGTGAAGCGGGTCCTGGCCCAGACCAGCAGCGGGGGCTTCTGTGGAAACGACGGCTTCATGCACTTGACCTTGGCCAGCCTGCCTTTCGGAGGAGTGGGTAGGTGCTGTCTCTCACCTTGCCCTGCTCCCCTCCACAGAGCCTGGAGTGGAACCTTCCACGCCAGTCCTGGCACTTCCATCCGCAGGCGGACCCACAGACACACAACTTAGGTTGTTTTCAACATCACTGTGATTTCTGTCCGCGGTGCCTGCTGCGGCTTTTCTCCCTGAGTGGCCTGGCAGCACGTGCAGGGCGGCCCGGCTGTGCTCTCTACTCCACGTGCGGCTACACGCGGCTCTTTCAAGCCCTCCCGCGCCCCCTCGGGTCCATGATGGAGATGGGGGGCTGCTGTCAGCTCCCCCCTGCACCAGGCCCTAGCAACCCCCAAGCTGGCTGCAAGGTCCTGGCCTCTGAGGCTGGCCCCAGCAAGCCCAATGGCTGTGTGAGGTGGGGCCACCACGGCCCATCTCCGAGCGACCTCGTCCTCAGGGGACGAGAGGGCCCACACTGGGCACCAGGGTAAATGACCGGCAGGGTCTGGCGGGCTGCCCTGGTAGTCCCAGGCCCTCCCAGGGCTGGGCACGGGGCCGACCCCCTTCTGGAAGTCCCGCCCCCAGCCCACCTGGCTCCCCACCTCCAGTCCCAGTCCCTCCTCCTCAGGGAAGTGAGCGGGCCTGTCGGTGGGTGAACCTGGTTCTGTTACTCCCCTGACGAAGCCCCCCATAGTTCCCAGCCCCTGACGGAGCCACAGGACCCCAACTTGGCTTCTGGAGGCTGGCCCTGCCTGGCCTGGCCGTGGGGTCCTGCTCCCGCCTCCTCTCCCATTTCCCTAGCTGCTGCCTCAGCCACACGGAGCTTGACCTGGGTCCCAGCACAGCCAGGTCACCCACCTCCAATGCTCTCCCGAGTTGTCCCTCAGTCTGGGGCCTTCCTGCCCCCACATGCCCACTTTATCTGGTCAATGCCATATCCCTCAGGCCTCACCCACTCCAGGAAGCCCTCTCAGATTGCCCCTGCTTCCATGAGGCTGCATCCCCTGGACTTCCTACTACCTGGCCCTTGACTGCCTCCTTACCTAGACAC
This sequence comes from Cervus canadensis, assembly GCF_019320065.1. Classification (NCBI taxonomy): domain Eukaryota; kingdom Metazoa; phylum Chordata; class Mammalia; order Artiodactyla; family Cervidae; genus Cervus; species Cervus canadensis. The sequence continues at coordinate 42,935,185 of NC_057414.1, forward strand.
TGTGGACTCAACATAGCACTCACGTATCTACGGGGCTGAACACTTGTCCCCACGACTCTAGAAGGTGGTGACACTGTCACCCCACGTCACAGAGGGAGACCAGGCGAAGTCACTTGCCAGTTCAAAGCTGGGATTCAAACCTAGGGAGTCACCCCAGAATCCACTGTGGGGTTGCTTTCCTTACTTTCCATCTTCACACACACACACACACACACACACACACACACACACGACTTCCCTATAGCTCAAATGGTTAAGAATCTGCAGGAGACCATCTTCACACACACACACACACACACACACACACACACACACGACTTCCCTATAGCTCAAATGGTTAAGAATCTGCAGGAGACCATCTTCACACACACACACACACACACACACGACTTCCCTATAGCTCAAATGGTTAAGAATCTGCAGGAGACCATCTTCACACACACACACACACACACACACACACACACACACACACACACGACTTCCCTATAGCTCAAATGGTTAAGAATCTGCAGGAGACCATCTTCACACACACACACACACACACACACACACACACACACACACTTCCCTATAGCTCAAATGGTTAAGAATCTGCAGGAGACCATCACACACACACACACACACACACACACACACACACACACACACGACTTCCCTATAGCTCAGAATCTGGTCACACACACACACACACACACACACACACACACACACACACACACACACACACACACACACACACACACACACACACACACACACACACACACACACGACTTCCCTATAGCTCAAATGGTTAAGAATCTGCCTGCGATGCAGGAGACCAGGGTTCAATCCCTGGGCTGGGAAGATCCTCTGGGGGAAGGGAATGGCAATCCACTCCAGTACTCTTGCCTGGAGAATTCCAGGAACAGAGAAGCCTGGCGGACTATGGTTCATGGGGTTGCAAAGAGTTGGACACGACTAAGCAACACACACACACACACACACACACACACGTTTTCAGACTCTTTTCCATTATAGGTTATTACAGGATGTTGGAAGAAAAAAAAAGATGTTGAATGTAGTTCCCTGTGCTATACAGTAGGTCCCTGTTGTCTATTTTCTATAGTGTGCACTCTTAATCTCAAATTCCCAATCCCTCCCTCCCCCCACCCCTGGAATCCAGTCACCCACCATCCACCCATCTTGCCCCAGACCTGGCGTCCTCAACATTTATTTGACTGGGTGCTGGTGCCAGGGTGGGGCTAAGCCCTTTACCCACAGCATCTCATGATTAGCCCACTTTACAGGTGGGGAAACCAAGGCTCAGGGGATGAAGCAGCCCACCCAGGTCATACCCTGTGACCAGCAGAGCCCAGGTGCGTCTGACACCCCTCGGCTGGCCACTGGGGGGCCTGACTGTCATGCCCCCTGCCCCTCTGCAGGCAGCAGCGGGATGGGCAACTACCACGGCAAGTTCTCCTTCGACACCTTCTCCCACCACCGCGCCTGCCTGCTGCGCCCCCCGGGGCTGGAGAAGATCTACGCCATCCGCTACCCGCCCCACACTCCGCGCAACTTGAGGGTGCTGCTGATGGCTATGGAGACCCGCAGTTGCAGCTGCACCCTGCTCTGAGCCCACCCCAGGCACGGGGGCACCGAGCGTCCCTCCCAGCCCACGTCCATGAGTCCTCTGCTGCCGTGGCCACCTGAGGCTGGAGGAGACACGACCTGGGATCCACGACACAGGGGGAAAGGACCTGCCAAGGCCACAGTCCAGACCAGTGCTTGCCCTCCTCCCGCCTGGGGCTTCTCTTTTCAGGCCCTCAGCTGCCTCCCACCCAGGACGGGCCAAGGTGTGGGAGCGTGGGAAACTGTGTAGCCTGCTTTCTAGCTCCCAGGCTGGCCACCTATGTCCCGGGAGAGTCGGGCAGCTGTGGGCACTTCTCGGGACCCCTCTTTCTGTGGAGGGGTGCAGAAGGGGCCCTGGCATCTGGTCCATGCCCTGCTGTGGACCTGCCGTGATCTGGGTCTTCCCTGCCCTCTCTGAGCCTGTCCCCCTATCTCGTGTACAGAGGAGGTGACGAACATCATCTCCTGAGATCATTGTGAGGATTAAATTTTGGAACATAATTGCGGACTCCAAGCTCCAGCGTCCTGTCTCCTCATTCGGGTGGGGGGTACACTGCCTCCCTCATCTCTCTCCCCACCTCTCCCTCCAGGAAAGATTGATGAGATGCCCGCAGTAGATCCCCCTTCCCTTCAGCTCGGGCCTCAGAGGTGCTCTGAACACGCTCCTGTCCCCCAAGTGGCTGGCCCTGGGCACCCTCCCCTCTCCATGTCCCACCCTGGGCTCATCCTTTTCCCTGAACCGTTCATCCTCCTGAACCTCGATGCTATGGAGCGGTCCCCACCCATTCAGCTGTCAAACTCCCAGGCCTCCTGCTGGACACTCCCTTCTACCTCCCGAGTCCCATCTTTGAGCAATTCCTGATGATTTGATGACACCACAGATCTCCCCAATTCACACTCTAAAGGCTGTGCCCAGGGCCATCCATCACCTACCCTCTTCCCGCAGGCCCAGTACTTCTCCTCAGTGCACCCACGGACCTTCCCAAAGCCCACTGGACCATGCCAGGCCTCAGCCTGAACCCCTTCACTGGCTCCCTCTGGCCCACAAGTCTGGACGGGAAACTTCCCTTGGGAGGCTCTGCCACAGCCCTGTGTACGCCCCGCACCACCATCCTGTCCTCTTCTGATGCCCTTGATGTGTCCTCCTCCAGGGGCCTCCGCACATGCCCTGGGCGCGCCGTCTGGCCCTACTTGTTCTGCCCAACTCCTCCGTGCTCTCCGCTTGGATGTCAGCTCTTCCAGGAAGACCTCCTTGTCCACATTCCACTCCCCGCCCACCCCCCCACCCCCCCAAGACACAGAAGGCCTTCAAGGGTCTTAGTGTCCGCAGCCTCCCAGTTCCCTCTGCCACACAAGTCACCGGGAGGAAACACGGGTTTGTTTGGTGGCTGTTTGGGTTACGGGGCTCCCGAGTGGTGTACATCCAGGAGCGGCTGAGGCGGCCGCACCGCGCAGCTCTCAAGGATTGGACCAAGTTCCTGCACAAGCCCGGGTCTCAGTTTTCCCATTCGTAAATCGTTCCTCCACACAGGGTTGCGGTGAGGATTAAGTGAAGCTGCCCGGGTGGAGGTTTGGCATAGAGCAAGCACAGCTATGATGATAAAGCGTCTGCATGCAGTGCAGGAGACCCAGGTTCGATCGCTGGGTCGGAAAGATCCCCTGGAGAAGGGAATGGCAACCCACTCCAGTATTCTTGCCTGGAGGATCCTAACTGGAGGATTCCTGACTGGAGGGCTCCAAAGTGAAAGCGAAAGTCCCTCAGTCGTGTCCGACTCTTTGTGACCCCATGGACTGTATATGGAATTCTCCAGGCCAGAATAATAGAGTGGGTAGCCTTTTCCTTCTCCAGGAGATCTTCCCAACCCAGGTCTCCAGCATTGCAGGCAGATTCTTTACTAGATGAGCTACAAGGGAAGCCCAAAAGGCTACCAAAGCCCAGCTTTGGTGCAGAATCACCGTTATCGCCGGTACCCCGCCGGGGCGCAGCGCGTCTCCCTTCACCCGGAGGGCCCGGTCGGATGGGAGCTGCACCCTGAAACCACGCCTCGGATGTCCCGCCTCTAAGGGTTCGGGAGTCCCGGCTCCTTCGCCCTTCCAGCGCCTGCTCTTCCCTAGCCAATCGGGAGAAGATTTTTTTTTATCCCGCCTCCTTCGGCTGCACCGCCAGCCAATCAGACCACGCCATGGAGAGACAGCGCGGAAATGGCGAAGCCAGCCGGCCCAATGGCAGCGTCTCGGGAGGCAGGCTCCGCCTCTCGGCGGACGGGCCGCGCTGCACCGGACGGAGCGGCCGCGCTTCAAGGTGGGTGATGCGGTCTCAGCCCTTAAGGCCGCGTCTAGGCAGCGCGGCGTCGGGGGGCGGGGGTGCGGCCCCCGTGGGCCCTGCCGGCTCCGCGCCCAGGTTTCACCTCGGCCTGCTCAGCACCCGCGGCCGCCGTGTCCTTGGGCGTGCAGCCGGGGGCGGGGGTGACCGAGACGCCGGCGGCCTCCAGGGCGCATGCGCCGCCGACTCCGTGGGGTCAGAGGTCAGGAGGAAAGTTAAGGAAGGAGCCGGTTTGGGCACCTGACCCTGAAGTCAGCGGTCGAAAGAAATGGGCCCGCCAGAGGTCGCAGGTCCCGGGAAGGGCACTTTGCGGCTCTGGCTAAGTGCCAGGCTCTGGGCTAAACCCGTGGCCTCTTCGAGCCCCCCTCCATCCCCCTGACCCCCTTATCACAGAGGAGAAGACCCAAGGTCATTCGGCAGGCAGGGAGGCAGTTCCAGAAGGACCTTGATGCGGGGGGCAGGGGAGAGGAATTTGATCTTGAGGGTTATTTAAGCCTTTAAGGGGTCCCAGCAGGGGAAGGCTGGGGGATGTGAAGGGTGGGGTTTGGCCTGGTTCACATCAGGAACCCTCCCTTCAGGATGCGACTTTGGGCAAGTCACTTAACATGACAGCGTCTCATCCGTGACCCCTAGCACTGTGCCTGGCACGGCGAGCTCTCAATAAGTGCAGGTGGCAGTTGGCAGCGTTACCTGGGTCAGGTTGGAGGTTGAGAGGGGCAGCTGCTGGGAACAGGGAGGCCATCTGTGCCTCTGGCAGGAACGAGGGTGAGCAGGGGCCGAGACGCCACAGTGGCACTGGGGTCAAGGGTCAGGGCACCAGCCGTGCTGGAGTTTCATATGGGCAGGACCACACCTGTCTGGGACCCACCTGTGCCTGCCTCTCTTTTCACACCCCACAGATGCGCTGCCTGACCATGCCCACGCTGCTTCGGGCCCTGGCCCAGGCCCAGGCCGCACGTGCAGGTAGGACCAAGGGCACCTTTCCTGGGGGTGGGTGCCCAGCCTCCCGGCATGAGGTCACATCTGCACGGCGTAACCCTTCTCCTTGCAGGGCGTGCCAGTGGCCGGGGCCTCCACAGCAGTGCAGTGGCAGCCACCTACAGTGAGTCCCGGGGTGCCTCGAGCCTCAGGCTGGGTGATCATGGTCCTGCCGGGGGCAGGGGAGAAGGCCTGGGTTCTCGTCCTGGCTTTGCTGGGGGCTCCCCCTCTCGGAGCCTCAGTTTCCCCTCTGTAAAATGAAGCGGGTGATCAAGATGATTCATGGGGGTGGGGTCTGTTATTGCAGGGTGTGGGGGGGTGGTCGTGGTCCTTCCCTGTGGCTATACATGTGATCTCAGACCTCCCTGCGTGGGACAAGGAGGGGACTGCCAGGTGTGAGCCCTGGGAGCCTGTACCTCCTCCTCAGGACCCGAGCACCTAAGCCCCACCTGCGTCCCCTCCGGGCCTGAACACAGGCGGAGGGGGAAGCAGGCCAAGACTGCCCCTGGCCGGAGGCCAGCCTCAAGGGTTGCTGAGGCAAGGGGCGTTTGGTGAATGAACAAGCCCCCCAGGGACCCAGCTCTTACGTCTAGGAGGCCAGGCCTCATCTGAGCTGGAGTCCTTGAAGAGGGCCTGTGCGCGGTCCCTGCCATGGCCTCTCTGTCCGCCTCCCCTGCAGAGTATGTGAACCTGCGGGAGCCCGCGATGGACATGAAGTCGGTGACCGACCGGGCAGCACAGACCCTGCTGTGGACCGAGCTCGTCCGAGGTGGGCCCGGGGGACGGGAGGCTCGAGGCGGGCTCAGGGTGGGTAGAGATGTGGGAGGGAGGAGGGCCCCCCCACCATGCCCGTGCTGCCCTCAGGCCTGGGCATGACCCTGAGCTACCTGTTCCGCGAGCCGGCCACCATCAACTACCCGTTTGAGAAGGGCCCACTGAGCCCGCGCTTCCGCGGGGAGCACGCACTACGCCGATACCCGTCCGGTGAGGAGCGCTGCATCGCCTGCAAGCTCTGTGAGGCTGTCTGCCCTGCCCAGGTATGCCCCGACCCCAGCTGACCACCACCCTGACCCCGGCTGCTGGGAGGGGGCGGCCACAGTCTGCTGCAGAGAGAGAGAGACGTGGGCAGCCCTGGGTCCCAGTTCTCAACCCCCTGCTGGGTGTGTCCCCAGGGAAGTCCCCTCCCGCTCTGAGCCACTTACCCCGGGATAGGAACCATGAGGCCTTTTTGCCGGAGCCGACTCAGAGGTGGTGAGTCAACGGAGGGAAGCTTCCAGTCCTGAGCAGACCACAGGACACACTTGGGGCCTGCCCTTGGGGGTCTGGTCGTGAGTGTGAGAGCCAGGCCGGAGCATCCACTTTGACATGGTGCAGCAGCAGTGTCAGGAGCCCTGCCTACATGTGCGCCCTTCACAGGGCCAGACCCGGGGCCACTCGGGCCACAGCCGGGCCGCCCGCTGCCCCTGGCTGCAGCTCCTTTGAGCCCCTGGCATTTGGTTCTGTCGGAGGGTCCCTCATGGACTGCCAAGAGTCACAGCCTGTGGGTGCAGAAACAGACAAAGTGGGGAGCGCTCAGGTGGTGGATGTGCCCGGCAGTACGCAGCAGGCACAGGGTCCTCACTGCCAACACAGCGTCCCCCTCCCAGCGGTTGCTCCGGCCACGTCTCTGTGACTCAGGACGGCTCCCGCCCGAGTCCTGGCTTGTCTCCTGCATCACTCCCAGGTTCTGCAGCCGTGAGCTGTGGCCTTGCGGCCCCCAGTCTCTGGAGCACGTAGGAGCACCCCCAGAGATAACAGTGGCATCCGGGCAGTGAGTGCCGACCACAGACCAGCACTGTGCCAAGCTCACGACCTCTCTCTGCAGCAGCTCTAGGTGGTCAGGGTTATTATCCCCATTTTTATAGAGGAGGAAACTGAGGCACAAAGAGAGAGGCTACTAGGCAAAGGTCCCTCTGTGAGCAGTGGGCCTTACGCTCCTGGGGACGTCTCAGGGCCATGGCCACATCCCTTTGAAGGTCCTCGCCTCTGCGGAAGCCCTGGGCCACCCCTTCCTTCGGCGGTGCCAGGCTGCACCTGGGAACTGAGAGTTAAGGACCCGTGTTTGAGTCTGGGCTCTGCCCCTCATTTACTCCTTGGCTTTGGGAAGGCCCTCCACCTTTCTGAGCTTCAGTTTTCTTATCTATTAAGTGGAGATAACTAGGTGTAGTTGGGAGGGTTGTTCAACATGCAGCCAGCAGAAAGTGGGCATTATTTACAGGGTGAAACCCCCTGGGGCTGCAGGTGCTATGGTGTGCCAGGCAGGCAACAGCCCTCTCCTCGTGGGACTCGCGTCCTCGGGCAGGAGGTGCTGGCTGATAGCAAATGAGAGTGTTGGCTCGGGCAAGCATGCAGAGGCCGGCCTCATGGCCGTGCCACGTGGCCTCTTAGGAGGGGAGTCAGGAAAGGCCCACGAGGGCTGAGAGTGGACAACAGAGGGGCCTTTCTGTAGGCCCATGGAGGGCTGAATCCTGTGCCAGGGGCCAGTGTGGCTAGCAGCTGACAGTCCCCTGTGCCACCGCCCAGGCCATCACCATCGAGGCTGAGCCGCGGGCTGATGGCAGCCGCCGGACCACGCGCTACGACATCGACATGACCAAGTGCATCTACTGCGGCTTCTGCCAGGAGGCCTGCCCCGTGGACGCCATCGTGGAGGTGAGCGGGGCCCCGAAGTTGGGGAGGAGGGGGCAGGAGCTCCTGGGAGGGGCCTGACTCACCTGCTCCTGCTCCCCGCCCACAGGGCCCCAACTTCGAGTTTTCCACGGAGACGCACGAGGAGCTTCTATACAACAAGGAGAAGCTGCTCAACAACGGGGACAAGTGGGAGGCCGAGATCGCCGCCAACATCCAGGCCGACTACCTTTACCGATGACCGGCTGGCCGAGGCCCCTCCTGCCCAATAAAAAGCTCTGACCTCCCCCACTGCCTCTGTCATGCGTCTGCTGTCTGGTCCGGGACCGTCCGCAGTCTGTGGCTTCTTCCGTTGGATCAGATCCTTGGACCAAGTTGCCTTCCTGTGGGACCTGCCAGGCCCTCCCTGTGGCTGGGCCCCAGCCCACAGCAGCCTGCGGTCCACACGTCTTCCTGGGCATATTCCACAAAGGCTTAGCTGAAGGTCGGCTCAGGGCACTGTTTGCATAATCCTGTGTGTCCAGTTGGTGAGGCCGGGGCCTGTCCTCTCCTGAGGACCACCCACAGCTGAGACTCTTGAGAACCTAGAGCCTTCTGAGAAAGGGGGCTCTCCAGAAATAAGTTGGGCAAAGTCTCATTTGTCCAACCGCAGGCAGAAGTACATCAAGTAGCAGGAACTTGGAAAGGCCAGGGCATCCTTGCCAGGGGTGGAGGGGGGGAAGCCTGCTCTGGGGTAACAGTCACGAGGGGATGACACAAGCCCTGCTGCCCGTGAGCTGGCTTTGCCTGTCCTCCAGCCACATCCCTTTTCCTCCCCAAGTTCCTCAGAGCAGACTGCTCGCGTGGCCTCTGCTGCTCAGGACTTCCTGCTTTGTAGCCCCAGCAAAGCGATGTGGTCCCTTCTGGGGACCAGTGCCAGTAGAATAGCCCCCACAACCACCCCTTCTGACTTGGTGCTGAGCGGTGTGAGAACATTTCAGTTCATTCTCAGCAGTGAGGAAGCTGGCTCAGAGAGGTGAAGTGACTTGCTCAAGGTCACACAGCTTGCATCTTGAGGAAAAAACTAACTGAGGTCTGAGAGAGCTCAAGAATTCCCTTCATCATTTCCAAAAGTGCTTTTTTACAAAACACTAATCTCCCCAGATGCATCTTAGAAGGGGGAGGGTGTTCTTTGGATCAGTAAGTGTAGGAAGTGCCCCAAGGGGCCTCCCCTGGGACAGGCTCTGCCCGGGAGCATATTCAAGGCTCTGAGAAGGCCTGCAGCAGAGAAGCCCAGACTTTGGCCAACTCATTCCTGGAGACCCCCCTTTCTCAGACCACCTGCTGACATAATGGGCCTGCTTACCAGGCCCTACTGGGCCATCTCCCAGGACCTGTGTGGTCCCACCACTGGCCAAGGTTTTGGGGACCTTACATCCCACAGGGTGGCTCAGAGGTAAGAAGTACAGGACCAGAAAGGACAACTTGAGCCGTGGCAGTGTCAAGGAGTCCAGGACTGTTAGTCCTGGCGGTTGCTGGCAGCAGGAACTCCAAAAAACAGGCCAGCTGTCAGAGGCAGGCTTGAATATCCTAAATCACTTCTAGTTTTGCTTTTTTTCAGACACAGCCAGTATTAGATGCTTGACATTGAGTCTGTCTGTGCACAGGGAAATTGTTCACTCAGTCATGTCCAACTCTTTCTGACCCCATTAACTGCAGCACACCAGTCTTCCCCGTCTTTTCCCCATTTCCCAGAGTTTGCTTAAACTTACGTCCATTCATCCGATGATGCCATCCAACCGTTTTGCCCTCTGTTGCCCCCTTCTCCTGCCCTCAATCTTTTCCAGCATTGGGGTCTTTCCTAATGAGTTGGCTCTTTGCATCAGGTGGCCAAAGTATTGGAGCTTCAGCATCAGTCCTTCCAATGAATATTCAGGGTTGATTTCCTTTAGGATTGAATGATTTGATCTCCTTGCTGTCCAAGGGATTCTCAAGAGTCTTCTCTAGCACCACATATGAACCTGTCCAGCCCCTGACTTAATTCCTTCCCTCACTGCCGGGTCAGAGTGCAGCTCTTAAGGCCATTTTGAACCATGTTAAGAGTTCCAGTTTGCTATAACATAGGAAGCACTGACCTGAGGCCCCCAGTGGCACTCAGTTCAGTTGTGTTGAAGTTTCTCCTTGAAAGTAACCCTACCAAAAGTGTCTCCTACTCTTCCGAAGACACCTTGGCTGTGACTCAGTTTCCAGCCCCCAGCTCTGGGGCTCCATTTGCCCACCCCTCAGAGACCCTTGGGCTTCCCTTATAGCTCAGTTGGGAGAGAATCTACCTGCAATGCAGGAGACCCAGGTTCAATTCCTGGGTCGAGAAGATCCCCTGGAGAAGGAAATGGCCACCCACTCCAGTATTCTTGCCTGGAGAATCTCATGGACAGAGGAGCCTGGCGGGCTACGGTCCATGGGGTCACAAGAGTTGGATATGACTTCGCGACTACACCACCACCACCACCACAAGAGGCCCTTCCTCTGCTGGGGGTTCAAGGATCACCAGATCTGACGGGCCCCAGTGGGTACAGTCTTGGCCCGTCCAAAGTGCAGGCAGCTGGACAGTGGTGACCCACAGGCTGGGACCGGACAGGCTGCATGAAGCTAATTAGGAGTAAGGACACAGGGACAAGTCCAGTCACAGGAGGAGCGCCAGTGAGGGCAGAGCACTCCCCAGTGCCTGCTGGCTGCGGTCTGCCGCCTGGCCCTCGGGGTCCTGCTGCCTCTGAGGGAAGAGGCTCAGAGAAGGGCAGCCGCCCACCCAAGGGCCCAGAGCACTGGGCCTGGAGTCCAGGCGGGTGCTCAGAAACAGGAAGATAGAAGGACCTGTGTGACTACAGCCTCACTCAAGAGGGAAGGGGTCCCAGAGGTGGGGACACGTGGGTCCGGCCTGGGGCCCGAGCGTATTGGGGGGTCTTGTCAGCCACAGGCCCAGGTGGTGGAGGTCCCGACATGTAGCCCCTGGGCCTGGGCTGGGCACCTCCCCACATCCCAGCCTTGTAGAAGTGCACGGTGGACGCCAGTGTCTGCCCTGGGGTCTGGGCCTCCTCGCCCAGATTTAGGCGGCTCACGGCTCTGAACGGTTTCCCACCTAGGGGGCGAGCAAGCGAGGGCCCAGCCCGAGGCCTGCCTCCCACCCGCCCTCGGCCGGGGCTCGCGCACCCGCTCCAGGACTCCGGGGGCGGGTCCGGGGCGGCCTGGGGGCGGGGCTTCCATGGCTCCGCCCCTCCCGGCCCCGCCTGTGGGGAAAAGTGAGTTGCGTGGGCGCCGCGGAGGCAGAGAGAAGTTGAGCCAGGAGATCCGAGTGGAGTCGAGCGGTGCCGCGTGCGGCCGACCCGGGGTGAGTGCCCCAGAGCGGGCTGCGGGCCCCTCCGCTCTGCCTGCCGCCCTCGCTTCCCTCCGCCCCGGAAGGGAGTCTTGGCGCCCCCACCCGTGTGGTTCAGTAGAGGCAGCTCAGTCCGCAGGCCCGCGGGTGTCAGCCCTTGTTGGGGGGTGGGGGGTGGGGGTGCACAGATGCGACTCAGAGGAGGAAGAGGAGGAGAATGGGGGTGTTAACAGCCTGTGATCCCTCGTATTGAGCTCTGCTGGGCCAGGCTCTCCTCAGAGCTTTCTCTGCTGCATCTTCTTGGGAGGGAGGAACCCATTCTACAGATGTGGAAACTGAGGCCCAACCCAACGAGGAAGAGGCAGAGTTAGAAGAGAGTGCAGACCCTCGCCCGCAGCGCGGCTCATCGTGGCGAGCCAGGGTCTCAGAGGAGAGGTGTCTGGGGAACTGGCCTTAGCCTCCAGCCTCCCAAGGGAGGAGGTGGGGGGGCACAAAAGTGACTAGTCTGGACCCTGAAGGACCTCGGCCCCTTCATTTGCTCTGTAAATGTCGCGGGTGTGGGTCCTGGCCCAGGCAGGGGCCAAGGTAGAGGAGGGGGAGGGGATGAGCCGGTGGAAGGCTGAAACCCCAGGGGAGGGGTCTGACCAGGTCTCTGGACTCCTGTGCTGACCACCCAAGGGGAGGGCCAGGCCCCGTGGCCCTGTGAGCCGGGTACCAGGCCAGACTGGTCACAGCAGCTGTCCTGGACTGCTGCCCACCGAGATCCCGGATCTAGCTCCCTGCAACCCCTCATTTGGCCAGCCCCGCCTTGCAGGGAGCCTGGGGCAAAGAAAAACCCTCCCTCTGAGGACACACTTCAGGCCGGAACTTCCAAACCTGCAGCCCGGAGACCGGGCTCCTGCCTGACTTGGCCATCTGCTGACCCGTCTATAAAACAGGGGTACAGTGCCCCTCACCTCCAAGGCCTGCTGTTAGTTTTAATTGAGGTAGTGGAGGTGAGGAGGTACATGGGGACCCTGGTTATTTTTATCTCCTCACCAGGTCCTGCTTCTGCTGAGTGGCCGAGTCCCGTTCACCCAAAGAGGAAGTGGAGGCTCAGAGAGGGTGGGAGAGTCCCCCAAGGACACACAGCTAACCCCAGCTTGGGCAGGGCTCAGAGCCTCTGTCCCTGGGCCGTCTGCTCACCCTCCCCTATTCAGGGCCCCCAGCCGTCTCTCGCCATTCTCTCCAGCTGGGGAAGGGGCTGCTTTTCCTATTTATTCTTAAGTTAACCAGACCCAGGGGAGGAAGTGACCCGCTAGCGCGCCAAACGTTCACCCTCAGCGGGGCCCTCGCCTGGCCCTGCCCCTTTCCCACCTCAATGGAAGAGCTAAGGAAATGGAGTCCCACAGAGGGGCCGGGGCCGGCCTTGGGCCCCCAGGGCAGCAGCCGTCAAGTCCTGGCCTGTGGGCTGAGTGTCCACAGGGCCCATTGGAGGCCAGGGGAGCCTCCCCCGCCGACGTTGGAGCAGGGCCCCCACCAGGCCCTTCCTGCCCATTCAGTTTCCATAGTTTCACTTTCGGTGGTTTCGACACCTGGAGGACTCCTCCCTGGGCTGCGGTTGGGCTGCCCAGGCCCCAGGGGAAGGTCCTCTGTGCTCAGAGGCCCTGCCTGTCCACGGAGTCTTCCCCAAGGCCCAGGGGTGGCCCCCACCCCCTCAGCACACGGATGCCGCAGGACAGAGGCAGGCTCCGACTGCCCAAGGGGACAGGCCAGACCTCAGCCCCATGTCCTTGTCATGGATATGCCCTGGGGTGGAAAGGCGAGGGCTCCCCCTGGCCACGGCGGGTCAGGGGGCCAGCGCTGGAGGTGGCCTTTGACCTGGGGCCCTGAAGAGGTGAGGGCAGGTCACGGAGTGGGGACAACAAGAGAGGGGGCCAGGTGTGAGAAAAGCCAGTGTCGCCAGGAGCTGGGGGTGCAGGGGTCTCAGACAAGTCAGACCCAGCTGGGAAGGAGCTTGGTGTTGGACTCTGGGTCTGGCCGTGGCGTCAGCTGCGCCGCCTACTTCTGGTGTGACCTCAGCACCCGCTGCGCCGCCCTGGGCCTCAGTTTCCCCATCTGTCAGATGGGGTGATCACAGCACCTTGCAGGATCATAGGAGCGTGGAGTTCCTAGGCGGTGGGCAGCTGCCTGTCTCCTGCCTCCCAGCCTGAGCTCCCAGGCCTGCCTGCCCCGCAGGACCATGGGCTCCATGTTCCGGAGCGAGGAGGTGGCACTGGTCCAGCTCTTCCTGCCCACGGCTGCTGCCTACACCTGCGTGAGCCAGCTCGGGGAGCTGGGCCTGGTGGAGTTCAGGGATGTGAGTGGGGCTGGGATGGGTGTGGGGGGAGGCCTCATCCCTGGGCATCCCAGAGGGTGGACCATCACCCTGTTCTGACCCCCTGCCCAGCTCAAATCCCAGCGGCCTCTGTCCCTGGGTACTCTGTTCTCAAGAAGGCTGGCTTTACTCACGCTTGCCCCAGCCTGGGTTCAGCCAGGCCTCCTCGGCCCTGGTCCACGTGGGGCTTGGTTGTCCTCAGCTGGGCATCGAGAGGGTCATGGTGTGGTCAGCACCTTTTGGGGGAGGCAGCTATGGCCTAAGGAGAGCCAGCCTGGCCCTCGTGGGGGACCTCCTTGGCCCCCCGGCCTGGAATACTGATCCCTCCATGCACAACCACAGCTCAACGCCTCGGTGAGTGCCTTCCAGAGACGCTTCGTGGTGGATGTTCGGCGCTGCGAAGAGTTGGAGAAGACCTTCAGTGAGTTGGCCCTGGGCCTGCACACCCCAGGCAGGCTTCCTGGAGGAGGTGCCAGTGGAGCTTAGTCTGAAAGGAAGAGTCCCAGGCACCCAGTTGGAAGGCAGAGAAGGGAGAGCCAGGCCAGGGCAGCTGGGATCTGTGGGGTGTTCCTGAGTGAGCTGAGCTGATGCCCAGGCCAGGGTTTGGACGAGCCCTTGAGCGCCGAGTGAGAACTCAGGACATCATCCTGCAGATGCTGAGCACCACCTGTAGGTCTCTAAGCAGGAGAGAAGCATGGACAGAACTTTCTCTGCTGCCGGTGGACTGGGGTGAGCAGAGGCCACCAATCTTGGCTCGGTGCCCCAAGGAGTAGCTTTTCCTTGGACCTGGGCAAGAAGGACCCCTGCCCTAGGTTGTGTTCCAGAAACCCCTACCAGGAGGACCCGGCACGGTGGGAGGACAGAGCGTCTGGTTAATGGTTGGCTTGCCTGATGGGTTTTAAGTACTCAGGCAAGTCCTCCGTGGGCCTACATGCAAGCTGCTCTCCGAGGCCCTGCAGTGCTAGGCCGCCTGCCGGGAGACCGCTGTTGGACCCAGGCCAGGGGCTGGGGAAAGAGGGAGAGCAGCCCAGAAGAGCCCCAGGGCAGGGAAGCAAAGTAAACACACAGGGGTGGACGTTTAGCCTGAGGTTTTCCTGGGGTCTTCGACTCAGTGAATCAGTTGGCTGGTGGCCAGGGGAATTTGAGGTGACGTTTGGAATCCCCTAGATGTTAGCCAGCCCTTGGCTGTGTGTGCGCTCAGTTGCTCAGTCATGTCTGACTCTTTGTGACCCCATGGACTGCAGCCCACCAGGCTCCTCTGTCCATGGAATTCTCCAGGACAGATTACTGGAGTGGGTTGCCATTTCCTCCTCCAGGGGATCTTTCCGACCCAGGGATCGAACCTGGGTCTCCGGTGTCCGCTGCACTGGCAGGAGGAATTCTTTGCCTGATGAACTGCTGGGGAAGCCTTCCAGCCCTTGGCTAGTAGCAGCCATTAGCTGGTGGCGGCCCCCGAGCGGTGCTCCCTGACACCCCTCCCCTCCGCACCCAGCCTTCCTGCAGGAGGAGGTGCGGCGGGCTGGGCTGACGCTGCCTCTGCCCGAAGGGGGGCTGCCGGCGCCCCCGCCCCGCGACCTTCTGCGCATCCAGGAGGAGACTGATCGCCTGGCTCAGGAGCTCCGGGACGTGCGGGGCAACCAGCAGGCCCTGCGGGCCCAGTGGCACCAACTGCAGCTCCACTCGGCTGTGCTGGGCCAGGGCCACAGCCCCCCGGTCAGTGTAGCCCCCCGGGCGGGGGTGCAGGGCAGGGGTGCCGGGCCCCCCAGGCTGGGGCTCACGGTGCCTCTCGGCTCCTAGTCGGCAGCCACGCACATAGATGGGCCGTCGGAAAGGACCCCCCTGCTCCAGGCCCCCGGAGGGCCGCACCAGGACCTAAGGGTCAAGTAAGTGAGGGGCAGCTTGGCGCTTTTTCCGATCAGCGCAGACTCCCTGTCCAGTGCTCCCTCAGACTGTCCCCTGCCTCCTCCTCCCTCAGGCCTGGGATTCCCCTTGGCCCACGTGTTTCTTCCCCTCCTAGCTGTGTGTGCGCCGGGTGGGCTTCTGCCTACCCCGTGGGGGTGAGGGGTGGTGTGCCTGGCCCGGATGGGGAGGCGGGGTGGAGGGGAGGGGAGGTCGGCGCAACCCCTGCCCAGCCCCGCCTGGCCCCGCAGCTTCGTGGCCGGTGCGGTGGAACCCCACAAGGCCGCAGCCCTGGAGCGCCTGCTCTGGAGGGCCTGCCGCGGCTTCCTCATCGCCAGCTTCCGGGAGACGGAGCAGCAGCTGGAGGACCCGGTGACGGTGTGCAGGCGCGGGCGGGGGGCGGCCTGGGTGGGGGTGCGCCCCCCGGGGTGGGGACTGCAGGGTGACCTGGGCCCCCCTCCGCAGGGTGAGCCTGCCACGTGGATGACCTTCCTCATCTCCTACTGGGGCGGGCAGATTGGGCAGAAGATCCGCAAGATCACTGACTGGTGAGCCCCCCGGGGCCCTGGGTGTCCCCCCCCACCCTTGACGCTGAGCCCACACCATCCTCCACACTCATGCGGGCGCGGCCTGGACCCCGGGCCCCGCTCACCGCCCGGCTCCCTGCCAGCTTCCACTGCCACGTCTTCCCATTCGCGGAGGAGGAGGCGGCCCGGCGCGCGGCCCTGCAGCAGCTGCAACAGCAGAGCCAGGAGCTGCAGGAGGTGGGTGCCCGCGGCCGCGGTGGACCTCCGGCCGCCACCCCGCCGGCCCACCGCCCCCCTGACCGCCGCTCTGGCCACAGGTCCTGGGGGAGACGGAGCGCTTCCTAAGCCAGGTGCTGGGCCGTGTGCAGAGGCTGCTGCCGCCCTGGCAGGTGCAGATCCGCAAGATGAAGGCCGTGTACCTGGCCCTCAACCAGTGCAGCGTGAGCTCCACGCACAAGTGCCTCATCGCCGAGGCCTGGTGTGCCACACGCGACCTGCCCGCCCTGCAGCAGGCTCTGCAGGACAGCTCGGTGAGTGGGGGTGGGGGGCCTCCCCCCCGCCCCACTGCCAGGCAGGGGCTCCTCCTCACAACACGCTTCCCATTCCCCGTGCCATGGGTGTGCTGCCTTTCCCGGGGCTCACCCTCCTCCAGGGAGTCCTCCAGGATGACTCTGGCCCCGCAAGCCCCCTCCCCACCCCCACTTCTCCCTGAGGCCCTGGGATGGGCCGTCGTACCCTGTGGGCCGTGCTGGGTGTTAGAACCATGTTGAGATCCAGGCTCTGCAGGCCCTGGCCCTGTGACCTTGGGCTGATTGGAGGGAGCCTTGGGCTCATCTGTGAAATGGGTGTGCTGACCCTGCCTGCAGGGGGTGGCCACGGTAGGCAGGGTCACCGGTGGCAACAAGGGGCTTGCTCTCCCCAGCCACCTGGATGGGGAGAAACATGCTTGTGTCTCCCAAGTGACTTCTGGTCCAGTCTCTGGCCATCTCTAAAGCCTCCTGAACAGGGGGCAGGTGGGGCTGGTCATCCGGTTTCACAGGGAGAGAAGGGGCTGCCCCGGGTGAGTCCCCACAGTGCTCTGCCTCTCCAGCTCTGCCTGGCTGGGGAGGTCCGAGGCCCCTGGAGGCCCCTGCATTCAGCCTTCTCTGTCTGTCTGTCTGTCTGTCTGCCTGCTGGGTGCCCCAGAGCGAGGCGGGTGTGAGCGCCGTGGTTCACTGCATCCCCTGCCGGGACATGCCCCCCACGCTCATCCGTACCAACCGCTTCACGGCCAGCTTCCAGGGCATCGTGGACGCCTACGGTGTGGGCCGCTACCAGGAGGTCAACCCCGGTGAGGGCCGCCGCCTCCCGCAGCCCCGGCCTTCGGGAGGGTCAGCTGCTGCCCTGGGTGGAAGGCTGGCAGGGCTGCGTCTCCATGCTGGGGCTGCCCCAGCCTCCTGGGATGAGACACGCTCTGCTTCTCATGCTCTCAGGGGGCGCCTTGGGGCCTCGAGTTTATCCCCAGAAAACCCCACCTTGTTACACGTACAAGGGAGCCAGCTGAGTTGTGCAAAGAACAGTAGTTTTGCAGTAGGAGTGGCCCGGGTTTGAGATCCTACTTGCTTACTTTGATGAGTTTTTTAGCTTCTCTGAGCCTCAGTTTCCTCATCTGCAAAATGGAGATAACAGTTCAGCTCTGAGCAGTCTTGGGAAGATGAGTGGTCACCAAAGGTTGCAAACCAGTGGCCCACGAGGCCAGAATCAGTCTGCTGGTGTGTTTTGTTTGGCCACGTTGTCCAGACATGTTGAAAGGTTTGAGTTGGGTACAGCCCTAGGTCAGGTTTTCCCAGAAGCAGATCCTGAGGTGGGGTCTCTGGTGCAAGTGGTCTCTTAAGAGAGGTGCTCCCGGGAGAAACCAGTAAGGGACCTCAAGGGGATGGGGAGGCATGCGGGGAAGGGACGGCTGAGCAGGGCCAGGCCTGGGTGAAGTCCGGCCACACTGGAGCGTGTCTGTCTCAAGGCCGACGAGCAGGGCTTCCACATCCAGCGCCCTCAGTTGTCAGCCAGCCCTGGTGGGCGGGCAGCGAGGCTGTCAGCTCCTGGCACTTCCCGGGTGCTCACCAGCCTGGCAAGGCTGCTGCTTGTAGACTGGTGCACCCAGCAGGGGCCCACATAGAGCTGCCAAGGGCCCCGTGCCACCCGGGCCGCACGTCTGCTGCAAGTACCAGGGAGTTTTGGCAAAAGTCTGCATTTTCCTAAGACTTTGGCAAAAAGTGAGAGATTTGGCAGCATGGTGCCCGCCCCCAGGAGGCTGGAGCTGGGTGTGGCCACCCCTCCTGTTTGGGTCCATCCTGGGGCCAGCGGGCACTGGCTCCCTCTCTCCCTGGCCCTGGCCACCTTCCCGAGGCCCGTGGGACCTGGCCTGTCACCCGCCCGGTCCCTCTCCTTCCAGACAGCACTCCCCCTGAGGCAGGCTGGCTGCCGTGTGCCCAGTGGCCCAGCGTCCCCAGTGTCGCTGGGTGAGGGCTGCAGGGCGTCTCCGTGTGAGCCTGGAGGAGAGGTCTGGGGGTGAAGCGTGAGGAGGGCCCTTTCAGGAGTGGGACTTAGTCCGATGCCAGGGAGGGGTCCTGCCTCACCCAGTGGGCAGGAGAAAGGGTTTGGGGCCCCCAAGGTGGTACGAGCAGGACCTGAGGGTGGAATCTGAGGCTGTGTGGACCGAGGCCTGGATCGCATGTCCTCTGGGGCCTGCTGACCCTCCAGGACAGCACCTGGGAGCTTGATGTGCGCTCCTCCCACCCGTTTCGACTGCCCGTAGTTCCTCTGCCTTGGCAGGTGGCAGTCTGCTTGGAGCAGTCTGATCCCCAGATATCCACGGCTGCTGATGTGCCCCCAGCTCTCAGCAATAGCTCTGGGGAGGTATTCATTTGCTCTGGCTGCCGTAACGGAGCATCCCCGATGGGGTGGCTTCAACAGTAGGTATTTATCATCTCTCCATTCTGGAGTCTGGAAACCTGAGATCAGGGTGTTGGCAGGGCTGGTTCCTCCTGAGAGCTTGAGGGGGCTTCTGTTAAGGCCTCTCTCCTTGGCTGGCAGGCAGCCGTCTTCACGTTCGCATGGCCTTCTCCAGTGTCTGTGTCTAAGGTCCAAATTCACCCATTCTCTAAGGGCAGCAGTCATATTCGATTAGGACCCACTCTACTGACCTCGTTTTCACTTGGTTACATCTGTAAAGATTGGATCTCCAAATGAGGTCACTTTCTAAGGAGCTGGGGGTTATGACTCCAACCTACCTTTGTGGGGGCGGGGTGCACAATTCGACCCATAACTGGGATGTGCATTAGAATCCTAACATCTGTGAGAAATTCTCCCTATTTGCTAAAGGGAAGCTAAGGCCCCAAAGATGAAGTGACCAACTTGGCCTTCTGGAACTTGCCACGGGCCAGCCAGGACTTCCACTGGGCTCTCTGTGCTTCTGCTTAAAGCTCTTTTCATAAATAATAGCTAGAACTAATGAGTTTATATTGCTTATTTATGGCCTGCTGTCTCATTTTTAATAGCCCCAGAAAGTAGTGGTATTGTTATCTCCATTTTGCCCATGGGTAGATGGAGGTTCAGAGAGGTTAAGACACTAGCCAAAGTTTGCACAGCTAGTAGATGGCTGGCTCTTGCATGCGGGCAAGTGGTGTGGCGGCCCTGCCCGGCAAACACCACCTTTGTGTCTCCTGAGGCCCTGGACCCTGGCTTGGGGGCCTCTCTACAGGGCCGGGGTCCTGGCTGACAGTGTGGCCCGTCTGCCCACAGCGCCCTACACCATCATCACCTTCCCCTTCCTCTTTGCTGTCATGTTTGGTGACGTGGGCCACGGGCTGCTGATGTTCCTCTTTGCCCTGGCCATGGTGCTGGCCGAGAACCAGCCGGCTGTGAAGTCAGCACAGAACGAGGTGAGGGGTGGCGGGGGGCTGGGGGTTGGGGGAGAAGCAGGGTGCAGGCATGGCTGGGGCTGGCTCTCACCATACCCACACCCCCAGATCTGGAGGACCTTCTTCGGGGGCCGCTACCTGCTGCTGCTCATGGGCCTGTTCTCCGTCTACACCGGCTTCATCTACAACGAGTGCTTCAGCCGCGCCACAGCCATCTTCCCCTCGGGCTGGAGCGTGGCAGCCATGGCCAACCAGTCCGGCTGGAGGTGAGGCCCGGCCACTCCCCTACTGCAGTCCTGAGGCCCCTAGGCCCCTGACTGCCCCCTCCCCGCTCTTGTCACAGCGATGCCTTCCTGGCCCAGCACCAGCTGCTTGCCCTGGACCCCAATGTCACCGGCGTCTTCCTGGGACCCTACCCCTTCGGCATCGACCCTGTGAGTTCTGGCCATCTGTCTGGGGTGGTGTGGGCGGGAGGGTGGGTTGGGGCTCTCCGCTCAGGGTCCCCCAGACCAGGGCCTGCCTGGCAGGGCCCACACTGCGGCCACTTGAAAAGCAGAGAAGTGAGTCCTGATAAGGACAGTGTTCTGTGCCAGGCAGGCACCGTTCTGAGGCCTTGTTGAAATGATTTTGTGTCCAGTCCTTGTGACAACTCCATGGAGTGCATGCCAGTGCACACTCTCCCCGTTTCATACATGAGGAAGCTGAGGGTACATGCCCAGAGTTGCCCAGCCAGGAGGAACTGGGGTAGGGGCCCAGGCTGTGCTCCGAACCATGCCGCTCTGCTGCCCCTCATCGGGTGGGTGACGGATTGTGCAGGGGGCCCTGGAGGGGCACACACAGGCCGATGAGAGTGACTCGGGTGGGGAGGCCCCTTTGTGACCCCCTGGCCCTCCTGCTCCCCCAGGTCTGGAGCCTGGCGGTCAACCACCTGAGCTTCCTCAACTCCTTCAAGATGAAGATGTCCGTCATCCTGGGGGTCACCCACATGACCTTCGGGGTGGTCCTGGGAGTCTTCAACCACGTGTGAGGGCCGGGGTCCTGGGGTTGGGGGGCCTGAGCAGGGCCAGAGTGGCCTGGTGACCCGACGCCCCTGCCCCAGGCACTTCGGCCAGTGGCACCGGCTGCTTCTGGAGACCCTCCCTGAGCTGGTCTTCCTGCTGGGGCTGTTCGGCTACCTGGTCTTCCTGGTCATCTACAAGTGGCTGTGCTTCACGGCCGACAGCGCTGCCACGGCCCCCAGCATCCTGATCCACTTCATCAACATGTTCCTCTTCTCGCGCAGCCCCACCAACCGGCCGCTCTTCCGGGGGCAGGTGGGCGGGGCCGGGCCGGTGGGCGGGGCCGGTGGGCGGGGCCGGGGCGGGGCCGGGTGGGCCCACCCCCACTACGGGGCCCCGCCCCTTGGTGGCAGGCTCCTGGTCTGAAAAGCGGGATGCAGACCTGAGGCCGTGAGACGAGGAGGGAGGTCGGAGGACCAGCAGAGATGGTCCAGCCGAGGGGGTGCTGGAAGCCTGGGGTGCCATCCTCCCAGAACTCCGTGTGGGGCGGCGTCCCTGCTCCGTGAGGGGCCCCGGCGGAGGAGTTGGGGGCAGGCTCCTTGGGCTCCGGGAACCGCGTGGCGCCCTGACTCCCGCCCCTCCCTCGCAGGAGGTGGTGCAGTCCACTCTGGTGGTCCTGGCCCTGGCCACGGTGCCCGTGCTGCTGCTGGGCACTCCGCTGTTCCTGCGCCGGAAGCACCAGCGCCGCCAGTCTCGGAGGCGGCGACCGCTGGTAGGGGCAGGGGAGGCGTGTGGACTGGGCGCGGAGGGTCGCGTCCGGGCCGTGAGAGCCCGCCTGGCCTGTGCGTCTGCTGATGCTGCTGCTCCCACCTCCAGGATGAGGACAAGGCCGGGCTTCTGGGCCAGCCCGACGTGTCTGTGGCCAGCCAGAACTCTGATGAGGAGAAGGCCGCATGCCCCGGGGACCAAGAGGAGGAAGAGGTGGGTGTGGGACTCCCTGGGTTGCAGGAGGCCAGCGACCCGGCTTGCCCCTCACTGCTGCCCGTCCCCCCCCAGTTTGTCCTGTCCGAGGTGTTCATGCACCAGGCCATCCACACCATCGAGTTCTGCCTCGGCTGCATCTCCAACACGGCCTCCTACCTGCGCCTCTGGGCCCTAAGCCTGGCCCATGCCCGTGAGTCCCGGCGCCTCCCCCCACACATCTCCTCCCGGCACTTCCCAGTGTCCCTGTCTGGAAAGGGGGGGTGGGGAGTGGGGTCCCCTGCTGACCCTCGGGGAGGATGGACTTTGGGACGCCGAGGCGGTTCCCACCGCTTCCTCCCTCACCTGCAGAACTGTCGGAGGTCCTGTGGGCCATGGTGATGCGAGTTGGCCTGGGCCTGGGCAGGGAGATGGGCGTGGAGGCCGTGGTGCTGGTCCCCGTCTTTGCCGCCTTCGCGGTGATGACCGTGGCCATCCTGCTGGTGATGGAGGGGCTCTCGGCCTTCCTGCACGCGCTGCGGCTGCACTGGTGAGAGGCCACGGGCTGGTGCGGGCAGCGCGGGGGGCGGGCTGGGGGGCAGGGGTCCTCACCAGCTCTCTCCTCCCCCAGGGTGGAGTTCCAGAACAAGTTCTACTCGGGCTCCGGCTACAAGCTGAGCCCCTTCACCTTTGCCGTGGAGGATGAGTAACGCCCACAACCTGCCCTTACTGCGCGGAGCAGGAAACAAATACCGAGGCCGTGGACTTCCCTGGTGGTTCAGCACTTAAGACCTCACGCTTCCAATACAGGGACGGTGCTTCCAATACAGTCCGATCCTTGTTCAGGGAACTATGATCCCAATGCCACACGGTGCGACCGAGTTAAAAAAATAATAAAAGACGAAGAAGGCCTAGGACCGGTGTCTTGGTCTTGTCTGAGAGGCAGGGCCTGGGAGGCTGGTGTGCAGGAGCCTGGGCTCTCGCTGGGCTGGTCCTTCCTCGGGAGCCTCTTCTGGTTTGAGGGACACCGTCCCAGCCTATGTCTCTCTGAGGTCTGTCTTTGCAGCTGAAGCTGATATGGGGCGTGGAGAGGTGGGAAGCACTGATCTAGGATCTGGGGCCTCAAGATGTCACCAGAGGCCCAGAAACACATCTGCAGGGCCCCCAGACTCGGGGAACGGGGGAGAGGGCAGAACTAGGACAGATGACAGATGTGTCTAGCGCATTTTAGCTCAGGATGACTGTTGTCCCAGGCTGGACCAGGGGGAGTGAATGAGCTCCCTGTCCTTGGAGGTATGCAAACTGTAGGATGATGTCTCGGATACTCAGGGTGTGGAGGGAGGTGCTTGGCATGAATTGGCCAGATTCTCATGTCCTTATGCTGGCGCTGGCCACTGGCACTCACGAAGCTCTGGAGCAGAGAGCAGCCTGGGGCACTGTGTGACCCGCATTGCACAGGAGACAGTGCATCAGTCCATGGGGGATGGCGGGTCACACCCAAGGCCACCTTCCTGCAGATGTGGGCAGAGGCTGTCCAGGGCACCCCGAGTGTTGCCCAGGGCTCTGAGGGTCAAAAAAGGGCTGAACCGGACCCCACGCCCTGCCTCCCTTCCTGTCCCCAGAGGCCACCATCTTACCCGTTTCCCACCCCCCCCACCCTGGTGGGCAATCCTGCCCCCTGGTTGTCCAGCTGCTGGGGGAAGGTGGCACCCTGTGGGCGTCTCTGACCTGGGACCCACTGCTGGCTGGAGGGCAGAGCCAGTGCTTCCCAGAGGCCTCACACTCTTCTGCGGAGGAGCTGCCAAGTGGTTCTTCCGGCTGCAGGCCCCAGGAACAAAGGCTGCCTTGAAGGCAGAGACGCTCCGGGCACAGCGAGCAGGGAGGAGGCCCCACCACTGTGGCTCCATCTGGCCAGCTGCTGGGAGGAGCCTGTCCCTCTGGAGTCCAGGGCTGCCCCGGCTCAGGGCCCCAGGCCGCTGGGCTACAGCCCACATGCCTGGCAGAGACTCGGCTCCAAGAAAGAGAAGCATCTGGTTAGGAACAGAGGGCGGCGTGTGTCTCAGGAACTGGACTGAGCCCAGGACTCCGAGCTTCACCTTCCTGGGGAGCAGAGTGAGCACTCGCAGGTGGGGCAGGTGCCCAGTGCCGAGCCGGGCGTGTTTCGGGGGAGGGAGGTGTGAGCCAAGAGAGAGGCTGGCCGCACGGACAGCTGGCAGCCTGGCTGAGCGCGCTGGGAGCTGTGGGACCAGCACACCCAGGGCTTGGGGTGGGGCACCCCGGGGCTGGAGGTCACCCTCAGGAGACGCAGGGACGGGGTGGGGGGGCGGGCACCTGCGCCGGGGACAAGCCTGACCCCTGCTCCCGCGAGTGTGCAGTCTGACCCAGGAGGACACTGAGGAGATGGGAAGCCGGGATGAAAGCAGTGAGGAGGGGGCGAGGGTGGGGCTGAGAAGAGAGCTGCCACCCGAGCCGTGACTTCAGAGCGGACTCGACCCTGCGGGGCGCCACCCGGCAGAGTCCTGGGGTCTAAGGCAGACGGGGCAGGGGCGGAGGGCCTCGTGGGCACAGGCAGCAGCTGGGGGCTGTGTCCCAAGACCTCGCACAGAGGGCACAGCATCGAGGGCCCCTCCCGGCCACGCTCCAGACATCTGGAAGGACGGGCGGTGGTCGCCCTCCACCTGCCCGGCCACCCCACCGTCCCGCCCATCCTGCCGCATCGGGAGCAGCTGCGTCCCCCCAACCCAGAGACTCAGGACACATCCCAGGTGACGGCAGAGATAGGCTTTTATACTTTTTATTGTTTGTATAGTACAATCTTTGTGGTAGCAGGAATGTATGCACAAAAAAACAATTCAAATAAGAGTTCAGAGTAAAAAACAAAAGGATTTATCCCAAAGGACATTTAATATACATGGACTTCACAGCTATATTCTATCCATGCCCCCGACTCCACCCATGGGCTGTGGTCTCCCACTGGGACGGCCGTGCGATGACCACATGAATGGGCAGCGGGCACGGGCACGCCAAGGCCCCAGCACCGGGGTGGCAGGAGTTTTCCGAGGGCACGGGCAGGACCAGGCCTGGGGGCGGGGGGCTAGCCCTGCCGGAGCAGCCCCAGCTCCAGGCTGAGCAGGGGGGGTGGGAGCCGGGGGCAGAGAGCAGGTGGGGGGACAGGTGTGTCCACGTGGCCCTCGGTGGCCATGGCCTGCCACCCGCCCCGAAGCCAGGGTTAATAAAGCACTTTGTTAGAGGGCATGGGGAGGGGCACATCCAGTTGGGGTGAGATTCACCGGCGGAGGGAAGTTCGGACGACAGGAAGCAGGTAGCCACGTTCCTCACAGCCCCCGCGCCCCCCGCGCCGTCGGGGGCGGTCAAGCCAAGGAGCATGGTCACAGTGTCACCGCCCCCTCGGGAGCGGGCAGTGTCTGCACGCCCATCACAGGGCCCACTCAGCGCTGTCCGCCAGCACGGCCATTCACATCGTGTAAAGATCAACATTAACCACAAAAGGCACCTGCGACAGAAGCGTCTTCTCTAGATGAGAGGGGTCTGAGATATTGCACTATTGCACTAGTGTACTATAATTCTGCTTCCCAATCTCAGAGTCCTAGTGAGGTCGTAAACGAGATAAGAAATAAATGTTACTCAATTTTAATACAGTCTTTCGTATCATACACATCTGTGTTGGGCGGCGCGACGTCTGAGCCTTCCGGCCGCGGGTACAGTGGTCGGAGCACAGAGGCGCCGCGGGCTCGGCCACCCCCACGCCTTCCAGGGATGCAGGCAGGAAGGCCGCACATGGTCACACCCCGAGCCTCCTCTTCTGGTCAAAGTAGGCATCGAACCTGGCTTGGGCGTACTCCTAGGAGACACAAGCAAGAGTGGCCTCACCAAGGGTCCCACCTGTCCCCGGCACAGAGGGAGCCGCTGCGGGCCGTCCAGCAGCCGTGCTGCCCCAGGGCCATCCTCTCCCACTGGCAGCCCAGCTCCCCGCTGCGGCCTGCCGCGCTGGCCCGGCCCTGCCGACCCAGACAGGAGACGGGACGTCCGTCTATGGACCTGGCGCTGCCACAGTGCACCAACTCATTCACTTCCAACGCTACGGACACAGGCTGACAGCCCCAACAGGCTCCTCTTCCAAAGCCCAAGGCCCTTGGGCGTCAGCAAGTGTGGCACCAAGGTGGAAGACAGGATGCGTGTGTGTGCCACGTATGTGCTGGGATCACTGCGGCACGCTTACTAAAAGGAGGGAGTGAGCACACCTGGCCAGCCCGCGTGTCCCTGGTCTGTCCCCCCCGTCGGTCCATCAGTGTGGGGACAGTTTCTGAAGGACCACTCCAAGTTGAGAAGCCTGCTGTGCCAGCTGATTATAGCATCACCTTAAAAAACCTGAACACTGAGGGAGAATTTATAAACCAACACAAACTCACTCATCTAAAACGTGCGGTGTTGGCTAAAGCACACAGCCAGCCTACCACCAGCACCGCCGTCACCCTCCGAGTTCTCGGGGCCTCCGCAGTCAGGCCCTCCAGGCTGCAACAGAATGCTTCCACGTGAACGGAATCATCAGACACGGCCCCTCTGGGGTCAGGGACACTTCTGCGTGGCTGGGGAGGGCAGTGTTCGTCCGTCTGGTGCGGAGCAGTTCTCTGTGACATGGCCCCAACGCAGCGTGGTCACACAGTCGTCTGATGTTGGGCACGTAGAATGCTCCCGGTCTGCGGCTATCAGAGCATGTGAATTCGGGTCTTGGTGTGCAAACAGGCTTCCATTTCTCTTGGCTCAGTACCAAAGAGAGGGACTGCTGGGCTGTATGGTTAAGTGTGTATTTGACTTTAGATAAGAGGCAACTGTTTTCCACACTGGTCACCCCCTCTTGCAGTCCCACCTGCAGTGTGTGACATCACCTTCTTGCCAACATTCAGCATTGTCGGTTTAAGTTCTACCCACTGACACGGGTGTGCAGGGCATCTCTCTGGGCTTTAACTGGCATTTCTTTCATGACTATATCAGCAGAAGAACAGATGCTTCCTGGTCATTTATCTTCTGCATCGTGTTCAAATCTTCTGTCCTTTCATAAAGTAAGTTGTTTGCTTTCTTGCTGAGTTATGAGTTCTTTGGACATTCTAAACACAAGTCTTTGTCACATGTAAATTTGCAATATTTTCTCCCAGTCTGTGGCTTGGCTTTTCATTTTAATGATGTCTTTCAAAAAACAAAAAGTTGTAAATTTTGAATCAGTCCAATCTATTGTATCTTTTTTCTTTGATGGTGAGAGCTGTATGTAACCTCCAAAAATCTTTGCCACAGTCATGAAGCTTTTCTCCCATTTTAGCTTTTCCATTTAGGTCTATTATCTGTTTCAAGTCAACTTTTGTGTATGGTACAAGTTCAAAGTTCATTATCTTTTTTCTGTACAGCTTATTCAGTTGTTCCCATGTCATATTTGGAAAATCTAACCCTTCCTGCAATGAACTTTCTTGGCCTTTCTGGGGAATACCAGTTGCCTATGTGTGTAGGAGTCCATTTCTGGAACTCAATTCTATTCCATCTGATTTATGTATGTCTTTATACCAACACCACATGATCTTAATTATTTTGCTTGGTAAACTGTGAAATCAGGTAGCATGTCTTCCAAACTCTGTTCTACAATTTTGGTGTTTTAGTTATTCCAGGGCCTTTGCACTTTCACGTAAGTTTTAGAATCAGCTTGTCAATGTCTATCAAAAGCCTGTGGGGTTTTGATGGCGTCATGGAGACGCAGAGATTGGTTTGGGGAGAATGAACATTTTAAGTCTTCTAAATCCAAACATGTGGTTATTTCTCTATTTATAATTAATTGTCAGTGTACAGATCATGCATGTTATTTTAAGTATTTCACATTTTTTATGCCAAACTATTAAATTGTTTCCAGCACATGGGAATGCAGCTGGCTTTTGCATATTGACCTTGTGTCCTATGACCTTGATAAACTCAGTGATTTAAACAGCTTTTCTATTGACTCTTTTCTATCTTTCCATGTACACAATCATGTCACCTATAAAATAAAGGCAGTTTTCTTCTTTCACCTTCCTGTACGGGCGAGAACTCAGCACGCACACCCTGGCCTGCTCTCCACCTGGGGCACATGTGGGAGGAACGTCTGGTCCTTTACTGTTGATTGTCACGGCCCGCTGTGGGCTCCCATGAAGCCCTTTACCTGGCTGAGGAAGTTCTCCGTTACTAGTTTGCTGAGACTTTCTGTCGTGAACAGGTGTTCCAAATGACTGAATTCTGTCAAACACTTTTCCTGCGTTCACTGAGGTGACTGCATGATTCTTCTCCTTTCTTCTGTTAACATGGTGAATTACATTAATGGGTTTTTCAAATGTCGATGGCAGTCTTGC
The DNA here is from genome assembly GCF_019320065.1 of Cervus canadensis. Taxonomy (NCBI): domain Eukaryota; kingdom Metazoa; phylum Chordata; class Mammalia; order Artiodactyla; family Cervidae; genus Cervus; species Cervus canadensis. Next base: position 42,963,141 of record NC_057414.1, read on the forward strand.
ATTTCAGGGATAAATGCCACTTGGTCATACAATAATTATCCTTTTATATATATTGGATTTACTTTTGCCAGTACTTTGGTAACGGCTTTTGGGTGATGTCCATGAAGGGCACTGATGTGCAGTCTTCTTGAAATGTCTAGTTTTGGTGTCAGGGTCATGCTAGTCTCGTCAAATGAGCTGAGAAATGATCCCTCCCCCTTTATTTTCTAAAAGTTTCTGTTAGACTGTTATTTCTTCCTTAAATGTTTGATAATATTCACCAGGACCTGAAGTTTAGTCTACAGGTTTTTGATTATCAGTTCAATTTAATAAATACATGGCCATTTATGATGTCAGTTTTGGCCATTTTTATCTTCCAAGAAATTGGCACGTTTCAAGCAAGTCGTCAGATCTGCAGGCAGAGTTGTTTCTCACTCTTGTACTTTAACATCTACCGACTTTATGAGGATGGCCTCTCTCTGTACCTGGTTTTGGTAATGTCTGCCTTCTCCTTTCTTGCTCAGTATAGCCAGATATTTTTAAATACTTCTGTGGTATCACTGACTTTTTCTCTATTTTTAATATTTTATATTTCAATGATTTCTGCTCTTACCTTTATTCTACTTCTATATACTCTGGGTTTAATTGGTTTTTCACTTTTTAGCTTCTCAAGGTAGAAGCTTATGTTACTAGTTTGAGAACTTTCTTCTTACCCAGAACAAATGTTTAAGCTACAAAACCAAAAGATTCCAAACACTGTTTTAACTGCATCCCACAAATTCTAGGATGTTGTGTTTCCACTCTTGTTCAGTTGCTAAGCCATGTCCTTTAAAACCCCATGGACTGCAGCACTGCCAGGCTTCCCTGTCCTTCACCATCTCCCAGAGTTTGCTCAAATTCATGTCCATTGAGTTGGTGATGCTATCTAACCATCTCGTCCTCTGCTGCCTCCTCCTTTTGTTTTCAATCTTTTCCTGAATCAGGGTCTTTCCCAATGAGTCGGCTCTTCGCATCAGGTGGCCAAAGTACTGGAGCTTCACCTGCAACATCAGACCTTCCAATGAATATTCAGGGCTGATTTCCTTTAGGATTGACTGGTTTGATCTCCGTCCTGTCCCAGGGACTCTCAACAGTCTTCTCCAACACCACAGTTCAAAAGAATCAATTCCTTGGTGCTCAGCTTTCTTTATGGTCCAACATGCACGTCTGTACACGACTACTGGAAAAACTATAGCTTTGACTATATGAACCTTTGTCAGCAATGTGATGTCTCTGCTTTTTAAGACACTGTCCAGGTTTGTCAAAGCTTTCCTTCCAAGGAGCAACTGTCTTTTTTAATTTCATGGGTACAATCACCATCCACAGAGATTCTGGAGCCCAAGAAAACAAAATCTATCACTGCTTCCACTTTTTCTTCTTCTAAAAAAATGGTGTTTCCATTATAACTCAATTAAAATGTTTTCTAATTGTCCTTTTAATTTCTCCTTTGACCCAGGCTTTATTTAGAAGTATACAGTTAATTTCCAAAAAGAATTTTCCAGATATTTTTGTGGTGGTTGGTGATTTCCAGTTAAATTGCACTGTGGTCAGAGAAGTTACTCTGCAGCAAATGTGAGGGCTCACAGCCCAGCCCGTGGCCTATCCTGATGAAGGCTCCCCATTCTCTGAAAAGGAAGTGTGTCCTGCAGCCGCTGGGGCTCCGCACATGTTTGTCAGGTCGAGCTGGCTGAGGTGCCGTTCAGGTGTCAGACGTCCCTGCGGCAGGGCTCCTGGCTCCACCCGCTATCGCCAGGGGTGCAGCCTACCAGGTGAAGGCGCCCCTCTGTTCTTTCAGCTTTGTCAGTTTCTGCTCTATGACTTTCGTTCTGGCCATGCTGTGAGGCACGTGAGATCCCAGTTCCCTGACCAGGGACTGAACCCATGTCCCCTGCGGTGGAAGCACAGAGTCCTAACCACCGCACCACCAGGAAAGCTCCTGCCCTGTGTCTCCTGAAGAAGACAGGGGCACGCACACTCAGGACCTCTGTGTCCCGCGAGTGAACTGATGCCTGTTCTAGGATGCAACCCTTTTCTCTGTCTTCGGTGGTCCTGTTCTGAAGTCCACTCAGTCTTACAGTAACATCTGGTCATGACTCCAAATCCGCTTTAAAAAACCTGAATGTTCTCGTCTACGAGCGTCTGTGTGTTACCAAAGCTTCTGCCCATCAGCAGAAACCATCCTCATGGTGGACTGAGGACAAAAGGAACCGGCCGTTTCCCACCGCAAGTGCCAAAGCCAGGTGCCGCTGCACTCAGGAGCACCCCTGCCCGGGACACCCCCACCACTCACTACGGAACGAAGTTAAATGCAGGGTCTGTGCCAAGGACAGTTCTCAGGATAGAGTAAAAAGACAGCCTAGTATGGTATAAAACTTGCTGCAAAAAGGGGTCTAATTCATTCAGCTTCCAGCTCTTAGGCCAGGCACTGCAGGCTAGAGGATGGGGTGGGAAGAGATGAATAAACGAAGGCGTGGGAGGCACAGGCCCCCACCGCCGTCAGGGGGACTGAGGTCGGGATGGGTCTCGAGGGGCCGGATTTCTACATCCACCATCCGAATCACAGGACCACACGGCACTCCCCTGAAGCGGGGAGGCGGGGATTGTGGGCCCGGGAAGGGAGGGCAGCTCCAGAGGCAGACTCCGCACCCGCCACAGGGGCTTCCACTATGCGGCCGGGGGAGCCCGCTGTCCCGGTGTTGGTCACAAGGCACAGGCAGGCGGAGGGGAACGCGTGACCCTCTGGAAGGAAGAGCCGTTTACCGCCAGGTGCTCGTGTACAAGGACGCATTTCCCCTGGGAGGAGAAGAGAAAAACCACCCGCAACACATACCATGTACCCAAATTCAATGGAGGAAATCTTGGCCTGAACGATGGACCAGAGTCCCCAGAAGAAATGGGACGCGAGGGCAAACCTGTAAGGACAGAAGCAGGACGTGCAGTGAGACGGGGCCCGGGATGTCACTCCCTGCCCGGCGGGCGCTCTGACTCGGCGGGGTGCAGGGGACAACATGCCCCAGCAAGGGTGGCGGGAGCCCTTGGCCAGTCGTCCCCGCCCCCAGCCGGCGGCCCTGAGGGGGTGAAGCCCCGACAGCCCGTCCCATGTTGGGCACATGGGCCAACACTCACGGGACCCACACGGGGGCCCTGGCGGCCGTGCTGGTGAAACAGGGCTCACATGAGGAATGAAACCCTCTGCACGGAGGTGGGCGCCGGTGGCCCCCAGCACACACCAGCGATAGGAGGACAGCCCGGGCCTGGGGGACCTGCTGCCGGTCCTGTCCCTCCTGCCCCGGAGGTGGACTGGGGGAGGTGTGGCCAGGTCCCACCTCTAGGCTGTGCCATGCCTCTCGCCACCGCGAACCCATACTCCCCTCCAACAATGAAGATGAGTTCTCACTCGGGAACGAGCGCTTCGGGGCTTCTGCTGCTCTTGCCCCTGACCCACTGTATCCCTGGCACCACCATTCTGTCTGGGCCTGTCCTCCATGCCCCCTTCCTATTTCCATCTGTTCAGGAACCAGAGAGGGAAGCTCTCTGCTGCAGGAGGAGCTGAGGGGCCGCTGGGGTGGCCGCAGCTCAGAGAAAGGAGTGTGGACACTTCTGAGGCCTGCGAGGAGGGGGCTCTGTGCCAAGGGAGGGGGGTCACAGGGACTCCAGCCGTCCCTGGTACCACGGAATCTCAGGGGAGAGCCCAGAGGCTAGGGGTAACTCGGCCCTCTCCACTGAAGAGATGAGAGAGGGTGAAAGCACCGTGCTCTAGACCTCTGTGGGATCTGGGGGCTCCTCAGCCTTGCTTCGAGGGCTGCCAAGGACACAGACGTTCGGTTATTTCCTCGTATTACCTGATGGAGCCCCCACTCCAGGAGCACGCGTGACGGGAGGGCACAGGCCCTGGGGCTGGGCAGCGGGGTCTGTGGCGGGGATGCCGGTTCGGAACGCCACCCCACGCACTGATCCTGTGCACAGACCCCTCTCCTAACTTGCTGTGTGCTGAGAGCTGAAGGATCCTAACACACTCAGCCACATGGGCCAGAACCAAATGATCTGGTGGGTTTTTTTTGGCAAACTACAAGACCCATAGATGTAGGGTTATGAGGAAGCTCCTAAATATTCTTATTTGCAAGGAAGCATCCCAAGTGCGCGCCTTGAAGGAAGCTACTGTGACAGATCAACAAAGGAAAAGTTACCTATTGACTTCAAGCAGCATTTCTTCTTCTATAACAGACTTTTCTTCATTACTGAGGTTTTCAAATTCATTTTGGAATGCAGCCAAGTAATTGGAAATAAAATGGAGCTTTAAAAAAAAGTAATGACATTAGGATCAATGATGGTTAAAAATAGATGATGTCAAAGTTGTCACTCAGTGGACACCCTGCGTGACTCTTCCAGATGTCAGAGAAGCCTGCAACGTTCCTCTGCCCAGGGGCAGGGATCCAGGGAGCTCACCCACCTCGCTGGGGTGCCGGGGTGACAGAGAACGAAAGGACTCTCCAGGCCGTGCTGTTGCCGAGACCACTACTACCTCTGCAGAGGGTTGTTTAGGTAGAGTCGCTCTTCTCCTCTCATCCACACTCCTGTCTCCCACTGTCTGCCCACAAAGCGAGGCCAGCCAGCAGCCCACCCCCCAGCCTGGACAGCACTCCACGTGGCATGGGCTTGAGGCGCCAGGGCACCCTGACCTTCACCAGTAAATACTCCCTCAGGGCAGGAGCTGGCCCGGGCGCTGCGAAGGGGCCTTTTTCCACCTCTCAGATGCCTTGACTATCTACACACTCATGTCCGTGCACTAGCAGCGTCTGATTCCAGGCCAGGGGAGACGCGGTTTACCCTGATGTTCTACCAGGTGGCACCATGGGTCTGCGTGTGAGTAGGATTTCTGAGAGTCCCTGTGCTTCACTATTTCATGCTCTATCAAAAGGTGACAGAACATGGCCAACCACTGCATGTTTGCTTTTGTGAAGAAGAAAACAGCCATCAGTCTTTCTTCCAGGCAGGAACCCCTGCTAACTGGTTACCCGGCTGGAAGTAACCAGTACCTCTCCCTCCCCAGCCTGCCCCTCTTTCATCCTCCTGCTCTGAAATCAGCTTCCCACACTCTGCCCCTCCTCCACCGGAAAGCATCCTTCACGTTCTAGCACTGTTCCAGGCTGGGGGCCGTGGATTCTGCAGTAAACTTGGTACAAGACACCTATTAAACTCTGTGTGGCAGGCACCAAGCTGAGCATCGTTCCCGCACAGTGACTCACTCCCAAGACACAGTAAGTTCCACAAGATGAGGAAACTGAAGCGTGGAAACAGCAGGTTACAACCAGCAGTGGCAGACCTGGGATTCAAATCCAGGCCTATTAGTTTTTAAAACCCATGCTGGAACCACCACCCTAGATGGTTGATTTCTGGGAGACTCTAAACGCTGAAGGTAGCAAATGAAGACAGAAAATCTGAAGAGACTGAAACCCTAACAAAGTGGTAATTAAGTGGCTTTCCCTCCCAAAAAAGTTCTAGGCCCAGATGGTTTTATGGGCAAAGTCTACCAAACTTTCAAACGGCACCATCTTATAAAAATTTGCTCCAGAAAATAAAAAGGGACACTCATTTTGTAAACTAACATAATTTTTTATTCCAAAAGCAGGTATGAATAATTTTTTAAATGAACATTAAAGTCCTGTTTCATATACATAAAACTGCGAAAATAAGAAACTGCCTAACTGGATCAAACCAAGCATCACAAAATAACGTAACTCAAATAATTTATTTTAGGAATTCCAGTATCGTTTAACATTTTAAAACACCTCAATGCACTAAAGAGAGAAAAGCATGAGATGACCTCAGGAGATGGCGACAGGGTAGGTGACCAAGACAGACACTGTATGTGATTGTTAAAACCACTCAGAAAACAGAAATGGCACTTCCGTGCCTTTCCACCACTGTGCAGTGAGGATGGTCACACAGCTCTGCCTCCACTAGAATGAAATCCTTCTTCTTACTGACAATCTCCCCTTACTGGTTTCAGAGCTCCCTCTCTGGAGACAGCTGCCCAGCGTCACAGCAGGAAGCTGAAGCCTGCTCTGTGCTATCCTCCATGGGCTCACCAGCCTTCCTGCCCACACAGCATGACCCTGAGGTTCCAAACCATCCTGGTCACTTTGGACATAAGCAAGGTCATCGGGTCAGCCTGAAACGTGGCCAGAGGGAAGCGGCCCAGCTCTGGCTGCACAGTGTTTCAATGGCTGCCCCTGAGCACGGGCACCTGCTGGAGATGATGCCTGTGCCCAGCTCGGGCGGGTACTCGAGAAACCTCTCCCGAGTGAGCTACTGCAGCAACTGACCATCTGTGTCCTCGCCCCCAGCCCCTGGGCAACGCTCTGATCAGGCAGGGCTCCTGGGAGAAGGCTGACCTAAAGCAGGGCTGCCCAGCACGGACAAAGCTGAGGCCCTGCAAGGCTGGGAGAGTCGGGGGTGGTGTCCCCTCTGCCCAGCCTGCTTGCTTCCACATCGCAACCTACTCATCCTCAACCCAAGGCTTGGGCCATGGCTTACGAATAGAACAGAGAGCTTCCCGGGAGAAGTCCCACAGGACTGACTCCAGTCACTGGACTCCTCTCACCCAGGACAGGAAAGGGGGCTGTGGGTGCTGCAACAGCTGCAGACTTTTGTCTGCGCAGAGTGAAACACAGAGGAAAGTCAGTGGCCCCCAAAAGGCCAGAGGGCAGGGCAGAAAAAACTGGAAGGAGTTATCAAGGAGACTGTGATCCTCTCTGACTAGCTACAGGCCACCTCTGGCAAAGGACTTTAAAAGGCTGGACTCCAATACTGTTTGTATCTCGACACAACATTTTAAAGCAAAAGGACCTGCTTAACCAACCAAAACAAGCATCTTTAGAAGTGGAGCTGCAGTCAACTCTAACTGGGTAAACCGACATATGTATGAGTCACTCACTTCTCAGCAAGTGTGCATGCCTGAGGCGCCTACCTGTTGCTTCCTGGTAGGGTACTTCAGGATGTTTGCTCTGAAAAAAGGATACTTTTCATGATTATAATCATACATCCATTCACAGAAATGATTCCCAACGTCGAATCCCCTGAAAAAGAGTGAGAGGCAGAGAATGAGGCAGCAGGCCTGCCAACGAGCCCTCCCCAGACCGCAGGGTCCCGAGAACACGACTATGTCAGCGACAGGCCCGCCAACTGGGCAGCCCCAGCGACCACAGCGCCCAGGCCCACCGTCCGGAGCAACTGCTCGGGAGCCCCCTGCGGTCAGCGCTCTGAGGAGCCCATGTCAGGCCAAGCTCTGGACTCTGAGGAGCCCGGGGCTGCTCCTCACTAGCTCAACTGAGAACAGGCTAAGTGCCCATCTCACCCACCGGGACAGAAAGCACCAGCCCCCAGCGAGGAAACTCGCAGCTGAGGATGATACCGTGACCCAAGGTCTCCTTCAACTGTTTCATACATGTATTAAGATGCTCACAGAAATAAAAACATTTAACATTACCTATAGTTGTAACTGCTGTATTCAAAATCGATGAGCATGAGTTTCTGTTTTTCGGAATTCTCCCTGCCATCCAGCAGTAAGATGTTACCTGCAGAAGGGTTTGGATGACATGACGTTTACTCTGGGCGTGTTCCGTCACCAAAGATGCAGGTCCTCCAAGAGCTGGGCCAAGAGTGGTTCTGATCCGCTCAAGGCATCCTACACACGAGCCTGCCTTCCCACACCCTGCCCAGTCTGACTTGTCCAGCAATGATCAGCTAATTAGTAAAAGGTATTCTGGCTCAAACTGACATCTTACTGATGACAAGTCTTCACCAGGGGATGTTCTCAAAATTAAAAACAACCGAAGAGCCTGGAAAGGGCCCAAGGGTGGACCTCAGCCAGCTGTTCTGGGAAGATCAGGATGAGGACAGCACGGCAAAGCCAGGTGCCACGGCAGTGTTGGGGAGGGAAGCCCGCCGGATGGGGCCTCGGAGGAAACTGTTTCAGTTTGAAATGACACTGAGTAAAGTCTGGTTACAGTCAGTGGTACCTGGCATTGCAATTTAAAAAAAAATTTTAATAGTTTTTAAAAACAAATTTATTTCTTTGACTATATTGTGTCTTAGCTGCAGCATGCAGGATCTGGCTCTCTGACCAGGGACTGAGCCCGGGCCCCCTGCATTGGGAGTGTGGAGCCTTAGCCACTGGACCATCAGATAAGTCCCTGCAGTTTTTCAAAGAGGAGAAACCCAAGGTCATTAGAAGCACCTGAACCAGCGCTGAGAGAGCAGGGGCTCTGGCCAGTGCAGTACATGCAAGGTGCAGAGGCCTGGGCCCCCACGCTGGTTGAGGAGGCCATCTTGCTCTTTAACGCTTCTTCACATCAACAAGGTCACACGTTGACCAAAAGGAGTTAAACACGGCACAAGCATGTGGCTCTGTCGATCCCAGATCTCGGTTTAGTGGATCCTCTCAGGATTTTTTCTTATGGAAATGAGATGATCTCACGTATTTTTCTAAAACTTGCTCTTTCTGCTAAATGTATCCCGGAGGTTTTTCTGTTGGTCTGTATAGAACTCAACCTCGTTATTTTAATAGTCACACAACACACATGCACAGCTGGGCCATAAATCCATGCATCTCACCCCCTCCTCATGGGCCCCTGGCGGTTATCACACACACTGGAGCGAACCTTCTAAGCAGATACACAAGGCCCAGGTTCTGCACCACGGGCAGCGTTTCTTACCTTCCTGACAGTCATTGTGACAGAACACGACGGGCGATGGAGTGGATTCAAGCAATGACCTGGGAGAGGAAGTTTCTGCTGTTACTTCTCAGACCTGCAGCTCCCTCCCCTGGCAGGGCCTCCCTGCCCGGGGGTGGGGTGGAGGGCCTCCTCCTTGGAGCCCTCTGACCACGGAGGCCGAGCAGAGCCCTGTGTTGGGTCTGTTTGGGCCTCTGGTTTCCTTCATAGCGCTCATCACAACCTGACACTATTTTATTTACTTGTCTCCTCTCTCTCCCAACAAAAGAGACGCTCCCTGCAGGATGTCTTGGTCATAATAGCTCGGAGCCATTCCTGATGTCCGTACAGCAGATGCTTAAACTTGTGAGAAATGAAAGATGGAAATACTGACACTCAGCTATGGGTGAGAGTCTAGAACCCTGCACGCCCCACAGCCTAGGGATACCCCTATAGTCTACTCAGAAACCTGTGTCAAGCTTCCTGTTCCGTGCCCTCCCAAGCTTGGGCTCAACTGTATCCCTTGTCTGCTGACACCCTCCGGCCTGTCCCAAGGGTTCTTGCTTTTTGTTTTTGTTTCAGAAAAAACCTATTGCCCTAGTCACTGACCGGGCCTGGAATTCTGGCATTTTACCTCCTCCGTGAAGCCTTCATGGATGATCAGAGGAAGGTGATGCCGCTCGTGTAAAATTGAGACGGCAGAATTAACCTGTTTAAACTCATCCCACCAACCCCACGTAAGACACCAGGCCTGAGACGATGCTTGCAGGGTTGCCTGGCAGCAGACGCAGTGACTCGGGGCGTTGCCATGTCTGGGCAGACGCACTCGCCAAGGCAGGACATGGAAGCACTCACTCACCTCAGGTTTTCCAGCTCCAAAGGCAGGTTGTAGCTGAGGAACCTGTGCAGCTGCTTCGCTTTGGACTCCCCCGTAAACCTAATTCTCAGCACTTGATTCAGGTATCTTGGAAGAGAGGGAAGCAAAGGATCAGGGCTCAGTTCACCATGATCTCGGCTCGGGGCTCCCACTCAAGAGACCATGCAGAATCTGCAGGGCCCCCGACCCCAGAGTCTAGGAAGTTGATTTTCTGCCCACCCAGCCTGTTCAGGAGCATTTCTGCAAACACTCCTCTTTCATGGCTCAGGAATTGATTTTTACATGCTAGAATGATTTATTCATGAGACCATAAGTGCCAGCAGACAGCCTGTGCGCCGGGGGACTGAGAAAGGCCTCTGACCCTCAGGGCAAACAAGAACTGCTCCGGAGACTCGAGGAGCCCTGGGGAAAGCCATGGGAGAGTCACGCGCCTGACCACTTACTTTTCCATTGTTCCAAAGAGCCATTTTGGTTCCTTATTGAATGGCATTTTCATACCATGAAATCTGGCCATTTTCTCAGCTATTTCTGCAGAAATATCTGGCAAACTTAATTCTTCAGTGTCTAATCGCCGGCTCTGAAATAAAAGAGGAGTGAAAAGATGGCATTTATCCAGGTAAACTTGACATGTGAGGTCACATGACCCTAGACCTAGAGTCTCTCTGGGGGCATCTCAGTCTTGTCCAGGGAACAATTCCTCCTGAAGGGGCACCGTGCCCACAGACAGCACTGCTCAGGGAGGGGCGGGCCACCTGCAAAGGTCCACTTCTTGGAGAGAACATCCTTCCCACGTACAATCGTAGCACCCCTAGGCCTGCCTTCCAGTCGCCCCACCCCATGCTGAAGGGGGCCTCTTCCCCGGGCACAACACGCCGGGCGCGTCTCCAACAGTTTACGACGGGATTGCATCCAGCTCTGCCGCCAGCTCGGCCCCTCCGCCTGCCCAGCTGGCCCGCGAGGCGCGATGCTCAAGGCAGCTGCTGACCGGAAGCGTTTCCCGCTCCGGCCCTCGGGCAGCCTGGCACCCAGCAGCTCCAGGCGGGGACCGTGCCCACGACCCTGACCGGCAGACGTTAAGGCGACACTGACGACAGGCCAGCACAGGGAGAACGGGCGCATGGCCCTGACTCTCGGAACCGGGATCGGAGCCGGGCCCGGCCACGTGAAGAACCCGACAGGCGCACGGGGCAGGGGAGGCCCCACAGCGAAGCAGGCAGCGGGAGACAAGGAGGGGAAGAGCAGCGGCCCCGCCCCTGCAGGGCAAAGACACGTGTCAGTGCGGTCAGGACCACCTCCTGCAGTGGTTCTGTGACCAGGGCCAGGGAGATGAGCCCTGGGTGACCGGGCCTGGTTCCAAGGCAAGCAGCTTTAGAGGGCGATGCAGCGCCAAGTTCCACGGACAGCTGTAGCTGGCGATACCGGGGTCGGTCCCAGATCACCACGGTCACAGTGATGCCACAACAAAGCGAGTCACGTCAATGTTTCCGTCTCCCAGCATGTACAAAAGCTATGCTTACGCTACACTACAGTGCATTAAGTGGCTATAACATTATGTCGAAGAGTCCCACAGCGACTTAATTAAAAAGTATTTTATTGCTCAAAAATGCTAACCATTGTCTGACAGTGCGGGGCCACCACAAACCAATTCGTAAAATACGCAGTATCTGCGGAGCTTAGTTAAACAAGGTCTGGCAGTGTGTTTTGATTTGGATGAATGTACCTTTGCAGGAAAGACAGAGGTTTTGATGCAAATTCAATAGAAATCCCGCTTTTGTTTCCTGTGCTAACACAGGCCACACTATTTCGGATCACGGTGCCCGGGCCCCTGCAGTGATGACACAGACTGCACCTTCTCTGTGGGCCTCCCCCAGCCCCGACCAGTGCCCCCACACTCCTTACCGGGATGAACTGCTCCAGGCGGCCTTGGGGGAAAATGCCGAAGAGCTTCGGCCCCAGCGACCTCTCGGCGAGAATGGCAAACATGACGCTCTCCAGGACCATGGCCTCGGCGCCCTGAAACACAGTGGCACGCAGACGGTTACCGGGTCAGCCACATGCCCGGCGCCAGAAGCCCTTCCACGTGAGCCGCTCATCTATTCCCACAGCGACTCTGATTGGGCACTGTTACTACTACTGTTGTTATTGTTATTAATACTACACTTGTTGTTACCATCGTCGCCCCTACTTTAAATATGAAGAAACAGATTGGTAAACTGCAGGTTTCATGCTGGCAAGGACTTCCCAGATGGCTCAGTGATAAAGAACCCCCCTTGCCAGTGTAGGAGACCTAAGAGATGCAGGTTCAATCCCTGGGTTGGGAAGATCCTCTGGAGTAAGACATGGTAACCCACTCCAATATTCTTGCCTGGAGAATTCCATGGACTAAGTAGCCTGGTGGGCTACAGTCCAAGGGGTCGTAAAGAGTCGGACACATCCGAATGACTAACACTAGGATGCTGGTAAGCATCCCACTCTATTGATGAGAGTCAAAATTCTAGTTGAATTTAGGTCACTGGTTCCAAAAATAGAACAGTATCAATAGTTTACCACTTCAATTTAGTCTCACCCTTGGCATCTCATCAAAGGCCACACAGTCCACCGTCCTGGTGAAGGTTAATTTGCTTTTCGGCTGACAGCACCCAGTGAGAGTAAATAGGCAAAGGGCCCTCCGCCCAGGAAGCTATGCCTGGGATTACTGGTTCAGGCCTGCTCTGTGCTGGAGCATAAAGCAGTCAAGGTTTCTGTTTTCTGCTTTTACTCCCAATCCTGTCATTTAATGTTTGTTTGAAAATGAAAGAACACACCAAGTCACAGACGCTGCTACATTAGTCCTAATAACTAAGTGGGATCTAGAGTCATTCTGCCTTCAAAATCCATCTTTTGTTCTCAATTCAAATCCATTCCTTAGTCCTCTTCCCTTCAGCAGCAAATCATAGCTTAAGAGTGTCCATCTGTTGGGGTGGACGGGTGGGAAGAAGCCCTACATCCAGTTCTCTGAAGGAGCTTCTGCAGGTGGAGCTTCTAGGTCGATGTGTCAGGAGGGGTGTCAGGTGTGGTCTGGAAACACTCAGGGGTGACCTTGTCACCCCTTGTTCAGAAAGGGGCTGGGTGGACAGGATCTCAGAGAAACACTGTTCACATAAAACACAGTTTTTAAAATACACTCATTTTACCAAAACAGATGGAGAGACTTCACAGGACAAACTCACCAGGCAGGGACATGATTCTGAGGTTGGCGATAAAAAAACAAAAAGGAACAACTGCTTTCAAAGGATATGGGACACACATCAAGGTAAAAGGTGACCCAGTCACTTTATATTTGGGGGACTGGGTAATCCATCCACCACCTCGTGTAATCCCCACGACTATGTCTGACCACCTAGTGAGTTATGACATCACCGCCTTGCCAGGTCTAACCATCACCACCTTGAGAGGCCCCATCCCACTAACCTGCAGTTCTGTACATATTACTGCAACGAACCAAACTGCGTCCTCCCCAAAGTCCTAGGTTCGTTCACGCCCTCACCCCTAGTGAGATGCTATTTGGAGATGCCTTTGGGAGGTGCTGAGTTTAGATGAGGCTGAGTTTAGATTAGTTTTAGAGGGCGGAGCCCTAATGCGTCCGCACCTTGTTAAGAGGTGACTCCAGAGAGTGTGCACCCTCTCCCAGGCCCTCTCTCTCTCTCTCCCTGCCGCGTGAGGGCACAGGCAGAAGACGGCATCTGCCAGCCAGGAAAGGACTGTCACCAGAACCCAGCTGAGTGCTGGCACCCTGACCCCGCCCGCCACCCTCTGGAACCATGAACAGTAAACGTGGGGTTTTTCCTGGCAGTCCAAGCAGATGAAGACACCACCATCCAGACACAGCATCGATCTGTCAGGTTCATGGATTTGAGGAGGATTTCTACCAGACAGGTGCTACTCCTTAAATCCTTAGAGAATGACAACAAATTCCTAACAGCTCTGCTGAACTGGCAGAATGTTTTCTCTCTCTCATCTGACCTCACGGCAAACCTCGGCAGGAGGTATGGTCAGCGTGGGCCTGTTTACCTCAAGGCCAGCTTCAGAGACACCCCGCAAGCAAAATGGAGGCTCACATCGTGGAAAGGGGGTGCTGGGATCAGGCCGGGAGAAGGCCATCCACAGGCAGTGGCTCCTGGCAGCCCCCTGCCCTCTGTACAACCTCCCACTTCAAAGATCCAACCCCCTCCCAACTGTTTCCAAGAGCAGGACCAGGGTATCCTCTGTCCTAAGTAGCCAGAATTCTGTGAGAATTAAAGTTTGGTTTTTCAACTTTTTTTGTGTAGAGTAACTAAGCTGGAGGGCACTGGGGACACATGCACCCAATCAGAAATGGCCCTTTTGTCTGAAATGTCTAGATCTGGACACGGATTTAGCCCAGGCCATGACCTCAGGAAGTCCGGCGCTTTGCTCGTGCAGAGCGCGGGAGCTGCCTTCACCCTGTCGCCGGTGCTCCTGCCCCGGCAGAGCCCACACCGTCAGCACCCTCCTGAGCAGAGTCAACCAGCGCCAGGATGGCAGAGAGAAGAGCGAAGAGACTTTGGAGTGTCCCAGTTCCCCTTGGCATTGCTCTGCACAGTGTGAACAAGAAACACCTCTGTTTTCCTGTGATGTCATAGGTCAGCATTTATCCACAGCAGGGAGAAGCAGAGTGAAGAGTTGGGAGAGGGAGAAAATGAAAGAACACACCAAGTCCCGGAACGACAGCAGGTAACCTCGGGTCTCCAAACCTTCAAGGAAAGCGCACCCAGGGAAACATGGGTGTGAGGGCCGCGACCCGATCTGCTGCCCATCACCTGGGCTGGACTCTGACTGTCCACCCACAGCTGGTCCTGCTTTCTCAGGAGAGAAGACAATACCTCCACTGGAAACGATTCACGCTGGCTTCAGAAATATACATTTATATACTCCAGCCCCAAGGAGACAAGAACTGGACATACGTGGCCACTGCTTGGACGGCGCCTGCCTTCCAGGGACAGAAGCAGCCAGAAGTGAGCAGGGCCATCGGCAGACTGGGGCACACGCAGGGAAGGAGCAGAGGGCATCCTGACGGAGTGTGAGGGCGGTGGCCACCCTCAAGGAGAGATGCGGACCCTGGGAGGGGCCGATGTGCGGAGCAGAGGAACCCAGGAGGAAGAGGACGGAACCAGTCTGGAGGAGCCCCCAGGGCTGCCCAGGGGTCTGGGCCAGATAGCCCTCGGCGTCAGAACAGCATTACATGAACTGGCCCAAGAGGAGGAAGCAGCATGGAGCCCGAGGACACCCCACGTTTGTAGCAACGCTTTCACACTGTACATGGCAAGCCAGTGTGCACATGTGCGCACACACACATACACACATGCTTGAAACAAACCATACATGCTCACAGCTCGGCAATGCTTTCCAACATTTCCTACTCTAGTTCACTTAAGGAAGCAACAAAAGGCTGACATCTGACGCCCCAGTGGAGGTTTACAGCCCACCCCGTGAAAGCGGATGGAGACGGGGCGGTGGGGGAGGGGAGACGCCTGCTGTCAGGACGGGGCAGCGGTGTTTGCCGGCGAACAGGGGGCAGAGGAAAGCGGCCACATGAGTCACTGGTAACAAAACCTAGAGTGGTTCAGGAGGCCACGGGGACAGGGCTGAGAATGCAGCTGGGGCAGAGGAGCAGAAGGGGCGGGAGGAAGTGTGAGACTGTCTTTCCACTTTATCCGTGTGGCTTTATCTCTGAGAAAAATTAAATCCGGCAATAATACACAGATTGTAACAACAACATGACCCTCCTGAGAGGATACAACAGTGCTTCCCTGGTGGGGAGGGGGAGTCTGAAGAGGAAAGAAGGTGGGACACACCGCCACTGCAGGCCAGGGAGGTGAGCCAACCAGACTCGCAGGCCCCCTAAGCAGAAATGGAGTCGGGCCTCCTGCAGGTTTGAGGGAGAGGAGACAAAGGCCAGCCATTCAAAGAGGCTCAAAGACCAACCACCTTCCCTGTTCTGACCACCGACTGCCCACCTTCTGACCCAAGGGGATCATAAACAAACAGCACCAACTACTGCTGTCTGCTGGGCCCCGAGTGGAAATCTGGCTAGGAAGCTCCGTGGGGTCAGGCCTCCCGGACCTGGTAGGATAAAGCTCACCTAACTTGGATCAGGAGAGAAAGCGATCACCAAAGGACTGTCAGCGAGAGGCCGACATGATCAGATGAGCAGTTCAAAAATATGGCTCTGGTGATGACGAAGGGAATGGTCTGTGGGCAACAAGAGTGGAAGCGGGAGCCCCGAGGGGAGCTGGGGCAGCTTGGACTAGCCAGGTTCACAACCTGGGTGGAGAGAAACTTACAGATCCAAGGTCTGGTTCAAAGGAAAACAACCAACAGAGTTGTGGGTGGGACATGGGGTGAGGGGAGAAGAGTGACGGAGGTGACTTCCTGCTTCTGGCCTGCCCAGAAAGGATGGACTGAAAGAGAATGTGGGTTCAGTCTTGGACCTGGTGAGACACCCTGGGAGACAGGGAGCAGCTGGGGTTAGCTCCATTGGCTGGAGGAGCTGCAGATCCCTGGCCTCCAGGAGAAACGAAGGACCAGCTTTGGACCAGGTGATCTGGGAAGAGTAGGGAGGGATAGGGCGTCGGGCCTGGGGATTTCGAGTACTTAAGACAAGAGGAGAGGGACTTCCCTAGTGGTCCAGTGGCTAAGACCCTACATTCCCCATGCAGAGGGCCCAGGTTTGATCCCTGGTCAGGGAACTAGATCTCACATGTCACAACTAAAGATCCTGTGTGCCACAAGTAAGATTCGGTGCAGCCAAAGAAATAAATAAATACTGAGGGGGGGAAGACAATAGGAGAACGAGCCCAGAAAGAAAGCAAGGAAGGGATGGAGTAAAGGAAGGGCCTTCGCTTGGTGCCCCTGAGTCCCGGCCCCTTGGCTGCTAAGAAATCAAGGTGAAACAAGAATTGAAAATACACTTTGGTTCAGCGTCACGGAGGGCCTAGTGACCCAACAGTTTTAATCCCAGTATAGACAGAGGTCTGTACGCAAAGGCCCAGGAGATTGAAGACAGAACATCAGCTACTATCCCCCGACAGCAGCTCAGTCAGGGTCTCCCCTAAGAGCACACAGTCCAGACCCTCCAGTCTTTGGAGCTGGGCCCAGGCAGAAGATCCATGGAAACTCGAGAAAGAACGTCAATACTTTTATTCCATTATAATCTCAGCTCTCTTAAATTCCTGTTTCTTGATCATTTTAATAATTAGTATTGCTGCTGTTCTTCAGTCGCTAAGCTGTGTCCGACTCTTTGCGACCCCATGGACTGCAGCACTCCAGGCTTCCCTGTCCTTCACTATCTCCCAGAGTGTGCTCAAACACATGTCCATTGAGTCAGTGATGCCATCCAACCGTCTTATCCTCTGTCTTCCCCTTCTCCTCCTCTGCTCTCAATCTTTTCCAGCATCAGGGTCTTTTTCTAATAAGTCAGTTCTTCATATCAGGTGGCCAAAGTATTGGGGCTTCAGCTTCAGTCCTTCCAATGAATATTCAGGACTGATTTCCTTTAGGATTGACTGGTTTGATCTCCTTACTGTCCAAGGGACTCCCGAGAGTCTTCTCCAACACCACAGTTCAAGAGCAACAATTCTTTGGTGCTCAGCCTTCTTCACAGTCCAACTCTTACATTCACACACAACTACTGGAAAAACCATAGCTTGACTAGACGGACCTTTGTTGGCAAAGTGATGTCTCTGCTTTTTTTTTTTTTTTTTTTGTCTCTGCTTTTTAATACACTGTCTAGGTTGGTCATAGCTTTTCTTCCAATGAGCAAGCCCCTTTTAATTTCACAGCTGCAGTCACCATCCACAGTGATTTTGGAGCCCAGGAAAATGAAATCTGACACTTGCCACTTTCCCCC
The DNA here is from genome assembly GCF_019320065.1 of Cervus canadensis. Lineage (NCBI taxonomy): Eukaryota > Metazoa > Chordata > Mammalia > Artiodactyla > Cervidae > Cervus > Cervus canadensis. Next base: position 42,980,656 of record NC_057414.1, read on the forward strand.
CATCTATTTGCCATAAAGTAATGGGACTGGATGCCATAAAGTAATGGGACTGGATGCCATAATCTTTGTTTTTTGAATATTGAGTTTTAAGCCACTTTTTTCACAATAAGAGACAATAAGAGAGGGATTTCCCTGGTAGTCCAGTGGCTAAGACTAACTTCCAATGCAGAGGGCCCAGGTCTGATCTCTGGTCAGGGAACTAGATTTCACATGCCATAGCTAAAGATCCTGCATGCCACAATAAGTGTACAATGAACAAAACCAGTTTATTCACATGCATGTAGGTATTTCTTTCATCCACAGCGTGTGTGTGTGTACACACTGCACACACACCTCCGCACACTGGGAGAGTGGGCTGCACAACAGTCACTCCCTGCAGTGTGGGGGTCACAGCACTGGACTCCCCACCTCTGAGTCTCAGGGCCAGGTGGTCTTGACCTGAAGCTCCTCTGAGCACACACACTGCTGGGAGTGAGACCCCGCAGTTCAGAAGCAGCCTCTGGACCCGGGCACCACACCGAGAGAGCTTCCCTCGGGGCTCAGATGGTAAACGGTCCACCTGCGGTGCAGAGGGAAAAACACTCCCGCCTGCCCGGGGACGGGCAGCCCCTGAGACCCCTGGGCAATGACAGAGTCAGGGCAGCGCGGACGCCAGGCCGCCTCCACGTCGGAACATCATGCGCGCCAGCCACCCAAGTTGCCGTCTCCTCGCAGCTCAAGTGCCGTTCAGCTCCCTACAGTCCTCCCTACACCCTCGGCAGGAGCCGGGAACACGGGCTCTTCGCGGCCTCTTCCTGAGGTGGCTCCCAGTACCCGGAGCCCCTCCTCTGGGACACAACCAGGACTCAGGGACAGCAAGGGACAAAGCCAGAGCGGGGCCGAGGCGCGGAGACCCCGTGCCCGCTTCCTGCCGCACAGGGACCCTCGTCCACCCAGCGCTGCCCGGCCCACCACCAGCTCACACCTCACACCGGACGCAGGGTGGGCTGAATTACTTACTTGAAATTCACTGTCTTTCTGAGCTTGTTCGGATCCCTCCTTATTACAGGACCGCTACGAACGAGAAAAAGCAAACACTTCCGGTGAAATGGGGAACGCTGAGCAGGCACTCACTCAGCAGCCATCAGAACAGTCAGGGTGTACAAGACAGCACAGATCTTTAAACGAGGGTTTCTTGCACAGTCTAAATGCACCACCAGAGTCCCACACTCGGACCGACACCTGAGGAAGCCTCACTGCTTCAGGAGGAAAGGGAGGCGCTGGGGGGTCCGCATAGCCGCCACCTCACCACCACCCTGGTACCTTTTACAATTTCATCGTTGGAGGAAAGTCAGCGGAGGGAGCTTTCCCGTGAACGCCCGGCCGGCTCACCGGTTTAGCCAGGTGGGTCTTTCGAGGCAGCAGCGGCCCAGGAAGACACTGTCCCACAAGGCCAGGGGGCACAAGGCCCGTGGCCACCGAAGGTCAGCACTGGGTGGACGAGGGTGCCCCGTGCGGGCAACAGGCCTGCTGGTCGGGCCGCCACTAGCTCAGCGTGGAGTCTTCTCCACCCGAGAGAGGCCGAGCCAATTTAATACAGGCCCTAAAATTACTTCATCTGTTAACGTATTGAGAGAGACTTCTACAGCCCTTTCCTCAATGAAATTGCAAGTGAGCGGTAACCAGGAGTCTATCAGGAACACACCCGGAGTCTGACCTTCCACAAGCCACTGTCTGCCTTCATCGGCCCCTCACGGCAGATCTGAGCCCTTAAAAGCAACCCCCACCCAAGTGCTTTAAAAACCTTCACACGGTGTTTAATCGGGAGACAGGGGAAAGCAAGGGAGAAACTTACGTGTCCTGTCAAAGTTTATACTCAAATATTGCCCCTAGAAAAATGTTATTTGTTTAATTTATTAAACTAAGTCTGCTTAAGTCAGACACGGAGGCCCATAAAGGAAGCTCTTACAGAAATTTAAGGTAAAAGATTCTTGAACATCCCATGAAAAACATACCTTTCCATTCCACAGCTTTATCAAAAATACCTGTACCAAGGGTAGAAAGTGTGGACAGGAAAAAAAAAAATGCCACGTTAAGCACCACCAGCTACTCTAGCACCATTCAAAACACCTAGCCAGACAGAGCGACCACTCCCGTCCATCAACACGGGAATAATCTCCCACAGACATCTTAATGTACGTTCTGTACAAATAGTGTATGTTCCAGTTTACTCAATATAAAAAGTAAACAAAGTAATGTTCATATGAAGTTATCTGCAAAGACTTGCACTTACACATACTTGGTAATATCTTTAGCTCACAGTGAGTACACTTTGTACAAAGTGCAGGAAGTACAAATGGGGGATATATGCGATTTTCTTTTGTGTAATCTGCATTTCTCTGATGGAAAGATGTTACAGGTTAAATCCCGTTACAATGAAAACTGCAAAATGAAAATATTACAGAGACAGTTTTTTACTCTTGCTGATGGCTTGACGTGGGGTGGGACAAACGCTAGGGAGGAGGAGTAGGTACTCACTCCTTCCCTAAGTGCAAAACGCCCTCCTGACTGCAGCGTGGCCTTAGCCTACACTCCAGCTGGCCCCTCCCCAGTGGCCCACAAATTCCTAATGAACAGGGACTCCACCTTTTCTTTATTGTTGGTCTTTCCCAACAAATCCTGGTGCTCACAACATTTTGTGGATGGCAGGACCAAATAAACACTCCTGCGCCATGAAGCTCAAGTGGCTAGGAGTGACCAAGGGCGATGGAGCCTGGCGAGGGGAGACCCAGGTCTGTGACCCCAGAAGTGGGGAGACGGGCTACAGCATTAGGTAGGATACCCAGGGGGCTGCAATGCCCCCCAAAGATTAAATTCTTGTGCTTTCTCTCCCCAAAGGACACTAAGAACAGAACAAGTTCTATGATCTGATAGTATACATATTGATACTTCATAGGAAGAGACAAAGAAGGAATTTGGAGACCCCACTGAGGTCTGCAGTAACGGGATTTGACCTGTACACACTTCTAGACTGTGGTTATTTCTATGCTGTTATTATTTGAACTGTATCTTCTTAGGCAGATACAGTTAAGGGGTTACTGAGCCAACACAAGTCCCTCTCCCTTGCCTAATGGTGCTCTCAACAACAGCGAGTCACCTCATCTGAGTTACCAATTGTCTTAGTTCCCAAGGCCATTTCTTTTTAACAAAGTAGCGTCATTAGGTAGAAGTAAGTTCTATGAATACTTTCCCCATCCGCCCACTCCATTCTGCCCTCCGTGAATCACTACCCACCCCCCCATCAGAGCACCATCAGGAAGGCAAGACGGACTTCTGCTGTACCCAGCCCTCTGTTCCGTTTCCTCAGTACAGAATGCTCAGGGTCCCTCGATCTTGCAGGTAAGAAGAGCAAAGCAGGCTGAATATTCACAGAAAGGTGAGGGAAGTGGCCTTCCGCAGAGAGAGCTACCGAAAAGGAGGCCTTTCTGCCCAGGGAGAAAGGAGGTAAAACTTAACTTGGAATCTCTGGGATTTGATTTCAGAGGCACAGATTTAATCAAAGCAGATATTAAAATACAATATACAAATACTTAACATGACTCTGAGTTCTTCACCAACTAGCTTGTACATTAATAAAAATTAGCTTTCATTAAGTTATAAAATAAAGGTGAGTTTTAACATTTATTAGAAATATGGACACTAACTCATTTAATATTAAATAATTGTTTTAAAATTTTCATTTTCGACACTACTGTGGTCATGTGTTTAAAATCAGCTTACATGAGTACAGGCTGAAACCTGCATGCAAGAAATACTATGAAATCTGGAAGAACCCTAGAGAACAAGTGAGGGTAAAGACGAAAGAAAGCTGGGCAGAGACACAGACAAATATTGGGCACCTGGGGTTCGCTACGCTCTTCTGGTCTACTTCTCTATACATCTGAAATTCTCCATAATAAAATGTTTTTTAAAATAAACACTGAAACCTAAGAAGTCAGAATGTACCAGATATGCTAAAGAAGATACCCAACTCTAGGAATAAACTAAAAACTCCTGAATTGTACACTTAAATAAGTGAACTGTATGCTACAAAGAGAGAAGACATCCAATGATAATAAAAATACACTGTCACCGGTTTCCTGCCGTCTTTCTTGTTCTTTTCTTCCTAGTTTGGGCTTGGTTTTCAAGAGAATCTACAAGTATTCATTATAATCTAAGTATTCATCAGCTCTGCTGTAGGAAACAGGCTAACGGGATAGTAGTAAAAAAGGGGGTGTGGTTTACATTTTGTTTTAAAGTCACAGAAGAATTTAAAAGCTGAAACAGAATTTTGGTTGGCCAAGCATCTCTAAATTTAAACTCTAAATTCCTAAACACTATTGGCTAGGTAATAAGATGAGACCAAACTGGACTCTGACTTTTCACTTTACATACACCTATACTTAGAAAGTATTTAAAGGTATGCTATTTCTACAGGAAATATATTTGGTACAAGGTTTCAAATCTTACTCTTCTGATGAAATTGCATTTAAAGGATTTCATACTTTAAAGACTATGAAGAAAGTAAGTTACCTAATATTCTACACTATAACAGGGTTATTTCTTTACATTTGTTTAAGCCAAATAAACTCTCATTGCTTGGGCAGTTGTTAATAAAAGATTCTGCTAATGATGAGGGAACTAGTTTAATGATTAAACTACTTTAATAAAGCCACATTTGCTGGATGAACAAAAGCAGCATCCGAATTTTCCCTGGTCTGTGTACGTGTCGCTGTGTGTGTAAATAGAGGGGCATGCAGCTACTTCAATATCATGTGTAAAACCTGAAACATTTATCTTCACAGTGCATTTAAAGACCCACTACTGCATTAGCTGCTTGTGGGGTAGGTTGGGGAAAACTGATGAACCAACTGAGAAAGAAGAGTGACAAGTCTTCACTAGTATACTAAGCTGGAAATGGTATTTAAAATCAAATCATCAATTACAGATAATGTCAGAAGGAGGAGGTTGTACCATGTTAAACATGATGGTGGCTACAGAGATAAAAGATACAAACGGGAATCTACACACAATAAGGGCAAGGATCATTCACCTATTGTCTCTTTTAAAGGCTCGTATAAAACAAAAGATTAAGTTGGCTGCAGCCTTTTAATAAAAGAGCTTTGGGATCCAAAAATGAGTAATTAAGAAAGAATAAGCCAAATGTTAGCTAGACTCAGCTTCTAGGGCATCTAAGACTCGGTCTGGGAAAACCTTCCCTCTCTCCACTAACCAGAGGGTCTCCTGCTGAACTGCGCCCCGAGGGACTCCGGGCTACCAGGGTTCACCCTGGGCTCCTGCCCGCCTGCCTGTGGTTCTGAAGGTGACTCAGCGGAGAGAAGAGGTTCTCAGTGTCGGGGCTACACCTGCTGCCACCCCTGTTGGCCAAGGTGGCAGGAATGCACAGCAGGGATGCGGCTCTTCAGTAACCTTCTGCAGTATGTTTTCTCCTCAATATCATGGACCCTAACCTTCCTGCTTCCTGATTTCTATGAAAACATTCTATATTTACTGCTCTTACGGCTTCTTCCACCATTTTCTGAAAATATTTTACAGAACACATTAAGATGTGAGGCGACAACGAAGTGGCCTGAAGTATAGCTTGTGTGATTCTCTAGTGAACACACAGGGATGGTGAGAACTGAAATGGATGAAGATTTCCAACATTTCACTGGAGTCTAGAGTGTGTTCCATCTACTCAAGGACCTATCTAAAACAGTCTGATCCCACTGAACTCTGCAAAACCAGATGATGTGACCAATATGGAGAGGAGACTAGAACTTCTAAGAGGCCCCAGGCAGACCTGAGCTAGGAGGGAGGCAGGTGAGTGCAAGGCCAGGTAAAGAAGGTGGCTTTCCGAAGGTGACTTTCTCAAAACTGAGGGCTGACCCCAGGTGACCTGCCGCCCCAGGACTCTGACGGCTTCGGGTTCCTCCGGCATGAGCACCCCAAGGTTGACTTGCAGGCAGCACGTTCCCAGGAACAGATCCTGTGTGTCCTCCCACGTCAGAGCAGCACTGCTGAGCTTCGTAAAGGCCCGGGGTGTGGAGAAGGACACTACATGATAAGGGCAGAGAAGGAAGCTTCCAACTCCAACCACAACATCAGTATGTACGTGGCATTTCCTGAAGGCTGAAAATGGCATGAGAGAAGCAGCAGCTGAATACTAGAAATGAATTTTCAAGCTGAGGCCCATAAACGTCTATAATTACTAAATGTTTGTCATTTTCTACTGAGGAAACAGAAGAAAGGGATCAGATTTGCCTGGGACTGAAAAAAAAAACAACCACCCCAAAGTGATATATTCAAATACATAGCATTCTGAAATCTTAATTACTGTAGCTTTTTAAGCAAGCACAAACTGTAGCTGGTGCTACTTAACAAAAGCATTATAACTGTGTGTTTTTTTTTAAAAACATTTCTTGAAACCAAGAACTGAAAGAAAGAAACGAAAGCTGTAGAGAAGGCTCCCACTTCAGAGGACTCATACTATACCGTGAACCGTGTCTGTCACCTGGAAACCAGAGTGCTCCACGCACGATCGCATGGGCAGCCTGCAGCAGAGAACACATGCACATACAGCTAAAGGCGTACATTCCCCACGCCCCTCAGGCCACCCAACACAGGACACTCCTTCCCAGAGGGCGGCTGCAGTCACACCAGCGTTCCAGGGGCCAGACCTCTGTCCTGGCTTCATGCTATAAACCCCACACATTTAAGACCAGCAAGACAAAAGACACTTGGCACATGTCAAAATTAGACAAAGTAGCCTGTGGTTTATTTCGTTATCAAAAGAAGGCACCAAAGCAGGTATGGAAGGTGGTACCACGGTAGGGGGTAATTTGGCAACTGCCTTTGAGAGGATTCATGGAAGAAATGCTAAGTGAGACCAAATGGGAACACGCAATACTAGAAAGATGCTTCACTTCCGGGAGGAAGGTTTTGACTGCTTTACAATAGATATAATTACACCATGCTCAACATAGAAGGGGTTTTTAAAAGTAGAGTAAATTAGGTCACAATGACCTAATACAATGAGAAAAAAAAAACCCAATGCGCCGTGTTCATCCGGCGGGAACGTGTGCCCAGCCACTGGGGACTGAGCTGGGCTCTGCGTGAAGTGGGGCGGCCACCCCATCTCGGCTCCAGAACCAAGTGCTGCTCACAGGTAGCTTCTCGGGGTGCCAGCAGTTTACCGCTGACTACCTGTGGGCGGCTCCGGACTTTATCGTGCCTGAATTCTCAATTAAGCTGGGGTTAAGACAGGGACGGTGACTTTTGGTTTTCTGGATTCAAAAAAGACTCTGCCCCAGACAGTGCTCTTTGAGTCCCTGAGACATATCTGCGTTGTGCCTTGATGCCTTTCATTTTATTATGGTTAGTACTCCAACAAGCACTAATATTAGCCTTCTATTACTCAGAGAACAAAAACAAAAGTTCCCCAGACAACACTCAAGAGATCTAGGGTGTGTTACAAGCGTTCAGGCCTGTGAGGCCGTTGGGAAAGGCCAGGCCAAATCTCTCCATTCATGCAGAGAAGGGGCCGGCTCCACACAGTCACTGTTCTGACAGAGGCGGGGACGAAGCCTCCTGAGACTTCCACCCACTGGCACAGGTCACATTGAAGGGACAATACGTACTGACATTTGTGTCTTCCACAATTCATGATAAATAAGCAAACTGGTTATTTGTAATCAGCCAAACTCGCTTCTGGGAAAAGGCTGCTGCTGGACGATGCAGAGCGCATGTTCCTTCCCAGAAACCAGAAAGGAAAAAAAATCACGTTACATTGGCAGCTGACGTCATCAGTTCAAGCTCTCTTCTAGCAATTATACCTCTTCCCACAATGGCAAAGACTAAACCAGGACTTCTCAAGGCTTCTACTCAGCTATCCTACCTGCTTTAGTTATGGTCGATTTTATGGTTAATTTCAGTTTCCATCGTCTATCCAGCTAAGGAGGATAACCTCCTTTTCATTAAAGTTAGAGCTGGCCCATGGGAAATAGACACTACATTCTACTGACGTACACTGTTTGAAGATCAGACCAATATTTTTGTGTTTAATAATCTACAAACAATATTGTGTGGTGTGGCAGTTTTTCAAGCTGTGTGTGTCTGATCTTGTTTCATTCTCAAAAGGGCCCATTTTCCTCTTGTCCAATGCAGGACTTTCATGCGCCCCTAAAATTAACACGAATCCTGAACAGAACCTCCAGGGTTCAGCTGGGAAGTGTGCTTCTGATTCATCTCATGGAGAAATGGGGGCTGGCAGAGACAGCTGTGTGGGGACAGAACTGTTGGCCTTAAACACGCCGGGAGGCTTCACCTTGGCCGTCTATTGTTTAGCCCGTGGTGAGCTACACCAGAGAGCATCTCAGGGCTGCTATGGAAACAAGGTCAGACATCTCACAATACCAAGACGAAGAATGAGAAAGTCGAGAAGCAACTAATTATTTTAAACCAAGTTACTTGTGAATGATTGTAAATGCAAATTTTAAAAGTACTATTGAATATTCGCTTCTCACAGAGGTAAAAAGTCCCAGAGCTGAAAACAAGGAGGAGAAAGGGAAAGAAGGGATGTGTGAAACTCAACCAGGCTCTCATGTTATTAAGCCAAACAGCTAAACATTGAGAAAATATTACATAAGCTGATCATCACATGCTGTCATGATTTGTCATGTTTCAAGGAAGGAGCTTATTCTAACCCAGCTTGAAGGATGTGAAAACTGCATTTATATGGCCAATGCAGGAAATACCATAAATGCACACACATGTATAGGGACGTGTGTGTGCTTTCCTCTAAGGCAGAGCAAAAAATAAGGCAAGCATGACGTATGTATTGTATGATATTTCTGTCTTTAATCCATGCATTCATGAAAGTAATATGACTTATTATTTGGGTTTCATATTTGCTCAGCCACATCTCTTAATGAATGCAAATCCTGACAAGTTACTATCAATTCTGGCCATTTTTTCAGTTACGATGGGAATATAACCTGTAGACTATAAATACCCCTCCTCCCATAGGAGGCCAGATTCACCACAAAGAGGTGATCAGCAATATGACCCAGCAACAAAATAAGTAATAGACATTTTTAAATCTGACTTGAAAATAGGAGAAGAGGAAGAACTCACACTTGTGGTAAAATCCTGGCCCCAGGCCACGAAAGCCCAGCTTTTAAAGCACAGGGCGCTGCACCTGGATAGTGTCTTACTGGCCGCTGAGTCTCCACCCCTGACTCCCCACTCCTCCTCCCTCTTAAACAGAAGTCCCTGCTCAGAGATCCTGAATTTCTCTCCCTCCTCGTGCTGCCCAAGTGTTCAATAGCCAGCAGTTGACAAGGGCCATTAACGTCTGAAACTCTTAACTGGCAGCAAGAGCCCCTGCCAAGCCCAGAAGAACGTGGGAACCAAAAATATTTGAGGCTGTAGGTTTCACAGTTTTTACTAAGTTCATACTTCAACAAAAAAAGTGTACTTGAACTAGGGGCTCAATCAAAAGTGTACTTGAACTTGAGTAATTAAGTGAAAACACCGAGTCCCACCTAGAAAGCAAAGGAACAGGTCTTTTTCTAACAAAAGCAAGTCTGTTGTCTCATGAGTCAATTGTGAGGCCGTCAGACGCTTGCTCAGTACCGATCTTGTGAGCAACCTGTTTCCCTCTCTACCCGTGTGCTTTCAAGCATAGCTTCTGTGCTTCATCAGCAGATGCAGTTTTAGGAATGGAAACTGACAGCCTAGTAAAAATAGAACTGAGAAGCTAAATGCAGAGTGCTGCCCCCACCTCCCCCGTTAGAACTGCGTGTAGAACATGCTCTGATCCATTAGCTCAGTAAAAAGTCAAATTCATTTTAAGTGGCGTCCATTATTCTCTATTTTTCTATTGAGTTACCCAATAATCTTTCTTTCCCTTTAAAAATAAATTGGGACAGAGAATTCTGTTAAATTCTATTTCCAGACATGTCTATTGCACTTAAGCACTGTAATGTAATAATTCTAGACTGCTAAAATTTCAAAAAAGGTAGATATTAACTACAGATGATGAATCTTCATTTTTTTGGGGAAAAGAAAATTTCGGGGTGCACGGGCTATGCTGCAGCTGGCTTTCTCTAAGTTGCCCATCCTTAACATGGCACGTTCTAGAGCCGTGCTGGCCAACACAGCAGTCACCAACTACACGGGACCGTGTCCATTTAAACGAATTAAAATTAAATAAAGTTTAAAACTCCATTCCGTGGCTGCCCTTGCCACATTTCAAGTGTGCCTAATGGCCACAGGTGGCTGGTGACCGGTGTCCTGGACAGCATGGATCAGCGTATCATCCCCTTTGGACAGGGCTCCGGGACCCCATCTGGCTCAGGGGGGGCACACAGTGCACGCTGAACACGCTCCTATTTAAGTTGAAACAGGAGCCTCAGGAATCAGAGGTAAATAACAGTCTTATTGCCTGCGATTCCAGGAGGTGGATATTAAGGTATTTTTAAAGTGTTGCTTAAATGAAAGCATACAAAACAAACGAGCCGAAATGGGACTTCACTGTTACAGAAAGTCCTCGGGGGGAATGGCTGAGAGCTGATTTCACTAAAAGACCAAAAGGACGTAAATTGAGTATTTCAAGAACTTCTCTGAGACTGCAACTTGATTAAATAAAAAAACTGAACCGCAGGGTCAGCGGGCAGAGCCGGGTGTCAGTGAGAACCCAACTCCACGGCAGCTCAGGCTTCCTCAGACGTGCGGGCTGGTTTCCAACCTCAGACCCTCACCCTCTGAGCCTGACAAGCCTAACGGGAAGCTACCTAATGGGAAGGTTTGGTCACATCATGACAACTTTTTAAGTGCGTTAACACCCAGAACGGCAACTTTATTATTTCTAAACATATAATCGATTATCACAGGTAATGGACATGACCTGCTTTTTAGACTGAGCTGAGAGAGACTAGTCTTAGAAAAAAAACTAAGTGAGAAAACTAATTTTCCATTTCATGAGGATCAAAACGGGCCCTTCCGAGGAAGATTTAAATGGATATAAAAATTCTGCCATTGCAATATACACGCATTTATATGTGTGTTCAGTAAAATGATAAATTCATGTATAGGTTTTTTTTAACCCAGACATTTGAGATATAATTGGTTAAGACAATTCAACAAATAAGGTACTTTAACTGAATGTTAAGATTCAATTATTTAAGTCATATAAAAATTCAGAAAGATTAAAAATCTAACAAACTCAAAGTTTTAAAATAAATCTCAAAGGGAGGTACTTACTAAATTCAGCTTCACTGAGCTTGTTCCTTTGCACTGAGGTTATCCTGTAGCCCCTTTCTGACGATGCTAAACAAACCATACCTTCCCCACATTGGAACCTTACAACCTAAGTCTGAGCTGAAAATTTCAGTGTGGGGAAAATCTAGGCATCATCAAAGCACTATTACAGATTTGACCAACACTGTACTTTTTCTGGACTTAAAAGTGGTACTTGTACTAGTTTGCTAACAAATAGTAAGACAGAATTCACTTGGAATAATAAAGAAAAAAACTCAGGGGTGCAGCCTGATTACAATAAAAGCCGTGTTTTTAAATAATTTCCACAGCACCACTAACACATCTTAAATCTCCTCCCAGGTAATCAGGCTAAGAGGATGAGAACTGTGGCCAGGCACCCCACCCCGAGCAGCCAAGGGACTCACCATCTTCAGGATCGCCCCGTACAGCCGCAGGAGCACCTTCCGAGGCTCGTCTCCGACGGAGGCCAGGGTGTCGGGCAAGGAGCACTGGAACAACATGTTGCTGAGGCCACCTCTGTTGGAAACAAGAGCACCGTAAGCAGCAGAACCTGAGGGCGAGCCAGGTCACTCTTCTGGAGTAGCTACGGGCAAGAAGTCGGCTCCCGCCCACAACACCTGCCCGCACCTGAGTCTCCACTCAGTCTCTCAGGGCACTCGGAACACAGATGAACTCCACAGTTCTCAGATCAATTCCACATGCAAACTCCCCATCGGTCCTTCTAGGACAGCCATGAGGGAGGTTTTGGTTTTTTTTAATTTATTTTAATTGGAGGATATTTATTTTAATTGGAGGATAATTACTTTATAACATTGTGATAGCTTCTGACATACATCGACATGAATGGGCCACAGGCATACCTGTGCCCCCCACCCCCCGCATTCAGAACCCCACCCCATCCCTCTAGATTGTTCCAGAGCACCGGCTTTAGGTGCCCTGCTTCATGCATTGAACTTGCACTGGTCAGCTATTTCATATATGGTAACGTATATGTTTCAATGTTCTCTTCTCAAATCACCCCACCCTCACCTTCTCCCACTGAAGCCAAAAGTCTGTTATTTACGGCTGTGTCTCCTTTGCTGCCCTGCATGTAGGACCATCAGTACCATCTTCCTAAATTCCACATATATGCGTTAATATACAGTATTTGTCTCTCTCTTCCTGACTTACTTCACTCTGTACAACAGGCTGCAGGTTCATCCACCTCATTAGAACGGCTTTTAATTGCATGTAGCATCTGCCTAAGAGAGGGACAGGGGGCAAGGAGACCCTCCTCAGCCCTGGAAACTGGGGGTGGGGGTATCTCAGATGTATCCCTTCCAGTCCATGTTCATCTGTGACCCCAAATTTCCATCCTGTTCCCATCACTGCTGAGTTAAAATCTTGGAGCCATACCTAAACCATCCCCCCCGGGGCTTTCCACTTGAAGTTGCAAGATCCACCCATTCTCAACCAGATTTGACTAACAGCTATTTCAAACAACTTGCAATATTAAGAATTATTGGAGCTCTCAGAGGAAAGGGGAGATCTCAACAAAACCAAAACCTTTCACATGACTACCGCAGACAAGGGACACTTAACAGGAAAGTGTAGCCTTGGGGACAAATCACCTGCCTGGGTTGGAAACGATTAGTTAGTGAAGATACTGGAGACTTAAATGAAGGAACACAAACCACTGTGCAGTTAGGAACTCAAGACCCCAGGCACCTCAACTGTAGCAGGCTTCAGAGTCCAGTCAACAGATTGTGAAGAGCTATCACCTAAGCAAAGCACGATGCTGGAAGCTCAGATAACACAATTGCCTCGAGACACTTCCACTCCAGGGAAGCAAGCAGACACAAAACTATAAGAGAGATTACAAAATTGCAGGACAGTGTCTACACCAGATGCTCAGTGAACCCTGGCCTACACCTGCCCGTCAGACGCAGCTGCATCACCCAGCAATGCTGAACCTGTGCGACTTCTGGAGACAAAGTTATGAGCCAGCCGGAGTGCGGCTTTCTAGGACAGCAGCCCCCAGTCTCCAGGGCCAGCTGCCTCTCTCCCTGTCCTATCCACCAACAGTCCAGGGAAACCATGCTCCCCAGGGGAGGCTGAAGCACAAACCACAACGGAACCATCACACGCCCAGACAGGGGTCACGGCACACAGTGGGAGGTACCGCCAAGAACCAGTCCGAGAGAGAAAGTTCCGTTTGTGTGGAGGAGAGCGATAACTGGGAGATGTTTTTATCTGGAGGTGTTACCGCTGCTGCACAAACGGTGGCCCAGAGTCGTGCCCAGCTCCACTCCCGTGGCGGACGGTCTCCGCCCTTCCTGGGTTAGAAAGGCTGGGCCGTGCCCGGGGGCAGCCTGCCTCGCATCAGGACTGTACTTAGCAGCTGCCTCTGCAGCCGTCCAGGCCTGTGCGGCCAAGGGCCAGCACAGAGCGCGCAAAGGAAGGGTCTGAAACCAGCGCCGGACCCGCTCACGCGCTGGGCCCCTGCCCCGTCCATCCCGCGGTGTGGACCGGCTGCCAGGTCGGTTCTGCGATGATGCTGGCGTCTTCGGGGACACCCCTCCGTGAGCAGCGGCTCCCGCGTCACCGGGTTCTGGCGGCAGGCAGACCTGCCCACGTGCTGTGGTACCAACCCGCCCGCTCCCGTCCTCACTTCTTTGGGCAACCCCAGCACCAGCCTTGCGGTCCCCCCAGGGTACCAGCCCAGAGGTGCCCTCGGAGGTCGGGGTCCCAACTCTTGGGCCCCCCCTCTCAGCTCCCAGGTCCTGGTCACCCTTGCCTCGTTTCCCCAGCCCCAGGGGTCTGCCGCTGCACACACAGTACTCCTCACCGTACTCACCTGTGCTCCCTGTTTTGCTTTTCTGGTTCTCCTCCACCTGTTCACCCAATTTCCTATATCAAATTCTCTAGGTTTGCTGAAGTAAGTGTTGTTGTTCCCATTTTCTTGCCAGGATCCTGACTAGCACACGTGGCCAGAGCTGCAGCGGCTTCTTAAACCATGAGGTTAAGGGCCACATCCCAGGAACGGCGCGGCCATCAGCCGCGAGGAGTGCGCGTCCCCACTGAGCCCGGGAAGCTGCCGCACCGGCTCAGCCTGGCGACTCCCGGGCCTCTTCCCTGCAAGAGGGAAGCGAATTTCTAGGTGGTTTAAGCCACTGTGGCTCTGGGGTCCTCTGTCACAAGCAGCTAAGCCCAACACTAACGGATACCACCTGCCACCTCACCCACTGACTCCTGTTCTTCCAGTCAAAACTCCTCACTCTTCTCTATCTACCTACCTACTATTTAAAACCAAGCTGAAGTCCACGCTCCTCAGGAAGCTTTTGCTATCTTCTTGCTAGCTCCTTGAAGGCAGGGGTCATGTCTAGCTTCAATTCTCCAGGCCCACAGCCCCCAAGGGAAGACGCTAGACACCTTCTGAAAATGACAAGGCCCGCGGCACTCTCCCTTCACCGGTCTCCTCCCTGTTACATCATAACTGACCATCCTACACTGTCCTCTAACAGGCTGGCGGGTTAGTCCCGGCTCTCTAATGAGACTGAAAGCTCCCCCAGGGACAGTCCCTTTCTCCTGAGGGAGGCCGTCGTTTAAAAGAAAAACCACAGGCTTCCGGGTCAGGGAGCCAGAGATTCAAATCCCAGCTCTGCACTCACTGTGAGACCTCGGGCACAGCGCTAAAGCTCTCTGACTCACAAAAATCCACTGCTCGGTCAAAGAGCAGCACCTCACGTAGTCACCGCAGCAGGCAGGGTCACGGGGCCCGGGGACTGCGACGCTCCGAGTATCCGACACGGCGGGACCATCTCAACCTCCCGACAACCTCAGGGCGGCCGCTGGGCTGCCCGCATGGCACGCAGGACGAAGTGGAGGTGCAAAGCAAGGCGGTGGCCGAGCCAGGAGGGAAGGCAGGCGTCGGGCGCGAGTTCCGGGTTTCACTCTGACGCTGAGAGGGGCGGGAGACAGAGCAGGAGGGCGCCACACGCCGCGCCGGGCACACGGCAGGTCTGGGCACCCCCGTGGGTCACAGGGGCGTGATGTCAGAACGAGTCTGCAGAAGTCTCGCGTAAGACAAATGACTGCTCCTGTGGTCACATATGGCCACAAACTTCGTGGCTTTAAACAGCACACATTCATTGTCTTACAGTTCCGGAGGTCAGGTGCCTGAAAACAGGTCTCACAGGGCTAAAATCAAGGAGTCAGCAGGGCTAGACACCAACAGGACACACCACCTTCCAGGAAACACAAACACGGCTGAAACAGAGCTGGGGTGAGCAGCAGGAGTCCTGGGTTCGATCCCTGGGCTGGGAAGATCCCCTGGAGAAGCAGTGGCAACCCACTCCAGCATTCTTGCCTGGAGAATTCCACGAACGGAGGAGCCTAGCTCCTCTCCACGGCAGAGGAGTCTGCAGTCCACAGGGCAGCAAAAGAGCCGGACAAGACTTAACGACTGAACAACAACAACAAATGAATTTCAAACAGGGGTCACCGGCTGGGATCAGGAGTCCGTGTTTAACAGGCACACGGGTTCAGTTTAGGAAGATGAAAACATTCTTGTGATGAATGATGATGAATGTTGGTGACAGCTGAACAACAACTGACTGACTCAATGCCACTAAACTGCACACGTAAAAACGGCTAAGATGGTAAATGCTATAAGGGGACGGCAGACGACAAGACGGTTGGGTGGCATCACCGACTCAATGGACAGGAGTTTGAGCAAGCTCCCAGAGATGGTGAAAGACAGGGAAGCCAGGTGTGCTGCGGCCCATGGGGTTGCAAAGAGTCACACGTGACTGAGTGACTGAACACCACCACCATGTACATTTTACCATAATTTTTAAAAAAGGAGTGAAGTCCTGACACACATGCTACAACACAGATGAACCTTAAAAACATGCTCCACGAAAGAAGCTAGCACAAAGACCACACACTATGCTTCTATTCATATGCCATGTCCAGAACAGGAAACCTACAGAGTGGGTGCCTAGGGCGAGGGTAGAAGGGGTCTGAAGGGGCCTGGGTTTCCTTTTGAGGTGAGGAAATGCTCTAAAATTGATTGTGGTGATGGCTGCATATACCCATGGATATATTCAAAACCATACACTAAAAACCACTGAATCTACCATTTAAGTGGGTGAATTATATGATATGTGAACTGTATCTCAATAAAGGTGTTTTAGGGAAAAAAAAAAAAGAACTTTTTTCCTATGTAATGATTTTTTCAGAACCAAGTAAATTGGAATGTGCTTCCACATAAACATTTCACAGATGTAAATAAGTCATTTTAAAGAATATTTTCAACAGCTTATTTAAAGAAAAGCAATCACACAGCATCTGGGAGCCTCTATAAGGGACTATTTTCCCAGGAGTCTGATATTCAGAATATCAGTCCTAAATATTCATTGGAAGGACTGATGCTGAAGCTCCAATACTTTGGCCACCTGATGCGACGAACTGACTGACTGGAAAAGACCCTGATGCTGGGAAAGATTGAAGGCAGGTGGAGAAGGGGACGACAGAGGACAAGATGGTTGGATGGCCATCACCGACCCGATGGACATGAGTTTGAGCAGACTCCGGGCATTGGTGATGGACAGGGAGGCCTGGCGTGCTGCAGTCCATGGGGTCACAAAGAGTCAGACATGACTGAGCGACTGGACTGAACTGAACTTCCCAGGAGGCAAGCTGGCTGTGCACCTCAGTTCGGGAAGCCCAGAAAGACAGGAGAAAAGGCAGACTCAGAGACAGGCTGGCCCAGCAGCCTCCACCTTCCATCACGAGGGCCCGCCACATCCAGTCCTGGCCACCACGGGCGTCTGGCTGCCAAGCAACAGGACCGGCATGACATCAGCTAAAAGCCCTAGTTTTCCTTCCTGTCACATACTCTCCAAAGCTCAGTTCACAGCGAGAGCAAACAGATGAGCTACTGTTCTAAGCTGTGTAACTCAATTCAAAGTTTATCCTTGGACTCCCGAAGAAGACAGGCAGGCCGGCTTGGCCAGAAACAGGCCCACAACCTGGAAATCCTTCATCTCATGTATTTTCTGTAGCCTCTTGCTCAACATGCTCTAGTGGGAGGAAGGAAACCATTGATGATTTTGTGTGTGTGTGTGACAATCAGATGAAACCCCGACAGGCCACAAAAACGGCAGCAGAAATACAACAGCTCATTTACCAAAACCCCAGGAACACTGGAGGACTCCAGGGAAGTCTGAAACCCATGCTTTTTGTCGTGTGGCAGAGCGCTTTATAATAAACATATCTGCCATAATTCAATTTATGAGGTAACGGAGATACTTACATAAGCAAAATATCAAAGAAAATGAAAATAACACCTTTATTTCATATTCAACACATGTAAGTAAGCAAGCAAGCCATGGCAGATAGGATGCTGAAAAGAGAGGTCCCTGCGGTGGGAATTCTAACCAGGGCCCTGGAGATCCAGCTGAGTGTGGTCCCTAATCTCCACCCCACGGTCCCTCAAACAGCACCAACGGGACTGCCTTTACAGACTGTTGATCACACAGGAAAATCATTTCAATTTCTCTTGAAACTGATATTCAATTTCAATTGAAATATACAATTTCTCTATTCAATCTCTCTTGATATTATGAAGAATTAACTTACGGGCTTCCCTGGTGGCTCAGTGGTAAAGCGTCTGCCTGCCAGTGCAGGAGACAGGGGTTTGGTCCCTGATCTGGAAGATCCCGCAGCCGCAGAGCAAACAAGCGCATGCACCACACCACTTAGCCCGTGCTCTAGAGCTGCAGCTACCGAGCCTGTGTGCGGAACTCCTGAAGCTCCGGCACCTGGAGCCCGCGAGCCACCAGAGAAGCCCCTGAAGTGAGAAACCGTGCGCCCAGGCTCCCTGCAACTGGAGAACAGCCCTCGCAGCAACAAAGACCCCGCAGGGCCAGAAATAAATACATAAAATAAACTCAAAAAAGAAAAAAGGGTAAGAGCCAGTCAACAATGTTAAAAAAAGAATTAACTTACAATGAAGAATAATTTGATGTGTCAAATAACAATACACATAGAACATAAAGGATATCTGAAAAAAAAATGCAAAAACAAAATGAGGAACACATCCCTAACTGAAGACCCAAACGGCTACCTGGATCACACGCTGAAGAAAATGAGTTTGTGATCACAGAGCCACAAAGCGGTCACTTGGGAGAGCTTCGATGCTTCCGGCACCTTCAACGTCACCTACGCACAAGTGACAAAGAACCTGCGTGACCCAGGCATAGCTTTTAAAACTCAAATTTAAGTTTATCAGTTTATTAGTTGTTGAAGCAACTAAAGTAGGCTATTTTAACATGCATTAAACATTTTTTGACTTTCAGACTTTAAAATCGAGGTTCCAAAAATTTCTGTGTACAAGGATCTGAAAGACCTTCCCAAAATAAAAAAGATAACTTCCTGCCCAAATTCTATTATTCAAATATTATCAGTTTGAATACTGTGGTATATATATTTTTTCTTGTCATTTTCCCAAGCTCTTTTTCCCAGTTTCTTTCTATTAAAGTTGGAATCACGGTGCATATACTGTTCTGTTAAGTTGCTTTTCCGCTTCTATTATGAGCATTTTCCATCAATTCAGTATTAAAAACATAATTTTTAATCATGCACAGAATTTCACCTTAAAGACACAGCATGGTTTAACCACTGCCTACTGCTAAAGATAAAGAGTTTTTCCATTATTTTTAACTTCTATACACAACCCTATAAAATGCATACCTATATGTCAACCTTTATGCACAATCTGAGGAGATCCTTTAAAGTTGGGTTTTCTGGGCCAAAGGGCACTACCATTTTAAAATTTCCTGATGGCTGCTGTCAAGGTGTCCCAGAAAAGAGCCACACCAGGTCACTCCTCACCCATTAGTGGTGTCAGAACTCCTGTCTCATAGCTAGATGGACCTGTTTTTGTTTTAATTAAAACCTGATATAGCAGAATATAACTTTTTTAAACATTAAATTGCTAGTGAAGATAATGAAATTTTTTAATGCTTCAAGATATATATAAAGTTAACACATGGCATGAAATATGTTAAAGTTAAAAAAATACTGCAAAGGGAATATTTGTAAGTACAACAATATGGGAAAAGAAAAATCATTAATTCAAGTAAACTATGAAACATACTGAAAGTTAGCCAATTTAAAGGGATTTCTTGAAACATCTTATGATCTAAATCATAAATAACTTCCCCCTAAACTGATAAACATCAATTCATTACTCCCCTCAAAGTCATACAATTAATTATGAAATCATTGAGAAAAGAAAACTGGAAAATGTAAAACAGCAGATAATCTAAAAATGTAGTTGATCCAAAAATGGATCAAAGAAACGGTGTCTCAATAGGCATCATATTGATTAGACTGACTTTAAAAGAACGAAGACCAATTCCACAAAATCAGTGCAAAACAAAAGCCCCATGAAACTAAGATCTGGCATCTGATGATACTTACCCTCAAGGCTTCTCACAGCAGGAACTATCATTATGCTTTCCTGATGTGAAAGGTCTTCTTAAAACAGAAGACTAGATGAACCAGTTCCATTTGGTTAAATTGGAACCAAAATGTTTCAAAACACACAGGATTATTAACCCTCCTATCACAAGTACATCTGTCACACAAAATGCTCTAACACTTTAGCACTTACACCAAACACACAGATTATGGAAGATTTCAAAAGTCTGCTTTAATGATCAGACTCATTTCAGAATGAAACAAGCAAATTTTAACATCAATGTAAAATGGTGGTTACCTCTGGACAAAGGAAAGGAACCCGAGGCCAATTTGGCAAAATGTTCAGATTTGATAAAGCTACTTTATTCTTTTTAAAATTTTGTTCTTTACTACTTTACAAATGTAATTTTTAATAAAGAGAACTTATCTTGCATAAAAATTCATGGCATCTACAACACAATCACCAGCATATGCTATAATGAACTCTTTTCAAAAATCAGTTGGCAATTTAGCATATGTATAAAACCACGATCACCGGTAGTAAGGGGAAAAGAAGGTGCTGGTGAAGGATCACAATGGGTCAAAGCAATGGCCTCTCAATCTCAACAGCGGTATTTGTGGGGGTCCGTGGGGATCCTCTGACATAGGCCTCAAAAAATCAGCGCATGCTGCTGTGGGTGGTGCTAGGTCGCTTCAGCCGTGTCCGACTCTTTGTGACCCCGTGGACTGTAGCCTGCCAGGCTCCTCTGTCCATGGGATTTCCCAAGCAAGAATACTGGAGTGGGCTGCTGTGCCCACCTCCAGGGGATTTTCCTGACCCACGGACTGAACCTGCATCTCTTCCATCTACTGCACTGGCAGGGGGGTTCTTAACCACTAGTACCAGCTGGGAACATCTTCAAAAAGTTAAACACTGAGTTACTGAATGATCCAGCAATTCCACTCCTACACATATACCTAGGATAAATGAAAACATATGTTCTCACAAACACTGTACACAGAATTTTGTAACAGCCCCAAAAAGAGAAAGAACCCAAATGTCCATCAATTACTGAATTAATAAACAAACTTTGGTATATCATGTAATGGAATATTACTCAGCCATAAAAAGGAATGAAGTACCAATATACGCTACAACAAGGATAAACCTAGAAAACATTATACTAAGTGAAAGAAACTGTCACCAGAGGCCACACATACTGTACGATTCCATCTATATGAGACGTCCAGAAGAGGCAAATCCATAAAAATCAGTCAGTCAGTGGTTGTCAAACTAGGGAGAGGGGAGGATGGGAGGAGATTGCTAAAACAGTAGAGGGTCTCATTTTGAGATGATGAAAATGTCCTGGAAAAATCGCAGTGAATGCTGTATAACTGTAAAAATACTAAAAAACACTGAACTGTACCATTTAAGAGGATGAATTTCACACTATGTGAGTTATATCCCAATAAAGCTATTATATTTTCCTTTTCTAAACCAGTGATAACTGGTTTATTAAGATCAACCATTCATTGATTTACCTGAATCTATGAATGACCATCCTCTTTAATATTAAGCTCCCTGTGTAGGATCTGTGGTGATCACTATTCGATTAAAATCTGCTCCCAAGTACTGAACACTTTCAATGAAACTGCCAGAGCTTAGAGAAATCAAGCCCATGAAAAAGACGCCTCTGATTTTAGGATCTGGAGAAAGAAGTGCTACTAAGGGCTTTGGAATGAGAAAAGTTACCAAGTTTCAGGAAACCTCTGTGGTTACGCTGGGTTTCCAGCTTCCCACACCTATCTGTAACTCTGTTCGGAGGTGGCCCCTGTCCCCCACCAGTTCCACCAGAAGTCCTTTCCTCCAGTCCTGCCATGACTCCTTGCTTTCCTCCCCACGTATCTTTTGAAGGCCTTTCCCTCACCACCCCTGCTCAGTTGAGGCCTGTCAGGGAGCGCCCTCACACAGAGCCTTCCCTGCCACAACCCAGTCACCTTTCACAAGCCAGGTATCCAGGCCATTGTAAAAACTGTCAAGAGAAAACATTTCAGAATCAAGCCCAGGGAGGGAAGGTTGGCCAACACCTGCCTCCTCTGCCCTTTGCCTTCCTCCTGCTGACTGGCTCACTTCCATGTGCTCATAATCCCTGGACTTCTCAAAGTTTTAAAATTACGCTTTAGTAGCGACCACCTCTGCCCTGGGGGGCTTCTACAGTAATCTTTAATGCAGCGTCCTGAATTCCACCCCTGCGCTGCCAGGACAAATGTAGTGCAGGAGAACTAAGAGAGGAAGACTCGGAAGAAATGCAATTTCCAACAGTCTATGTGCACGGGAAAACAATAAAATGCCACCACCATCGCTTCTGGTATTAATTACCGCCATTATATGTGCACCCAACAGAGCCCTTAGCATCCTTACCCACAATCCACAGACAAAGGTGACTCACAAACCCGGTCTGGCTGCAGTTCTCATCGGTGAATCAGGGTCCCTGGCAAGGTCAGACACCCCCGCCTTCTCCACGTGACGCGTCCATACGAACGCCACGTGGCCCTGGACTGGGACAGCAGGCCCAGAGGCTTCTAACGGACAGGAGCACTGCCTGGACCTGAGGGTAGACCTGTCCCTTGACTGGATTTCTCACCTAAAGGACAGGACTCATCAGCACACTCAAATTCATTTGACATTCTTGCCAGACATCATATTCTCAGCATACTTTTGCACATACTTCACAAGCAGTAGGTAGTGTTGTAGAGAGCTGCTTGTCACAAAAAAATGTGGGCAAAAAATAGAGACAGGTGTATGTAATCGCTGCCAAAACTGAAGTGCATGCCTGAGGGAACAGTGAAATAACCATCACACTGTGTTACAACCGGCAAGGAGTCACCACCTGTTAACACTTTAACTTCTGGCAAGTTACTCAACCTCTCTGGGCCCCCAGGGTAAAGAATACCTCCTTGAGGGACTTTTCTGGCAGTCCAGTGGTTAGGGCTCCGTGTTTCCACTGCAGGGGGCACAGGTTTGATCCCTGGTCCAGGAAGGAGGATCCTGCCTGCCATGCAGCTTGGCCAAGAAAGAAAAAAAGAATAATACTTCTCCTGGAGGCCTGGTGCCCAGGTTAACTGAGATAAGCACAACTACCATAACCTGGCAACAGTAGGCACTTAACGAATGGAATCTTTTATTACCATGATTAACTTAAGAAAGCAGAAGCTCTAGTCTTTAACTGTCCTGAAAAAAATCAAAATGATATTTCAATTAAAATATAACACTATATGGCTATTCAAGAGAATAAGACAGCTCAGTAATTACCAACACAAAACAATCTCTAAGACACAGTGCTGCTTTTAGTGCAAAAAAGTGACCTACTGTGAGTATTAACATTAAAGGGAGGGGAAGTCAGGCATTCCCAGCCTCTGGAACATTGCAACTCTCGAGTCTGCTGGAGAAACAGGTAAACCCACGCATGCTCTATGCCTGACGTCTCTCTGGAAGAACTGATAAAAGGAGGGACAATGCTTGCTTCTAGGGAGAGGCACTGGGGCCAGAGGTGGGAAAGACACCCTTCCGTAAAAATTTTTGAATTTTTACACCAGTACACCGATTACCTGCTCAAAGATTTTTTTTTTAATATAATGAACAAAAATAATCTTTATTTTCTTTTTCCAACTGTCTTCTCCAATCACTGCACAAACAAAAAGAAGGGAGCTATCCCACTCAACTGAATTTCCTGGTTAATCACCAAGTCGTATGAAGTACCATCCTAACCACAAGATAATCAGAGGTTAACAAATGAAATACTCTTGTGTAAAATCTAAAAACTCTTCACACCTCCCCTTCATTCCTGCCTTAAATCTAGGGTGGCAAATACGAGGTACCTGTTAATGTTTCGAGCCCCTCACTGGTCTGCGGCCCTCATCATGAACACAAAACAGCACTGAAGAGTCCCAGGAGGTAAGACACACACACAGAGAAGCTCAGATGTGAGCAGCTCCCAAGGCAGACCAGGAAATGTTCTGAATTCTTAGTCTTGCTTTTTCTTATTTTCACACTTTCTCTTTAGAAAATTAAGGGAAATGTTTAGTAACTTTGGCTCCAGTTAACTGAAACTTTCCTGCTGATTTCCTTCCTCTAGTCACATAACAGATAAGACCCTGGGTATGTTTCAGGACTTTTAGGCCCAGGCCTCATTTTCAGCCCTGAATTTCCTGGCAGAGTCCTTAAAAAAACCAAAGTATTTTTCGCTGATGGCACTCTATAATAATAATGATGAATTTGCTTCTTGGTGATTTTTCTAACCTTCAACTCGAGAGCCAGTTCTAGATTCAGCCAACTTGATTTTTTTCTGACTTGTCTTTTTCTACATTAGCCCCACTGTTCCAGAACCTACAGCATAACCCTTTCCAACTGAAGACGACCATGTTACACAATAAAAGGGCTCGGGGAAATGTACATGCTACCTACACACAGGGCAAAGCCCCCAAACCTGGTAGGGCACAAACTTGATCGAGACCCCCTTAATTTGCTAATTGTTGTTGTTGTTCAGTCACTGAGTCCTGTCCGACTCTTTGTGAGCCCATGGGCTGCAGCACCCCAGGTTCCCTGTCCTTCACTAACTCCTGGCGTCTGCTCAAACTCATGTCCATCGAGTCGGCGATGCCACCCAACCGTCCTGTCCTGTTGCCCCCTTCGGTCCCTACATTTCCAACAGGCTACTGTCACATTTGGAGAAGGAAATGGCAACCCACTCCAGTCTTCTTGCCTGGAAAATCCCATGGACTGAGGATCCTGGTAGGCTACAGTCCATGGGGTCGCAGAGAGTCGGACACGACTGAGCGACTTCACTTCACTTCACTTCACTGTCACATTTGGGATAAAGTACAATTCATTTCCAGACTTAATGGCAGTGGAGATTTTCAAGGAGGGAGAAGATGATGAACACGTCCCCACGTCCCCGCCATGAGGCCAATGAGGAAACACTGCTGACTTTTTATCAGCTCCCCACTTAGGGCACTGCTGCACTTTCCCCGGAGGCCAGAGGTGGCAGAAGCACTCCCCACTCCAACACCGAGAGCCAGGAAACCTGACTGGAACACAGGGAAGCCAAGGAAAGTGGCTGCAGCCCCAGCAATGGGAAAGGCCATCCTCCCAGCCCTCTGGTCCCTCTAAGGCTCATTCTCCAGGTGGACACCTGGCCCAGCCCGGCCCTCCTCGCTCCAGCCAAGAAGCTGCAGGGCAAGATGGCATCTTGCTTGCACGGCTATTTCACAAATCCTTCCCGACTCTTCACCCACCTTGTGAAAAAACACTGAAATTTTTGGGGGGTGTTTTTCAGGTATTGGCTGTTAAGACTGTCAGTCAAGTTTGGTTGCTCTGGGAAGTTCTCATAGATGGAAAATACCCTCCACGTGCAGAAAGGAGGTCAAGTTTGAGTCCACGCTAAGCCCGTTAAGGCGGAAGAGCCCAGCAGATCTGACTCAGCCGAGCTGAGCTGTGTCACTCTGACGTGGCGGCAGGAAGCCGGTCCACGCGGGGCAGGCGCTGGGCACCTGAGAACGTCATGCCCGGAGCGGCGAGTACTCACCGGGGACAGGAAGTGCTGGCCCCGTTAAGTACAGTGATACAGAGAATGCGGGGCAGGGCCTGCGCCCAGCACGCAGACTGTCCCAGAGAAACCACCTCTGAAAGTTCTGGGGTAAAATCAGCTCACTAGACAGCGGTTCACTGGGTAACACAGCTTCTGTTCTAGCAACGTGTGTTCAAGTAGCTTTACAAATGGCTTGGATCCTTTATCTGTAGACTTACCCAAGTCTTAATGAGGTATTTGTTTGATTCTACAACGCTCTACTTGAGGAAAATCCACGCTGTGGGGACACTACACTTTGGTGCAGTGCCCAGGGTCTTGCAATACGCCATTCCTAATGTCAAACATCCAGAGTGCATTCCTTTCCAATCTGTAAGTTTGAGGTAGAACACACATAACACACAGTCTGCCATCTGAGCTATTTGTGACTGTCCGTTAGGTACATTCACACTGCTGAGAATCACCACCTTCCACCTCCACAGCTCTTCATCTCATAAAGCTGACCCCCTTTAAACACAAACTCCCCATTCCCCACCCCAGTCCCTGGCACCCACCAGGATACTGTGTCCCCATGAACTTGACTCCTCTCGGGAACTCACAGCAGTGGTGTCAGGCAGTATTTGTCTTTTGGGGACTGGCTTATTTCACTTAGCATAACGTCCGCCAGGTTCACCATGCTGTAACATTTCAGCATCTCCTTTTTTATCAAAGCTGGATAATATCTGATTGTATGTATATGCCACACTCTGCTCATCCATTCATCCATCAAAAACATCTATATTATTTTTAATCACTTGCAAAAAGAGTCAGCTTAAATAATGAGAAACCCAAGATGCTGCCTGCTCCAGGGAAGCCTTTAATACAAAGGCTTACACTGCTAAACTGCAGTGGTTAGTTTCTGGTCTGCACCAAACCGACTGCACTCTGCTGAAAAACAGAAAGTTACTGAAACCTCTGCAAACTGTCCACAAGTTACCTGGTTCAAAACCCAGCACACACAGGACTTGGCCTCCCTAAGGCTCAGGGCCTGCACCCAGGAGCTGCAAAAGCACCATCTAAAAGTCAAGAGGACCTCACTCATGGTCCAGTAGTTAAAGACTCCATGCTTCCATTGCAGAGGGCACAAGCCGGATCCCCGGTTGGGGAACTAAGATCCGACATGCTGCACGGTGTGGCCAAAAGAAAAAAATGAAATAAAATTATAAAGAATAAAATAAATAAATGTCAAGATGACTAGAAAAAAGTTAACATCATAACCAATACCTAAGCAGAAAAAAGTATCCTAAGTCCATAGGGCTGTAAGCGGGGAAGATGGAAGACAGGATAATACTGAAACATATTTAGATGATATCTAAATTCCTGAACATCTAAATATCTAAATTCCTAAATACCTGAATTTAGAACACAAACAAGGTGGGGGGCGCAAAGTGCACTTTTGAAAAATTTCTTCTAACCATCTAAAATTCAACTTGAACCAACCACAGCTCAGGGGGAAAAACCCCTTCAGCTCCATGACAGCACGGCTGTGCCATCATCGGGAGCAGGTGTCTGAGCGCCCAGCCGTCTCAGCACCGAGTCTGCGGACACAGTTAAGGCAGAGGCTTTGTCCCAGGTGGGCCGCTGGCCCTGCAGACAGCTGCAGGGCCTTCAGCACGTTGCTCAGTAAAACAATGTAATGGGGTCTAGTGCGGAATGACGTCAGTCGGTTGCCACCAATTGCAAAGCAAAGGTTAATTTTGGGGGGGGGCCCACACTTCAGGGCACACGGGATCTTGGTTCACTGACCAGGGACTGAACCCATGTCCCCTGCAGTGGAAGCACAAAAGCTCATTTATTAAGGGTGTGCCGGGTGGAGAAAGCTCCGTCTTCAGTCCTCTACTCCAGGCTGCACAACCCTCAGCCCCATCGCTACTGGGGGCACGAGAGGAAAGCGCTGCGCTGTGCGCTGTAGGACGTTCAGAACAGTGTCCCTGCCCTCTACCCACCAGGTGCCAGGATCTCCACCACCACCATGAAACCGTGACAATCAAAAGGTGTCCAGACATGACCAGGTGTCCTTCAGAAAGTATTCTGAAGATACCCATTTCAAGCCACCAACCTGAGCGTCCTTGGGACACAGCCCGCCTCTGCCTTCTCTTCCCACCTGCAAGGTCCTTCCCCCTCTCAGAGTGAATTCAGGGATGCTCTCACTTTCTCCACAAAGTGCCCACATCCCTTCCAGCCCACCTAGACCTCCCAGGCCTTACATTTTATTGTTTCATCACCAGCCCCTGGACTACTATGATACTGAACAACAAAAAAAGGGTTAGGCGCAGTGAGATGATTGAATGTTGATATACAGGGAGATGGCAGTCCAGCTACAGACGCACAACAGGCTGATGGAAAGCTGAAGACGATGGCTGTCCTAGGGCGGTACAAGACTCCCTGCCAGTGGGCAGACGCTGAGATCAGGGAGCGGGGAGGTGGCCAGTCTAGGCTGGTGGCCAGGGCTTCACTGGAGAAGAAAACTGGAAAGGAGAGCATGGGCATCAGGGTCAGAGCTGAGCAAGCCAGAGACTAGACTGAAAGAAAACAACTAAGCAGTTACAACAAGGTTATATGATACAAGGTTAATACACAAAAGTCAGTCTCCTTCCTATATATGAGCGATGAACAAGTAGAAACTGAAATTAAAAACATATTATTTACATTAGCACTCCCCAAAATTAAATACTGAGGTATAAACCTAATAAAATATGTACAAGATCTATATGAGGAAAACTACAAAATTCTAAAGAAAGACATCAAAGAAGAACTAAATACATGGAGACATGTCCCATGTCTGCGAAGAGTAAGACTCAATACTGTCAAGATGCCCGTTCTTCCCTACTGGGCCTATATATTCATGCAATCCCAATAAAAATCCCATCAAGTTATTTTGCGGATGTCAGTAAACTGATTCTAAAGCTATATGGAGAAGCAAAAGACCTAGAATAGCCAGCTTGATGTTAAAAAAGAACAAAGTCTAAGAACTAATCCTATCAGATTTCAAGACTTTACTACAAAGCTATGGTAATCAAGACACTGTGATACTGGCAAAAAAAAAAAAAAAAGACATAGAGATCAATGGAACAGCATGCAGAGCCTAGGAACAGACCCACATAGTCAACTGATCTTGACAGAGAGCAAAGACAAAACTGTGGAGAAAGGACAGTCTTTTCAAAAATGGTGCTGGAACAACTGGACATCCACAAGCGAAAAATGAAATGTAGGGAATTCCCTAGTGGTCCAGTGGTTAGGACTCTGAGCTTTTATTCCAGGGGTCATGGGTTCGATGCCTGGCTAGGGAACTAAGATCCCCCAAACCTCGAAGCCCAGCCAAAAGAAAAACGAACTCTAGATACAGACCTTATATCTTCACAAAAATTAACTCAAAATAGAGCATTCCCGGGTGGTCTAGTGGTTAGGATTTGACACTTTCACTGTCATGGGCCTGGGTTCAATCTCTGGTTGGGGATCTGAGATCCTGCAAGCTGTGCAGTGAGAAAAAAAAAAAGAACCTCAAATTGAATGACTGACCTAAATGTAAAATGCAAAACTATAAAACTAGAAAATCACACTGAAGAAAATCTAGAAGACCTTGGGCATGGTGATGAGGTTTTAGGTACAACTCCAAAGACAGGATCCATGAAAGAAATAATTCATAAGCTGGACTTCATTAAGATTAAACAATTCTGCTCTGCAAAAGGCACTATCCAGAGAAAGTGAAGACAAAGCCACAAACTGGAAGAAAATATCTGCAAACGACAAATCTGATAAAGGTGGCACTCCGTCACTCAGTCGTGTCTGGCTCTTTACAACCCACGGACTGTGGCCCGCCGGGCTCCTCTGTCCATGGATTTCCCACGCAAGAATACTGGAGTGGGTTGCCATTCCCTCCTCCAGGGGATCTTCCCAACTCAGGGATCGAACCCACATCTCTTGTGTCTCCTGCACTGGCAGGCGGATTCTTTACCACTAGTGGCACCAGGGAAGTCCTCTGATAAAGGACTATTATCTAAAATATTCAAAGAACTCTCAAAATTCAACAATAAGAAAACAACCTGATTGAAAATGGGCAAAAAACCTAAACAAACAACCAAGGAAGATATACAGATGGCAAGTACGCATATGAAAAGATGCTTCACATCACTTGTCATTAGAGAATCACAAATTAAAACCAGATCCCATTACATACCTTCTCAAATGGCCAAAATCCAGAAAACTGACATCAAACACTGATGCGGGCGTGGAGCAGCAGGAGCCCTCACTCATGCTGACGGGCATGCGCAGTGGCACGGCCTCTTAGGTGGCTTCTTACATAAACACTCTCACCATATAATCCAGCAACCGTGCTTGCTCTTTACCCCAACGATCTGAAAAATTATGTCCACACAAAAACCTGCACAAGGATGTTCCTAAGAGCTGTATTCATAACTGTCACAACTTGGAAGCAATCAAAAATATGCTTCAGTAGGCCAATGGATAAAACTGTGGTACACCCAGACCATGGGAAATGATTCAGCATTAAGACTATCAAGCCATGAAAAGACATGGAGTAAATGTAAATGTTTATCAAGTGAAAGAAGGCAATCTGAAAAGGCTATACTGCATGAGTCCAACCATATGACATTCTAGAAAAGGCAAACCTATGGAGACACTAAAAAGATCAGGAGTTGAGGGGAGGGTGGGATAAACAGAGGACACAGGACTTTGGGGGTCATGAGGCTCTTCTGTAGGAGCCTACAGCGGTGGATACGACACGTCATTATGCATTTTTCCAAAATGCACCACCAGGGGTGAACCCTAATGTAAACTGTGGACCATGATACTGACATGTCGGTGCAGGTCCGTGGACTGTAACAGGGTACCACTGCGCAAGGAGAATGACCAACACTGACGGCGGCTGTGCGGGAGGGGGAGGTAAAAAGCGAACTCTGTACTTTATGCCCAACTTGGCTGTTAATCTAAAACTGCTCTAAAGTTTATTCTTTTTTTCTTTTTTGGAAAGAAGTAAAGCCACCTAAAGGACCAAATTTTCAGTGCGTAGTAAAAACAGAGTGTAAATGAAACTTTATCTTGAAAAATGAAACAGAATCATTTATGTTTTTACATGTAACATAATGTAGGTTATAAATGGAACTATGACATAAAAAGGAAACCAAGTAGAGAATTTTGGCTTAATTTTTCCAAAAACATTTACGATGGCACCATAAAGCACAACTCACTCCTTCTTTAACTTCTGCTGTAGAATTGTGCAAATACAGCTGAAGATTTTACCAGTCTTTTTCAAGGACCTCTCTGTCTTGATACTCAAACGATTCAATTTTGAAGAGCTTGTGGTACCATCTACCCCATCATTTCTTAACTAGTAGTTGGCCGTGGAGGGACATGTGTGAAACTTTCAGTCCTCAAACATTTCTTTCTTCAAACTTACAAGACATCATGCATCTTTTGCAAGATTAACAATTGCATTTCACAACTGTGACCGCTTTACCAACCAGCACCAAGTGTGACAATAACACTGATTTGATGGCAGAGGTACAAGCTGATGTTCAGCTATGACGTCCGGGCACGCAGAAAACTCTCAAGTGGTCAGCTCATTACAGACAATTTTCATGTTACGATAATTTTTCTCTTTCCCTATACCACTCTTAGCTGGAGGGACTTGGGCAACCAGCAGTCTGATGACAAAGATCCCTGTCATCACATTAGAAGGACAGAAAAGAAGCCAATTTAAGCTAAAATCCAGGGGCTAAAGTTAGGCGCTTTTCTACTGCTGGAGATGTAAAGATGCACATGACCTCCCTCTAAAAATTCAATCTAACACAGTTGAACAAATAAACAGACAATACGGTAAGTGCTGTGACACAAAGGTGTCTATGCAGAAAGTGCTATAGAAGAAACCTAAGGAAGAAATTAATTCTTCTGGCTCTCTAACTTAGGCCTTGAAGGAGGTATTTTGAAAGCAGACACCGGGCTGCCAAGTAGAGTGTAGGAGCAAAGAAAGGCCTGGAAACACAAAGCTCATTCAAGAAATACAAGGTCAAGTGTAACTAGCTCAGTTCGTTGTCGCTGGTTCGAGGAAAGGAGAAATTTATAAAACAATAACAAAAAACGAACCACTCTGAAAAAGTAAGGCTGGGGCCCAAGTGTAACACATGCAAACAAGTTTGGATTTTATTTTCCAGCTACAGAAGCCACAGTAAACTTTCAAACAAAGGAGTCAGGATATTTGAGAAATCCCTGGCAATGGGGTACTGAACGAGGGTGAGGCAACCCACAGCACAAGCGCCTCCTGTTCCAGGGTCTGAGCCAGGACAGCAAGGCAGGAGCAGACGGGCGGTGTGGGCGCAGAAGCAGGTCACCAGGGTTTAGCTGCCATCGACTGTTGACAAAGGCTTCCAGAGAGAATGAGAAGACTGAGAATAACCCTGGGGCACCAGCAGGCTGCTGTTAATATTAATAGTTCAAAGAAAAAGGAAAAAAAAAAGGCAGGAGAAGCATATTCCAGGGCGGGGGAGGAGCAAAAGGGTTAAACGTGGGACAGACTGGCTGGGCTGAGCTGGGCAAGCGCTCATAAACCGAAGACGGACCAGCACCCAGCAGAAAGCCGGGGCTGGAGACAGGGGCCAGGGGATGTGATCGCCAGAACCTAGAAAGGAGCTGGCTGTGGAGGGCCACTGAATTTCAACCAGGTGTACCCCTCTCCCCACTCTGAACTGTCTCTTCTTTTTTTTTTAAACTAGGCATCACCCACTTTCTATACCCTAAAACACATCATTTCTCCTCATTCAACTCATTCCATAACTACATTATTCCAGAAAACAGAGCTGACACCACATCATACAACATTATTCTAAAAGGTCCACCAAGCCAATAGGAAAGCTGTGTCTTCCAAGATTACCAATTCTTGGAGAAAAGAAACAAAACATTCTTGATGAAATAAAAATTTGTATTTTAAGGCAAGACATGAAAAATTTAAACATAAAATTCTTCTCTGCCCATTTCAGCCTCCTCCCTCCCCTCTGGGGTATTACATTCTTAACCAGCCCTACCCAATGGCAGAAATACCCACTCAACCATAAAGATCAATTTCCTTCTTCTGGAGTCAACCACGAAACTCCTCTCTTGATCCTTTCTGTCTCAGTCCTCTCAGGGCTCACTCACCCTGCATGTGCAGACATCTTTGGTGAACTTTAGTGCCAATACATCATTTCCCTTAAAGTATATCATACATAGATATATCATATTTACAATGCCAATACATCATTTCCCTTCAAGACAGCAATTGACCCAGAAGAGACTGGGCTGCACCTAACACAAGATCGTAGTTTAAATACTCACTTGTGACCTTGTTAATGTCACTAGCTATATTACTTGCATTCTGCCTATTTTATAAGATTACTGTCTCCTGAGTTACCAAATGTGTGACTAAGCCTCCAATAAAATTAATGGCCATTAGATAATTTGAAATGATTGACTAAGTATATAGCTCTGTAAAACCAAGATTATAGTAGTATAGCTCTACATGTGGGAAGAAGCAACAAGAGGCAGCTGTTTCTTAGAGCATAACAGACTACTAAGATACATGGTCCAAGGCTTTTGGTTACTATTCAGAGGGCCTAGTCCACTAACAGCACATCAAGGAAATCCTCCCCTGATCTGGTAATGAGCATTGCTAGCACCATGGAGTTACTCACCACATGCCTCCTAAACCTTGGTTAAATTAATACCCAA
Organism: Cervus canadensis; assembly: GCF_019320065.1. Classification (NCBI taxonomy): domain Eukaryota; kingdom Metazoa; phylum Chordata; class Mammalia; order Artiodactyla; family Cervidae; genus Cervus; species Cervus canadensis. The sequence continues at coordinate 43,013,748 of NC_057414.1, forward strand.
AGGGAAAGGACTGTAGAGAATCTTGCCTACCGTCCAGTTCTATAAGAATCAAATCATTAGCCACTATAGTCACTGACTCACATACATCCCAAAAGGAATTCAGGGCAAAGATTAGGATGAGGTACTTCTTGCTCTAGGAAACATGACAGAATTGGCCCTCAGATTGTTTCCAGGAGAAATATTTCACAAAGCCGGATTCCGGCACCTTCCCACACTGAGATCATTAACACAGATGTCTGTTCCTCCTGATTAGCAGCAGCCTTCTGCTGAGACGTGTACTTGTTAGCAAGGTCGCTCTTGGCCACGTACACACAGCTCCCCACACCCCCAACAGTTCTTAGAGCTCTCAGAGACTGTCTCTGGGTTACGAGGCTCAGCCTCACTCAAATAAAACTTCCCATTTCTTTCCTAGATTGACTGATTAGTTTTTTCATCAACATCCTCTAAGCTTTTAGATTGTCAGATTTGTGCAAAACCCAAAAGGTTTCGTTAATGAGTGACACTCCCCAGAAAGGGGTCACAAAAACACCTACAGCTGGATCCAGGGTGTCCAGATGTTTTCAGAGGCAACAGGAGACAGCACTGGAGTAGGCAGTGGGTTCAAGAGGCTGGGCAGCTCGCCCTAAGGTCGGCTCAGAGCCACTGACCTCAGGCAAGACACTGCCCCTTTACACCTTCCACTGTACAGCTGGATGATCTGAACAGCACATGGGACAATCCTCTCACAGAGAATTTTCAGGCCTAACTAAATGTGATAGCTTGGAAGAAAGTTTCATTTGGGGAGGAAAAAAACAAAAAAACAAAACCTTGCCCTAACGTTTAATTAGGCAATTCTTGGGCTTTCCTTTCTCTTCAACTCTCACTGCTCGTAAGCATATCTGTAAGAAAGGCCACTGGCACAAAAAGAAAGTGAAGGTCAGTTAATTCTGCTGCATTTGCGGCTCTGGTGAAACACTGGGCACAGAAAAGGAATCAAATGACGAAAACTGGATTTCAGAATTATTGGTGGCAGCCAGCCAGCCAGTTTCTAGACACTGCACTCAACCTGGTCAAACAGTTAAAGAAAATTAGCAGTAAAGACCACACATTTTTAAATGTCTCAACAGAAGGAAGCCTACTAAACGCTAAGTGGTCATCTCAAAGGTGCAGTATTGACAAAAACCAAATTTATGTTTTCTGGTTAAGCCTGAATACGTACACACACACACACACATACACGCTTCTTGTAATTTAAACTTATGATTAAGTTTTCTAAGCTTAAAAAAGGGGGCAAAATCTTTTTACCTTCCTCTTAATAGTTATTTTTAGAGCCACATATCCTAATTTTGGCTTGTCACCCACCTACATGTCTGCAAGGTTAGTGAGGAATGAACAGAGGCCACCCCTTCACCGCATACAAATGTCTCTTTCGGCAGGAAAGAGATCTAATCTTGGACTAGAGGAACTAAAAGCAAAAGTCACCAAGTGATTTTTTTTTAAGCCGGCCACAATATCCCTCCTTCATTCAAGGCCCTAAACCCAAAGGGACTTGCTAGACATATTTCGGGCTTCCTGGGTGGCTCAGACGGTAAAGAATCCGCCTGCCTATGCAGGAGACCCGGGTGCGATCCCTGGGTTGAGAAGATCCCCTGGAGGAGGGCATGGCAACCCATTCCAGTATCCTTGCCTGGAGAATCCCCATGGATGGAGGAGCCTGGTGGGCTACAGCCCATGGAGTCACAAAGAGTCAGACATGACTGAACGACCAACACTTTCACTTCTTTCAGACCCATTTTAAGCTTCTGTACAAAGTGTACTTTGTGACCGAACAGTATTGTTCTCCTTAGAAGAGACCTGCTTTCCCACGACACTGGTATGTTTTCAACAGCCTGCCTTCAGGCCTGGGGTGGGAGGGTGGCCTTGAGGGGCCGCGGGGTCCGTTTTACTGAATCTGGCCCCTATTTCAGAAGGGCTAGAGAAAGGAGGCTTAGTCGGCCGCAGAGCCCCCCGGTCGGGCCCGCGCCCCTTTCATCGGGCCCCGCCCCCGGCCGGCGTCACCTGACCGCCCGCCCCCGCCGCCACCGACCTGATGACACTGATGTGGAACTGGTCCTCACGAAGGCCCCGCCAGGCGCCGGGCAGGAACTCCTTGCACCACAGATAGGCCCTGCGCCGCGTCCGGGGCTCGGGCTGGTCGTCCGCCGGTGGTGGCGGCGGGGGCGGCGGGGGCAGCGGCAGCGGCGGCGGCGGCGGCGGGGGCAGCGCGAGCGGCGGCTGCCGCCCGCCCAGCTGCTTGGGCTCGCGGTCACTGGCGGCGTCGCGTTGCTGCCCCACGCCGGGCGCCGGGGCCGCGCTGCCGCTGCCGCAGCTCAGCAGCAGCCCGAGAGGCGAGGGCTCCGCCTCGCCCCCGTTGCAGAACTTGGTCTTCATGCCGGGCAGGCGGCCGAGGAGGCGCGGTCGGCCGCAGCGCGTGAAGGCGAGGCTCAGGGTCCGGCCGGACGCCCCCCTCACGGAGGCCGGGCGCCGAGGCCGCTCGCCCCCTTGCTGACGGGCAGGCCCGGGGCGCGGGCGGCTGGGGGCGCGGCGGACCGATGCGGGGCGGCGGCGGCGGCGCGGAGGTAGCGAGTGGCGGGCGGCGGCAGAGCTCCGCTGGTCCCGTTCGCCGTGGCGCTCGCTCCTATACCGCCGCCGCACGAGGAGCGCCGGCCGCGTCACAGCCCGCCCTCGCGCTCGCCGCTGATTGGCCGCGGCCCGCCGGCCCCGGCGCATCACAACCGCCTCCGCCCTCTCCACGCCGCCTTCCCATTGGCTGCGGGAGCACACCGGCCCCGCCCCGCCTCCCTGCCAGTCCCGGGTTCTGCGGGGGAAGGAGGCGGGGCCTATAAGGGGCGGGGTCTCAAGGGGGCGGAGCGTCGAGCCGGCTTCTGGGGTGGCAGGGATGGAGAAAGCTAGTAAACCCGCTTGGGGGCTCTCCGAGAGCGGTCGGGGGTCGGGCGGCCCTTGAACTTCGGGAGAGCCAGACCTCGGCTTTGGGGGCTGAAACTTTGCTTGGACCCCCCTCAAAACCTGCAGGACAGCAGAAGCTGGGGCCTGGCAGGGGGCGGGCAGGCAGGAAGTGGGTGCCCAGAGGCCGGCTTCTCTTTCCCCACGACCTTGGAGCGAGGCACCTCCTTCTGCAGCTCCGTACGTGTGTTTTTAGAACGTTTCCCGGCGCCGGCTCCGCTCTCCGCGAAGCATGGCCACGCCCCGTCCAAGCTGGAGCGTGAGAAATTATTGTCCCCGGGTCAGAAGCCGAGGCCCGAAAGGGGGAAGACAGGTTCAAGGCCGCGCCGCCGGCCCTACCCTCTGAAGCCTCAGTTTCCCTGTCCGTGGTGCTGAGGATGCCTGGGCCTATGGGCGCGGGGCGGGCGGGGCGGCTTCCCCGCGACCTCCCTGAACACTGGCCAAAGGTGAGTGTCGCGGGGGCTCCTGGCTTTGTGGAGGCCGCCCCGCCCGCCCCCGCACAGGAGGCAGTCCCGTGACTGTGACTAACACACCTTTGCCCGCGGAGGTGGGGGGGGGGGGGGGGCGGGTCAGGGCCCCCCCTCTCCATTTACCCCATGTGCTGCCCCGGCGCCCCAGTCCTTTCCAAAAGTATATTGGAGTACGGATACATTTAAAAATTACGGATCCTCTTTTCCCTGGTTGCTTAGGAAATTCAGCGCCTGGCATACAGGAAATGGCTTATGTGTGCGGATTTCACAGTCTTCAGGAAGAAAACATCTCTTCTTAGCAGTGTGTGCTTGGCTGCACTTGCTCCAAGAGGGAAAAAAAGCGGGGGGGGGGGGTTCATTGAACAAAGGATTATGATGAAAGGGGGCTTTTGTCAAGACAGCTGTGGAGGTGGGCCTGGACACTGAACTGGACGGAGCTGGAAGCCAACCCAGCACTTTGGGGAGAGGAGGAGCTGGATGTTGGGAAAGCTGAGAAGTCAAGGTCTCCAGTCAGGCCATTTAGATAAGAGGGCCAAGGACTTTGTCTAAAAATACCAGCCCTGAGAAGGTGGGGCTGTGGCTATGGTCTGCCCAGGTGACGGGCCTTTATTGCCACTGTCCCGTGGCAGCGGCCTGGTAATCTCACAGGAATGCTTGAAACGTGGCCGGGAGGAAGGGGTACAGGAAGTGAGGCTGGGCCTCTGTCATTTGAGGGACTCTGTCTGCTGGTTTGGGCTATTAGAACCCACAGCTTCCTGTGGGATCACAATTCGTTGTAGGAATAAGAAATTTCCTCGTTAAAGGTGTTGGAAAGTTATGTCCATTACTGCTTCCATTTAATGGATGTGGAGACTGTCCTGTGAAGGCTGAATGCCTCAGGCGAGGACCCGTGGCTACGGTGAAGAAGGTGAAGAGCAAGGCAGGTGTCCTGGTTCCCTCATGTGAAAAGCATCGTGCCTGTATGGATACAAAACTTCCCGCAAGTCAAACTAAAGTCCTGGACTTGCTCTCAATGGCCCATCCTGGGCCCGGCCAGTCAGGGCCCACCCTTAGCCCTGGGGTTGTCAACTCCACGCAAAACCTCCATGGCAGAGACTGTGGTAGCTTGGCATGGTAATGCTAAAATATTAAATTTTACATTAGGGGGTATTTGAGCTGGGCTTTGAAAGGTTGAGAAGACATCTCTCCTAGGCAGTCAGGAACCTCAGGCTGCTTTTACCTCTGCAATGAGAATAATAGGAGCAACTTTCCTGAATCATCTGTGATGATGTATCCAACACACAGTGGGTGTTTAGGAAAACTGTCAGACACATCACCACCCAAAGGAGAAATCGAGAAGGATAAATATGCCCACAACCCTTGAGGTAGCACCCATCCCCAAGACTTCCTCCCCAAACAAGAACTCGTAAGCAGCAAAAAGCCCCGAATACGTGTACAAAACTGGCCATCACCACGTATTTCTCACTGAAGAAAGCTGGAAATAACCTAAATGTTCAGGAGTGAAGCTGGTAGGAAGGGTTCATTTTTCCCTTGAGTGCCTTCAGTATGCCAGAAATATTTGCTGAAAAGGTCTTCCCTGGTGGCTCAGTGGTAAAGAATCCACCTGTCAATGCAGGAGACACAGGTTCGATCCCTGGTCTGGGAAGATCCTACATGCTGTGGAGCAACCAAGCCCATGCACCACAATTACTGAACCTGCGCTCCAGAGCTCTAGTTGCTCCTAGCTCTAGGGGCTGCAACTATTGAGCCCACGTGCCGCAGCTCCTGAAGCCTGCACGCCCTAGATCCTGTGGTCTGCAGCAAGAGAAGCTGCCGCAATGAGAAGCCCATGCACTGCAAAGAGTAGCCCCCACTTGCTGCAACTAGAGAAAAGCCCACGCAGCAATGAAGATGCAGCACAGCCAAAAAAGAAAACGTTTTTAAAAAGAAATATTTGCTGAACAAATGAAGTCCTGGCTCAGCGCTTGCTACCTTTATGACTTTGGGTTGAGCCTCAGTTTCCTCAGCTGTAAAATGGGTTATCATTCGCAGGGCACAGGGTTGTTGTGAAGGGTGAACGGGTGGATGTACAGTATGTGTGCAGCGAGCAGGACACCCCAGCCCTCCTGTTGTTACGTGCAGTCGCTGCTTGGTGTGGCTTCTTATCCAGCAGCTGACATTGAGTCATGAATAATGCACATCCTTGTAGCAAACCAGCCTCGGAAGACAATACTGTGTAAGACGAGAATGCAATGTACATTCTGATCACCAAAATGTGATCGTTTGTGCACACGTGGACAAGGCTTGGAGAGAAATTTGCTACGGCAGGTGCTGGTGCTGGGAGGAGTGTGTTCCAAGCGTAAAGTCTTTTCTTCTAGGAGATCAGAAAAAAATTTCTGAAAGCTCCTTGATGCTAAATTCTGTCTTAGAGCAGACACATGGTATGGGTGATGGGCCTTAGGATGGATCAGGGAACAGGGGAGTGGGGGAGATTGGGAGGTCCCTGCCCAGTCTCTGGCCTTCCTGCAGATTGGTTCCTGTGGTCTAGCCTGAGAGGCCTGGCAGGGAAGTCACTGGGCAGACCATAGGCAAGCTCCTTACACTTGTTTCCAGCATCTTTGAACTTTCAAAGCCAGCAGTATGTTAAGTATAATTAGCACTTCGTCTCTCAGGTGAGAAGGTTGAGCTTCACCCTAGAGGTAAAACAATGTCCAAGGCAGGCAGCTAGTAAGGACAGGACCCAGGGACCCACCCAGGACTCCTCCCCTGAATATAGGGGAACTCCATCCTTCTGCACCAAAAGCACCTTTGACCCAGAAAGTCCTAGGCACTTGGCACAGTGGGGATTTCCTAGAGGACTGCAGAAGGAGAGCCCTGGTTGGGCTCTGCTTACCACCCCCTCCCAGGCTGCACTCAACCCAGTCACCCCAGTTTCAGTTCTGAGCCTTAAAATATTAATGTGGGTGGAGAGAGGCCATTGGACTGAAATCCTAACTGCTCGAGATTGAATTACAGCCCCTGCCAACAGTATGACATAGAACTGGGCCCTTCACTGAGTGCCTGGGTTTGACCCCTGCCCAGGATGCTCTGTTAGCCTGAGGCCTAGCAGGCCCAGCAGCTTCCAGAGGTCTCTGAGCCTTTCTGAGACACGATTCTACCTTACACCTAGCGTCAGTGCTTCAAGGCCAAGGCCACAGGCAGGACCGAGGGCCCAGAGAGTTTAATGAAAGCAGGGGACTTGTACACCCGTGTGTCTGGTGGTTGGGACAGGCTCTCACCCCACCCCATATGCAGGTATCCTGAGTATAGTATTAGAGGTAAAAAGCTGTCTAGAGCATTTGCGTCCACCAGCTGTGTGACCTAGGACAAGTTACTTACCCCTTTAAACCAGATGGAGATGACTGTTTCTGCCCTCCAAGTTTGGTGGTGGTGGGGAAAGCCATGGAAGGAGCCAGGAAAGGGCTGGGTTCAAGGTCAGGGCCACACAAAGGGTAGCTGTGCACTTGTGCTGGTCGCTCGCTGGATCCCCACCACCTGGTGTTATTAATAGTAAGGGCGGCCCTGCAGCAACTCATCCCATTAGCCAGGGGCTGGGGCAGGGGACTGAGGTTCAGAGGAGGTGGGAGCAAAGAACTCTGTTCATAGCAATACAGAGCCTCCCAGAAGTCTACCAGGGCCTGGGGCTTTTTCCATTCTTTGAGGCACCTAGCACTTTTCAAAAATGAAGAAATACAGGCAAAACTTGTTTTATTGCTCCTCAAAAATACATTTTTTTTTTTTCCAAATTTGTGGCAACCCTGTATGGAGCAAGCCTATTGGTAGCATTTTTCCAACAGCATCTTCTCACTTCATGTCTGTGTCACATTTTGGTAATTTGGGGAAACACCATTATTATTATATTTGTTATTGTGATCTGAGATCTTGTTTTTGTGGACAAGAATTACTGCCCGCCATTTCGGTAAACAGTGAATGCTGTGGCCATGGGAGCCATCAGTCACTGTGGCAGCCCCCTTGCTGTGCACCCTGAGGGGAATGCAGGATGGAGAAAGACAGAATACTGGCGCTAGACAGCTGAGATGCCTATCAAAGGAATAATTGCACTGAGCCCAGATTCTTGCATCTTGCCATCCAGAGAAAACACTAAAACCATTAACTCGAGATGTCTGATTTTTGTGATTAGCAGTAATCTTTTGATGTTTGACTCTAAGTTTCATTTATTTGTTTTTTTCAGCAAAAATCCTGTATACCCCAATTTCTCCCTTTGCCTTTTTGGAACGTTTCCTCAGAGCTCTCTGAAAGGCTGTTTCCCAGACTACACTCCTCAGGAAGGTCCCCAAATAAACATACCTCTCAGCTCTTAGGTTGTGCATTTTTTTCCCAGCTGATATTGATAGATTTGCCGCTCAGCGAAGGCTCAGATGATGGTTAGCATTTTTTAGCAATAAAGTATTTTTTTAAGTACGTGGATAAAGAATGTTACCTGCCATATCAGTGAACAAAGGATGCGGTGGCCATCCAGCCATCAACCACTGCAGCCACGCCCAGCGGTGCACCCTGAGGAACCGGGATGGGGAAGAATAGGATACGGGCCCTAGATAGTTCAGGTGCAGAGCAGAGGAATTATTTCAGACTAATTAATTAGACTCTTACATCTTTCCATACATAGAAAAGCGCTAAATTCATTAACTCAACATGTCTCGTTTCCTTTACTTAGCAGTAATCTTTGAATGATCCCACTACCTGGTTTTTATTGCAAAAACTCCTCTATACCCTGGTTCATTCCTTACCTCTTTGGAGCAGTCCCTCCAAGCTATCTCAGAATGTTCACCCAATAAAACATAATTCTCAGGCTTCCCTGGGGGTCTAGTGGTTAAGAAGCCACCTGTCAATGCAGGGGACACAGGTTTGATCCCTGGTCTGGGAAGATGCCACATGGCCCAGAGCAACTAAGCCCACGCACCTCAACTACTGAAGCCTGCAGGCCTAGAACCTGTGCTGTGAAACCAGAGAAGCCACTGCAATGAGAAGCCCAAAACTGCAACTAGAGAGTAGCCCAAACTCACCACAACTAGAGAAAGCCCACAGGCACAGCAACAAAAACGCACCACAGCCAAAAAATTTTTTTAGAAAACTGTAATTCTCAACCTTTAGGTTGTGGATTTTTTCAGTTGACAGGATGTATACTGTTTTTTAGACATAGTTATTGCACACTTAATAGACTGTGGTATACTAGGAATATGTGGTATGTGCACTAGGAAACCAAAAAAAAAAAAAATTGTATGACTTGCTTTATTTTGATACTTGCTTTATTGACATAGTCTAGAACACAACCCGCAGTATCTCCAAGGCATGCTGGTACCTCAACACAATTGTCAAAACTGGGGCATGGGGCTTCCCTGATGGCTGGGTAAAGAATCCACCTGCCAATACAGATGACGTGGGTTCAATCCCTGACCCGGGTAGATCTTGCATGCCCCGGAGCTACTAAGCGTGAGCACCACAACTACTGTGTCTGCTGTGTTCCAGAGCCTGGGAACTGCAACTACTGAGGACCGTTTGCCCTAGAGCCCGTGCTCCACAATAAGAGAAGCCACGGCAATGAGAAGCCTGCGCTCTGCAAAGGAGAGTAGCCCACAGTCACCCCAGCTGGAGAAAAGCCTCTCAACAACAAAGACCCAGCACAGCCAAAATAAATTAAAAAAATTTTTAATCTAAAAAAATTTATTTTTTTAAAAACTGGGACATATTTGAAACACTTAAATTGAACAAATCAATGCTTTTTTTTTTTTTGCCTGTGCTGTGTGGCGTGGGGGATCTTAGTTCCCAGAAAAGGGATTGAATCCACGCCCCCTGCAGTGGAAACATGGAGTCTTAACCACTGGACCACCAGGGAAGTCCCACACATCAGTGCTTTTAACACACATGCAAAAGCTCCTGCACAAGATAATTTTACTGTTCCCAAGTTAATAGCAGGATTCATTAAAAATAATTATGGCTTGTGGCTCACTGAAGAACATTGTCAAGCCTGACCACGTCTCTCTGATTATGGTTATTTAAAAATAACACCAAAAATCTAACTCTGAAGCCCTAGGGCACAGGAAGCCCTCCTGGGGCCCCCGAGGTAGACACAGGTGGGTTTCCTGTGTCCCCACCGGAGAGCCTTCCAAACCCACCTTTCTATTTTGGTGGAAACCTGTCCCCCGGTTTTGTGCCCTAGATGCCTTATTTTTGTGACACAATAAACACAGTTGTTTGGAAGATCCCTGTTTTGATGGAAGTCACCCTGTGGGGAACAAGACCCCTGGGCAGGAGTCAGGAAACCTTGGTTCAGGAACCGTGCCCCACCGGACTCCTTCCTGCTCAGTCAGGCCTGGGCCCTGCGGACTGGACTTGTGCCAGGTGGCCTCGGGGTGGCTTTCCTTCCTGTGGAGAACAACCAGCAGGACCCAAGGGCCCCTTGAACAGATGGGTAAGCTGAGGCTGGGGCACAGGCGGGAGTCAGTGGTCCTGTCTACCTGGGATCCCATGGCCCGCGCTGCGCCCCCCTCCACTCCCCACTCTCCTGGGAGGGTCTCTCCCCCTGGGAGGGTCTCTTCCCCAGGAGCATCTCCGGTCCCTAGCCTGGGTGCCCCTAGCTCTGTCCTTGGTGACCCCCACTCCCACCTCAGTCTGAAGGAGCCTTCCCCGGGGGTGGGGCTCTGCGGCGACCCTCTGTGTGACCTTGGCCGATGCCCAGCCTCTGAGCCACCTAACAGGGCAGAGGGGCACTAAGCGGCAGCCTTGGAATCCACTGGGTCCTAGAAACCAGCAGCCGTACCCAGCAACCCCCTACAGCTGCCAGGCCAAATTCCAAGGCCATGGGCTTCGGGGAGGAGGGCGGGGGAGGATTCCTGCGCCCCGCCGGCCGCTGTCTGGTGAGAGGGCGCTGGGCCGAGGGGCGGGTGGCTGGGGGCACAGGCCTCCCCTGCTCTACAAGCCCCCTCCCCGGCTTGGGACCCGGTGGGAGCCGCTCCTGTGTTCGTCAGGAGCAGCTAAAGGCTTTTCCGGTTTTTTCCTACCGGCTTGATGAAGTCGCTTTTGCAATTACAGCTTATATTTACCAGATAACAGCTAGGCACCGCCCGAGGCTCTGGCGCCAGACTGGCCGGGGGAGGGTGCGGGGGTGGCCGGGGGCAGCTCCTGGAGCCTTGGGGCAAAGGTTTGACCCCCGGAAGGCAAGTGGAATCCACTAGCAGATTCTCCCAGGAAGCCAGACCTCCAGACTGGGGCCCCCGCAGCGACCCCCTCCCCCAAAGGCCCGCAGCCTTGGTCCTCCTGCCCATGAGACCCCCACCCCCACCCCTGCCCCGCCTCACCTGTGCTGGCCGCTGCCTCTACCGACCCCTTAGTCCCCGTCCTCCTCCAGGGGCTGCTCCTCCGTGAATGCATGTGCTGGGATACCGGTGGTGGTGGGAACAATTTGAGCCCCTACCTCATACAGTTGTTAGAGGATTAAATAAGTGAATAGTTACCAAGAGCTTCAAACAGAGCCTGGCCCACAGCTGGCAGTGAAAAGAGAAAGAACTCTGTGCTCCTGGCCTCTTGTCCACACGTCCACCCGCACTGAGTCATATGCCGGGGGCCCTTTGCTGTTTCATTATTTAATATGAGACATTATTTAATATGTCTCATATTAAAAAGCAGAGACATTACTTTGTCAACAAAGGTCCATGTCGTCAAAGCTATGGTTTTTCCAGTAGTCATGTACGGATGTGAAAGTTGGACCATAAAGAAAGCAGAGTACCAAAAAATTGATGCTTTTCAACTGTGGTGTTGGAGAAGACTTTTGAGAGTCCCTTGGACTGCAAGGAGATCAAACCAGTCAGTCTTAAAGGAAATCAGTCCTGAATACTCACTGGAAGGACTGATGCTGAAGCTGAAGATGTGAAGAACTGACTCATTGGAAAAGACCCTGATGCTGGGAAGGATTGAAGGCAGGAGGAGAAGGGGACAAGAGAGGATGAGATGGATGGATGGCATCACTGACTCAATGGGCATGAGTTTGAGCAAGTTCTGGGAGTTGGTGATGGACAAAGAAGCCTGGTGTGCTGCAATCCTGGATTGCAGAGTCGGACACGACTGAGTGACTGAACTGAACTGTGCTGTTTCACCACCAGAAATAGCCCTTTACAGCATCCGGCTTTGGATCCACCAGCTCCTATTGTTTGATCTAAGTGTGCTCCACTGGGACCTTCCCCAGCTACCACTTCTATTCTTTTCTTTCTTTCTATTTTTTAAAGTATTTATTTATTTGGCTATGCTGGGTCTTAGTTGCCCCATGCAGGATCTTCAAACTTCATTGCGGCATGTGGGATCCAGTTCCCTGGCCAGAGATGGAACCTGGGCACCCTATGTTGGGACCACAGAGTCTTAGCCACTGGACCCCCCAGGGAAGCACCCTGGCTACCATTTCTGATCTTTTTCAACCCTCGGATCAAGCTGCAATTACCACGGCCTCTTAACCCCACCCTCCTGGCAGAGACTCGTTGAGAACTCCCACTACCTGGGCTCCCTTCTCCTTCCTGGGAACATGGGAAGACCACACTTCCCTGTAACCCCTCCCCTTGCGGTGGGCTAGGACCACGAGACTCCTTGTGTCCTGGGGGAGCCTCTCTGCCTTCCTGCTTCCCTGGATCCAGGGGGAGAAGCCAGGGCAGGGGCACTCCTTCCAAAGTGCCTGCTTCAGGACTTCTCTGGTGGCCCAGTGATTAAGACTCTGCTCCCAAGGCAGGGGGCCCCGGGTTCAATCTCTGGTCTGGGAATTAGATCCTGCTTGCTGCAACGATGATCCTATGGGCCGCGACTAAGACCCAGCGCAGCTGAAAACAACAACAACACGGAAACCCCAAAGTTCCTGGTTCCCTGGATCTCCACGTGGAAGGCAGGCTGCCTGCCCACACATGGGTGGACTGTGGCACGCTCGGAGGTCAGACACGCCCCTCCAGGGCCACGGAGGTTAAATGTTTGACATGCCTTCACACCTCCTTCCCACTTCCTGGTGACCTGGGAGCTGCAGAGTGAAGGCAACAGCATCATGAGAAGGAGAGGAACTAGATCTCACAGTGACCCCCGGAGGAGAGACCCCTGAGCAGGAACCAAGAAGGCTTTTAACATGAGCTTGAAGCAAAGCTTTGTGGTACTCACCAGGGTGATCGGGGGCTCTTTGTTACAGCAGCTGGCCCCTCCTAGTACATCATTCTCTTCCTCTGTTAATTACATCCACCCGGCAAACCCCAACTCGAGGCGAACCCAACTGACTTCTCTTTACCTGCGCCTCTCAGCTGCCCCTGGAAAGCTGAATGTTCTGGATTAACATCCTGTGACTGGTTCTACTGGTTTTCTTTCAAATTCATGACCATGGGCCCAGTGGGGTCCTCACACCGTCCTACTGCCTGTCCTAGGAACCTGGACTTGCTCATCTGAGACAACCAGCCTTACCATCTTAAACATTCTTAGGTGTCCTGCTCAGTAGCGTTAAGTAAAATCACATTGTTGTCCACCCAGTCTCTGGAACTCTTTTCATCTTGCAGAACTGAGAACTCGGTACACATTAAACAACTTCCTATTCCTCCTTCCATCTGGCCCTGGTGACCCGCATTCTATTCTCTGCCTCTGTGAATGTGTGTATTCTAGGGACTTCATATAAGTGGAACTATGCAATATGTGTCTGACCTATTTTAATTCTTTTTAAAAAATTGTTTATTTGGCTTTGCTGGGTCTTTGTTGCAGCACATAGTATCTTTAGTTGTGGCATGTGGGATCTAGTTCCCCAACCAGGGATTGAACCCAGGCCCCCGTGTTGGGAGCACAGAGTCTTAGCCACGGGACCACCAGGGAAAGCCGTGACCTATTTTATTTAGCACAATGTCTCTGAGGTTCGTCCATGTTATGGCATATATCAGAATTTTAATCCTTTTTAGGCCAAAAATCATTCCAATGTATGGCTAGATCACGTTTTAAAAATCCATTTATCCGTTGACGGACACTGGTTGTTACCACCTTTTGTGCGTGCTCAGTCTCTCTGTCCTGCCCAACTCTTTGCGACCCCTTGGACTGGGGCCCACCTCTGTCCATGGAATTCTCTAGGCAAGAATACTGGAGTGGGGGCCATTCCCTTCTCCAGGGGTTCTTCCCAACCGAGGAATCGAACCCAGGTCTCTTACAAAAAGTCTCCTGCATTGGCAGGGAGATTTTTTTTACTGCTGTGCCACCTAGGAAGTCCCCAAAATACTGGATGCTAATACATACTGTAGACATTTTAAGAAATCTTCAAAAGGTAAATACATTTATAAAAATACATGTGCCTTGCCATTCATTCAATAAATATGATTTGTTTTAAAATAGGTCACAAAAGTTCGATTTACCAAAATTCTATACCTGTATCCTGCCTTTTTATTTCAGTCTCAAATCTGACTTAATATCAAAAGCAGTAGTTTAAGAATTGATTCATAAGATTAATCCCAAGAGTTACTGGGTAGACTTCAAATTATTTCACTCCTTATAAATATAAATGACTGGAAAGTCTTGACCAGTGGTTTCTTGCATCAGATATATCTGGGGGGCTGCTTAAAATGTGCATAGGCTCTACCTAAGAACTAATGACTAAAGGTCTTCCAGAAACTTTTTTTCTTTTTAGAAATTTCAGGTGATAATATGCAGCCTAGTGTGGAAGCCTCTGACCTGGATCACCAGACCAGTGGTTCTCAACTTACAAGGTACATCAAAATCACTTGACAAAATTTTTTAAAACAGGGAAAAAGAGAAAAACAAACAGATTTGCTTCAGTAGACTGAGAGCGGTGCCCAAGAACCAGGATTTCAAATATTCATTGCAGTCGGACCGCAAACCACTCTAAGAAGCAAGGCACAACCTTTGTCAGGTTATGAATTCACATTTCAGCTACTGTGAATAATGCTTCCAGGAACACTGGGGCCCAGATACCTGTCCATGTGCTTACTTTAGTTCTTTGGAGGATGTACCACGACGTGGAACTTCTGGGTCAAATGGGAGTTCTGCGTTTAGTGTTTTGAGGAACTGCACCATGCTTTCCACAATGCATGGGGGTTGTGCTTTTCCCACAATTCACCAACACTTTTTCTTTCTCGCTTCTTTTTTTAAAATAGGGGTCCTAGGGACTTAGCAGGTGGTTCGGTGGCTAAGACTTCACGGTTCCCAATACAGGGGATCCAGGTTGGATCCCTGGTCAGAGGGCCAGATCCCACACGTTGCCACTGAGAATTCATATGCCGCAATTCAAGATTCCACATGCTGCAACTAAAGTAAGACTGGGCGCGGCCAACGCAGAAAAAGAAAGGCATCCTAATGGGTGTAAAGTGATAGCCCCTGGTTTTTTTTTCTTTTTGACCATGCCACGTGTATTGTGGGGCTTCCCTTGTGGCGGCTCAGATGGTAAAGAATCTGCCTGCAATGTGGGAGACCTGGGTTCGTCCCCTGAGTTGGGAAGATCCCCTAGAGAAGGGAATGGCAACACACTCCAGTATTCTTGCCTGGGAAATCCCATGGACAGAGGAGCCTGGTGGCCTACAGTCCATGGGCTCGTCAAGAGCCGGACACGACTGAGCGACTAACACGTTCACTTTCACGTGTCTTGTGGGATCTTAGTTCCCCATCCGGGGACTGAACCTGGGCCCTTGTCAGAGTAAGTGCGGAGTCCTAATGCCTGGACCACCAGGGAAGTCCCTCTTCTGGTAGTTTTGACCTACATCTCCCTGGTGATTAGTGATGTTGAGCATTTTTTTATAAACTCATTGATCATTTCATATCTGTTAAAGCTTTTCATAGAGATAAACACACAAGCAAAACATGGTGCCCAGTCTCTTCCTCTATTTTGTGTGTGCTAAGTTACTCAGTCATGTCCAACTCTTTGCGATCCCATGGACTGTAGCCCGCCAGGCTTCTCTGTTGATGGGATTCTCCAGGCAAGAATACTGGACTATGCCCTCCTCCAGGGGATCTTACCAACCCAGGGATCGAACCCAGGTCTCCCGCTCCTGCATTGGCAAGCGGGTTCTTCACCACTAGTGTCACCTGGGAAGCCCCTTTCTCCTTTGCCTTCTTCCCAAATTTCATCTTGGAAGCTGCTTGTGAGGAGGTCCTCCCTGTTCTTGTTGGTCACCTTCTCCACCTTGGGGTGGAGCCCCCAGAGCCCTTTGTTCATACCTCTCAGGGTCAGGAGGCTTGGGGGGCAGTTTGTTCTACTTCCTTCAGTCACTCACCCCTTTCTTCCCCCAGGAGTCTCAAGCCACATTTACAGGACTCAGTTTTGGTCCCCACATTCTGAAAGCCCCTGCTGGACTCAGAAACCACCAACGGTCTGAATCGCTCCTGGGCAGTGGCATCAACTTGGGTACCACTCTTTCTGCTGCCGGAGGTCCTGGATAACCGCATCTCTGTCTTATGGAGAGGCAGGCACCGGCTTTGCCCTGAACTGATGGTCTGCCCTGCAACCTCCTCCTCCTTTCCTTTCTCCAGGAGACAGTTTTGACACTTGCTCAGGGACTTCTGAGAATTCCAGAAAAACATCTACTTCTGCTTCATTGACTATGCTAAAGCCTTTGACTGTGTGAATCACAACAAACAGAATTCTTAAAGAGATGGGAATCCCAGGCCACCTTACTTGCCTCCTGAGAAATCTGTATGCAGGTCAAGAAGCATCAGTTAGAACCGGATGGAACAATGGACTGGTTCAAAATTGGGAAAAGAGTATGTCAAGACTGTATATTGGGAGGGGGGATCGGGATGGGGAATACATGTAAATCCATGGCTGATTCATGTCAATGTATGACAAAACCCACTACAATATTGTAAAGTAATTAGCCTCCAACTAATAAAAATAAATGAAAAAAAAAAAGACTGTATATTGTCACCCTGCTTATTTAACTTATATGTAGAAAGCATCATGTGAAATGTCAGGCTGGGTGAATCACAAGATGGAATCAAGATTGCCAGGAGAAATATCAACAGCCACAGATATGCAGATGATACCACTTTAATGGCAGAAAGAGAAGAGGAACTAAAGAGCTTCTTGATGAGGGTGAAAGAGAAGAGTGAAAAAAACTGGCTTAAAACTGAACATTAAAAAGCTAAGATCATGGCATCCAGTCCCAAACAGATGGGGGAAAAGTGGAAATAGTGACAGACTTTATTTTCTTGGGTTCCAAAATCACTGCAGATGCTGACTGCAGCCATGAAATTGAAAAATGCATTTTCCTTGGAAGAAAAGCTATGACAAACCTAGACAGAGTATTAAAAAGCAGAGACATTACTTTGCCAACAAAGATCCATCTAGTCAAAGCTATGGTTTTTCCAGTAGCCATGTATGGATGTGAGAGTTGGACCTAAAGAAGGCTGAGCACCAAAGAACTGATGTTTTGGAACTGTGGTGTTGGTGAAGACTCTTGAGAGTCCCTTGGATAGTAAGGAGATCAAACCAGTCCATCCTAAAGGAAATCAACCCTGAATATTCATTGGAAGAACTGATGCTGAAGCTGAAGTTCCAGTACTTTGACTACCTGATGCGAAGAGCTGACTCATTAGAGAAGACCCTGATGCTGGGAAAGATTGAAGGAAGGAGGAGAAGGGGACGACAGAGGATGAGATGGTTGGATGGCGTCACTGACTTAATGAACATGAGTTTGAGCAAGCTCTGAAGGACAGGGAAGCCTGGCGTGCTGGGGTCAAAAAGAGGCAGACACGACTGAGCGACAGACTAGCAGTGACATGTGGGGTCTTCCTGGGGTTCACCCTCCCTTGTGATGCAATTCTCACACCTGCCACTTTCCAAAGGCCAGGGCAGGGGTATAGCCTGCCCTTTACTCCCCCAGTGCTTCCAATGGTTTTGCAGCCCCTGAGGGCCTGAGTTCAGTCCCTCTCTGCTTGAAATCTTATTTTCTTGGTTGAAACTTACCTAAGACAGAACCTGGTAAGGAAATAGTTGGGTGAAATGAACACAACCTACTTCAATTAAAAAGACAGGAAGTAGTTGGCGACACACCGGCTTTAGAACAGAAAAATCAGGGTTCAAAAACCAGCTCTGTCAGTTCTGTGGGTCTGTGGTATTTTGTGCGTACGTGTAATTTGACCCAATCACTAAAGGCATCTTCTTCATTCAGAACATGCCAGTGGGGAGGTCCGCTGTACAGGGCTGTGGGAAAAATCAAGATAAGATAACAAATGGAAAATGCAAGCCCAGTGCCAACATTTAAGTGACAGCAGGCAATTAGCTGTGATGATGAGGATGATGATTCCCATTTGGCAGATGAAAAAAGTGAGCCTCAGAGAAGTGACATCATGTATCCCAAACCACACAGCCAGGAGATGGCAGGGTGTGGATTGAAACCCAGGAGTAACAAAGGCCCTTCCTGCCGCTGTGCGTGCCCAGGCCTGCTGTGGGCAGCGTCCCACGGGAGGTGCAGCCCCTGCCAGCTGTCCGCTGTTCTACCCTGGGGCCACCAAGTGGAGCTGGGCAGCCCTGGCCCAGGCCTGAGAGCTTCACAAGGCAGGGGAGGGAGTTGGCTGTTGGCAGAAGCTTGGAGCGGTCATTGAAGGAAGTAGTTGGGGACACTGGCTTTAGAACAGAAAAGCTAGGGTTCAAACCCCGGCTCTGTTTGTCTTGTGGGTCTGTGGGTTTGGGGCCCAGTGCCTGGCCCTGGGTCACGCAGCAGTTCAGTGACCTGACCACCAACCTCCAACCCCATCACCAGGCCTGGCTTGCCCGGCACAGTAGCGAGGTGTTGAAGGCCTGGAGGATCTGGGCCACGGGCCCAGGTACCTGGGGTTGCAAAGCCGGCTGAATCCAACCTCCCCCCCACCCCCAACAGCCTCCCGGCTCCCCTCCTGCTGATGAAGCAACCCCGGTGGAGAGAGAGTGCCCCTTGCCTCAGGGTCCTGGCCAAAGTCCCAGAGTTGTGTTTTGTTGCCCTAACTTGGTCATAGTTCCCGGGGACAGGTCCTCTGATTGGCCAGCCCCAGAGTCAGGCAGGGATGTGTGGTCCACCCTGAGTCACATGAACTCAGAATGTTCCAAAGAAGGGGAATGGCCTCCCGGAGGGGCAGGTAGCAAGTGACCCTGACAAGGGAACCAGGGCCCCTGCCTGTCCTGTCCCAGCCCTGCTGACAGTGGCTTCTTTGCCCCCTGGGCAGCAGGGGCTGGTGGACTTTGGAGGAGGCGGCCAAGACGTGCTGGGGCAGCTGACCGTCAGCCCAGGTCCGGGAAGCCGTGGAGGAAGGCATGTCCTCTCGGGGGAAGGCAGCGTTTGGTCGTCTCCCTGCACACAAACGCTGAGTGCCCCGCCAGCCTTCGTTGCAGGGGCCTCCACCTCGGGGAAGGGGGACCTCTTCCAACAGCCAAGGTCTGGGGCTTATCAGGAGCTGAGCAAATGCCAGGCACCAGGCTAGGTGTGAGTCCCTGGCGGCTCTGACGGTAAAGAAACTGCCTGCAATGCAGGAGACACAAGCTCAATCCCTGAGTCAGGAAGGTCCCCTGGAGAAGGGAATGGCAACCCACTCCAGTATTCTAGAGGAGCCGCACAGAGTCAGACACGACTGAGTGACTAACACTTTCACCTTCATGCTAAGTGCACGAAGCCAGTCATCTTATTTAATCCTCCCCCAAGCTCCGCAAGCATCCGTTTTACAGATGCGGAAACTGAGGCTCAGAAAGACGAAGGTTGCAGCTGGCACGTGACTAAGCCCAGGCTCAGAGCCAGGTCTCTCTGACCCCAGAGGCTGGCTCTATGACCGCCCTCCCCCAGGCCTCCCCTCTTAATATTTTTGAACATATCTTCCATATGTCATAAAAGCAGAGGTCGGGGGCCTTGTCTGAGGCCTCTGCTCTTCGCCCCGGGAGGGGGCTGCTATGGGGGTGCGGTGAGAGGGTGGGAGGGGTCTTCCCTCTTGGAACAGCTGAGAACCTTACCAGCCCCTCCCCTAAAGGACACTTCCTCTGAGAAGCCTTCCCTGCTGTATTCACCACTGTCCCCTGTGTACCTTGTCCCCTGGGCCGCCCTCATCAGAGCCCCAACCACAGAGTGTCCATGTGTGTGTGTGTATGTGTTTGTCTGTCCCTCTGTCTATCTGTCTGTGGACTAGGAGTTCCCTGGGAAAGGGCAGGGACAGGGGATTCCTGGGTGCCCAGGGTGGCTCAGCAAACACCCCAGGAGTGTAGGAATGATGGTGGGAGGGAGGCATCGCATCACAAAGTGAGGGGTCTGGCAGGTGGTCCGGGGCTGGCAGGGGCCAGAGTCCAAGATTAGGCCCTTCTCAACCCAGCTGACTCCGAGGCCTTTGGAAGCCACGTGGCCCATAGCTCGCTGCCTCCCTGGCTGCAGTCTGACCCAGGGCCTCAGCGCAGGGCAGCCCAGCTTTCCTCTTCTTGGGCTGAGAGCCAGATGCCAGCCCCGCCGGCCCCCTGTCCTCAGTCTGCCCACTGTCCGGAGGGCAGGCAGCTGGCAGGAGGGGCGGGACTGCCCCCAGGGCCTCTGGGCAGCCCGCCGCCTTGGCCCCCCGTATTCCTTATCTCTGGGGTGGGCAGCTGAGATGGCCCATCCTCTCGAGCGTCCAGCTTGGCTTCGTGGCCAGGATGCACTTTCTTCCCCGTGGGGAGGGCGCTTGGCCCGAAGAGAGAGAGTCAGGCCCTCCTGCCTGCCCTGCCCCTACCGTGGCAGACCGTGGCCTGCAGGGGCCCCTCTCTGAGCTTCCTGGCTGCCCCTAGGCTGATCTGGAAGGTTCGCTGAAGCTGGGTGAGGCTGGGTTTGTGAGCTCGGGGCTCGCAGGGCCGCGTGGGAAGCCCTGGGAAGCAGGTGTTTCTGTCTCCAGAGCTGGGGGCGGGGTGCGGCCAGGGGACAGCTTGTGCCCTACTCTCCTGCTGGCCCCGGCTGGCGGTGGCAGCTGTAGCACGTGGAAGCGGAGAGGCCGCGGCCTCCGCCCACGTCCCTCTTGGCCAGCGGCCCCCCCAGCCCAGACCTGGGGGGGTTCCAGGCTCTGCTCTCCACCTCCTCCGCCCCCCCGGGAAGCCCCTGTGTAGAGTCGAGCGTCCTGGGGCCACGTCTGCTTCGGCCCCTGCTCCCAGCGGCCCCTGTGTGTCCAGCTTTGCCCGGAGGGAGAGGCTGAGGACAGGAAGTGGGAGTAGGTGGGGGGGGCTTGGAAACCCCTCCCATCACATGTGTCCCCTCACCCAGGCCTTCTTGGGGTTGATACCTGTCCAGCCACGGGGACCCCTTAAGGGTACCAGGGCTTGGGTTGAGCAGAGAGGAAATCAGGGTGCGGTGGGGGGGCAGAGAGGGGTCCAGGCCAAGGGAAAAGCAAGCAAAGACCGCCAAGGGAGCCCCAGATGGGACTGACGGAGCCCCACCCTGTCCCCATACCAGCGCTCCCAGCTCAGCCAAACCTCAGCCTGACCCAGACTCCAGTGGGCTTTTGTGAAGCTGGTCTACTCAGCAACCCAGGCTCCTCCTCCTCCAGGAGGGCAACGAGGGCCACCTGTTGCCTTTGTGTGTCTCTCCCAGAAATCCAGGAGACCCCAGGAGGCCTCACCTCCCCAAGGCCAAGGCCCACTGCTGCCTGGGGGAGGGGCAGAAGGCTGTGGGCCCAGCACTGGCCTGGGGTCTCACTACCCAGCTTCCCCACCTGCAGCTCCAGGGTTGGAGAGAGTTGAACATTAACCCCCTTGGCAACTGGCCCCGGCCAAGCAAACACCTGTTATCACATGTCAACAGGAGCCGTCTCGATGGCCGGGCTGGCCGCTGACTCAGGGCACAGGCAGCGGCCTGGGCACTGCCTACCGCGGCCAGCGTCGGGGCTGACCTGCCTCTACCTCCCCGAGTCCAGGTGCTGCCTCTGCCTCTTGTTTGCCGTGTGACCCCTGGCAAGGCACGGTCCCTCCCGGGCGCAGTGTTCCTCTCTGTAATGATGGCCTCCTGGGCTGCGGGGCCACAGGTGGGGCTGGGGTCCAGAGGAAGACTGAGGAGGTCTGGACTGGACCTGGGTCTGACCAGCTCCCTTATTCATATTAACTGTATCTCATTTGGCAGACATACAGGTATCCGCTCTACTCGTCTCGCGACTTTCTGTTTGAAGTTTTTCAAAACAGACATTTGGAACCACAGGGTCCTGGCTCTGCCATCTTCCTGCATGACCTTGATCAACATGCAGCATCTACTGTATTCCCTCAATTGTAAAATGGGGAGAATTGGACTCCAAGGAATCAAAGCATCTGTCCGTTACTGATCACAACGCATCTTTCTGCTCCATAAGCTGGAGCATAAGTTCTCCATTTTACAGAACAGGAGACAAAGACTGAGAAATTAGGAAGTGGTGGAGACAGAATTTGCCCCAAGGATGCCTGACCAGAACACTGCCCACTCACCCTACCGGTGCCCTGTCTCCCTCCCACCCCCACCCAGTCTCCTCGGGGCTGCGGGCTGGGTCCACCTCTAGTATTTCCTTGAAACTTTCTAGATTGGCCACAGTGAACTGCTCATCATCCTTCCCAGAGGACACCCTGTCCTTCCTCATCTCTAGGACTTTGCACGCATTGGCTGCCTGTCTTCTCTTTGAGTTTATGAACTCCTATTCACCCCTAGGGGCCCTTCTTAATCTTGAGTCCTCCTTGAAGCCCGCCTTGATTCCCCAGTAGAAGTGGGTCCCCTCCTCTGTACTCTATCAGACTACTCACACACCAGTCAGGCACTTCTCATCCTGACTTGCTGTTTGCGTCTCTGCTGCTTGTGGGAAGGGCTGGGGCCCCATCACTCCTGTGCCTTTGGAGCTGGGGTTGGGGTCTTCATGTCTTCGGTGCTCAAGGAGGGAGGGGCGTCAAGGGAGCAGGTGGACCTGAGACCCTATGGAAGCCTTAGAGGAAGGGGGATGGATCAGGGTGAGCGAAGGGAGAAAGAACTGGGATCACCTGGCACCATATTAACAGTGGAGAGCAGTGGACACCAGCTCCGGCCACCGGTGTTTTGAGGCTGGGGTGGAGGAGGTTGTGATTTAGGCCCTCTGAGCAGGGGTCAGCGGGAGAGGGGGCTTCTCCCGTGGCTCAGCGGTAAAGCATCTGTCTGCAATGCAGGAGATGTGGCAAGAGCCGCGGGTTCCATTGCTGGGTCGAGAAGATTCCCCTGGAGAAGGAAATGGCAACCCACTCCAGTATTCCTGCCTGGGAAATCCCGTGGATAGAGGAGCCTGGCAGGCTACGGTCCACGGGGTCACAAAGTCGGACACGACTCACTCAGAGCCTAGACAATAACAACAGCTGGTGAGGGCAGAGGTCAGAGGCCATTGAGGGCAGGGGGTGTCACGCAGGCTGTTGAGCTGGCACTGTTGCCTAGGGTGCCAGGCGCCACATGAAGGCCCAAGCGGTGTTCTCACTTAACCCTCAAGCATCCCAGAGCCACGCGTTACCCCCTGGTACAGGAGAGCAGAGGGCACACGGAGCCAGGAAAGGGGCTGCCTCGGAGCCGTGTGGGCAGCCTGGGCGGTGGGCGGGGGGTGGGAGGCCAGCTGCGAACCTCCAGCCGTGACCCCAGACAGGGTCACTTCTAGGGCCAGCTCTAGTTCACCTGGAGGCTGGCAAGTCATCCGTCCCTCACCCTTGTACCCCAAGAGGAAAAATGCGGTTTAACTGGCAAGAGCAGGAAATCATCTTCTGTTTGGTTTTCTAGGAGAGCGACTGCGAAGGCCTCCTCCACCTGCCAGAAGCGGGGAGGGAAGGTAACAACGGCCTTGGACTCGAGCCCGGGGACCTCTGCCAGCGGCCGCGTCCAGCCCGCAGCCCCAGGGAGGGCCAGGGAGGAAGCACAGAGCCCGACCTCCCCAGGCCGGGGGTCCGAGCCCAGGCGAACCCGCCTCCTGGGTGGGCTTCAGACACAGAAATCAGCTTTCTGTCCTAGAATGGAGCCCAGCCGCCCAGGGCTGTCATCACAGCGTCCGAAGTCTGTCCCGTGAGAGGCCAGCTGCCCGTAGGATAGCACAGGTGTGCTTCAGGGAGTAACACAGAAACCTGCTTGTCGGATCTGGTCCTTCCTCCCCACCTGGACATTTGTGTGCGTTTGTGTGAGGTCATTGTCACCACTGCAATCACAGGCTCTCCAGGCTGGAGGAAACCCTGGGCTTTTTCTTCTGCCGTCCAGAGGCATGTATGATTCACTTTTTCACATGCAGACAAGCCTGCACCCTTTGGGGGCCCCGCAAACTTGGGTGGGGGCCTCACCCACTCTGGGCAAAGGGGAGGTGGTCACCCCGCATATCTGCACGATAACCTTTGGACAAAGTTCTCCCGGCCCCACGGAACCACGTGGAAATGAAGGTAAAAAGCAGTGATTGCTATTTGTCAGCAGCCAGGGGAATTCTTAGGAGACAGACGCCTGCAGAATTGACCCGGAGAAGGTGGGGCCTCCAGACTCAGGCTGGAGTGACCCTTGGCTCTATGACCCTCACCGGCCAGCGTGGTCCTGGCTGGACTCCACCTGGAGCGGTGTCCTGGGGCCACAGCGGCCACTTGCCACCAGCCACGTGGCCTCGGGCAGACTGATTCAGCCTTTCTCTGAACTGTGGCTACTGAGCACGTACTACCCCAGCTCTGGAGGTGGACAGGGAGAGTCCATGAGACGCCCCTACAGCCTGAACACGGTGCCCCCTCCCCGTGTTTGTCCCCCACCAGGCTCAGCTCTGTCTGGCTTCAGGAGTGCTTGCTTGCTTCCCAGGGCTCACAGACATGGCCATCCCCTGCCATCTTGGCTCCCTTGGTTCTGTTCAATGTCCTGGCAAGTCAGGACCATGACACTCTCCCCCAAACCCCATTTAAAATGCAACTCTTCCAGCCTCGAGAACCTGACTTCCGACCTCAGGTTCTTGTCCAGCTACTGCTGAGCTATTCTGACCGCAGGAGTACCTCCAGGCCTTGGGGAACTCTACTTTCCCTGGCCAGAGGCCCACTCTGGCTGCAGACTCTTTTTCCCTAACCCGAGTGCAGGCCAGCCATCTTCACTCAAGCCCTTCCCCCCCACCCCTGAAGCCTCCAGCCCTGCTGCCTTCTGAGGTCTCCCACCTGGCTGAGAGCCTCACCCCTGTGCTGAGAAGTGCTGCCACCAGCCTTGGCTCCCGTGGGTTCCTACAACACTGACTGGTACCTAGACCTCTGTGATGCTTCACACTGGGCTTCTGCAGTCAGCTCCCTTCCCCTTTCTTGATTTCAAATCTTCTTCATGCTCCTGAAGCTTTGGGCCCCGCATCTCCTCCCAATCAGATGACCTCACCTCCTGTGCTGTGCTGTGCTTAATACTCAGTCGTGTCTGACTCTTTGAGACCCCATGGACTGTAGCCTGCCATGGGGATTCTCCAAGCAAGAATACTGGAGTGGGTTGCTATGCCCTTCTCCAGGGGATCTTCCCAACCCAGGTCTTCGGCATTGCAGGCAAATTCTTTACCAGCTGAGTTACCAGGAGGTCTGACCTCACCTCCTCAGTTCAGTTCAGTTCTGGAGCTCAGTTGTCTCTGACTCTTTGTGACCCCATGGACTGCAGCACGCCAGGCTTCCCTGACCATCACCAACTCCTGGAGCTTGCTCAAACTCATGTCCATCGAGTCACTGATGCCATCCAACTATCTCATCCTCTGTCGTCCCCTTCTCCTCTGGCCTTCAGTCTTTCCCAGCATCAGGGTCTTTTCCAATGAGTCAGTTCTTCCCATCAGGTGGCCAAAGTATTAGAGTTTCATCTTCAACATCAGTCCTTCCAATGAATCAGACCTCACCTCCTACTTCAGACCAAACAGAAACCCAGTGCTGGAACTGGCTCCCCCTTACACGGACTGTCTCTTTTCCTCTTGTTGCCAAGACAGACCTGTAATCCTAAGACGACCCCTCCTCACCGACTCTGAGGAAACCACACCCCACCACCAGCCTCACCCTGTGGAAGTTTTCTGTCTCCATGGTCAGACCTGCTGGTCCCCACCTCCTTCCTATCCTCATCATTTCCACCTTCAGTCAAACGTCCTCTCCGCCTGCTCTCTCCTCAACCTGCCTGGCTCCTCCTGGAAGGGCGTCCCCAGACTGGGCTCCCGCAGGTCATGAGGACCACAGAGAGAATGCACCTGCCACTCTGGGCGGAGCCTGCTCAGGGGCTCAGACCAGGGCAGCCCTCCTGCACGCCTGAGCAGACCCAGCAGTGCTCTGCTTCCCCTTAGCAGGATAGGGTAGGTGACCCCCAAAAGAGAAGCCACTGTCCACTGCAACTGAGCAGGAAAACTCACTAATCTGACAAGGAGAAAACAGGGTAAAATAAAAACCTTACCAAAGTTATTTTGATGAGGCTGCAGACTCTCTTCTGTCTTCCGGGATAGCAGCTTTCCAACTGCTTCCAAGAACGAAAGCTTAACACCCTGGGACAGTGCGAGGGTCAACGTGCAAGAAGGCAGGTGGTGGGAGCTCGAGCGGGAGACCCTCCCCCCGCCTTCCCAGTTCTGCCCATCCATGTAGCCTGCCCCTTCTGGAAGAGTCAAAACCCACTTTCCCTCTGGGCCCATCACTGGCAAACACAAGCGATGCCCAAGCTCTGTGACAGCAGGGAAGGGAGGAGGCTGGAGACCTTCTCGTCCTCCCTTGCAGGAGATCACGCTTCCTAGTCCTGGGGTTCACCCAAGGTCAGCAGCAGGCTTGCACCTTGCTGAGTGCCACTCCGAACACTGTGGGAGCACGTTCAGTCGGCACTGGAGAAACAACTCACATGAGGCCTCTGGGCGGCAGGCCACTGGTTATGGAGAAGGAGCAACTTGCTTCAGGGCAGACAGCAGACTCGAGCCTCTGAAAGAGGCTGTGGATTTACCAGGCCACCTCTTAGCTTTTTGTCACACTGGGAACCCAAGTTCATGGCCTGGTTGCAACTCTCACACTGACTGCCCTGAGAGTGGACGCGGCTCACCCTGCAGCTTAACTGGCAATAGGACCAGGTGTCCACGCTGACCTACAGGTGCTGCAAAGAGGTGGTCTGGGGGTGAACAGCTTGCTCAGGGTCACCCACATGTTGCAGAGCTGGGCAAACTCAGGTTTCCTGATTCCTAAGTCAGTCTTTTCTCGACTAGGTTTTGCTACAGAAACTGGGAAAGAGGGACCCACACAGTCCTATTTGCGCCAGTTCTGTCCAGTTCAATGTGGGAAAAGACCAAGAAGTCAGGAACCATTAGTTAACTTTCTCAGGTTCAAGGGCTGGGAGGGTAGGCAGTTTACAAGTGGTCTCCCCACTGAGAGGAACGTATGCTCACCCCAATCTAAACCAAATGGCAAAAGAGCAGATCAGGGCTCGGAAAACTCAACATGCAGAGATACTGAAAAGCTTCAGCAAGTGTGATTTTTACAAATTCTACTCTAAATGAAAACCTCGTGGACAAAGTCACCACTTTGATCTTCTCAGATACAGTGAACACCGGCCAAACTGTTTTAATTTCCGAATTTATTAAAATGATTAACCTCAATACTGCAAGTGCATGTACAAAATATTTGTAAAAAATGTTTTTTAATGAAACGTTAAAGAACTTACCTCAAATGCTGAAAAAGTCCTTTTTTTTTTTTCCATTCTTTCAGTACAAGGAATACATTGTATCTCAAAAGTATTACAACTCAGCAAAACAATTTAAAACAGTAATTTGAAAAATGATTGAAAATTGAATACTTTACATATATTTCTACGATCGTTTCCTAATTCTTACAATGCCACAATCTTTACCAATCATTGCATAAGCTCAGGCTAGAAGTTTTATTGATTGCAACCTTTTCCAAGTGGTCGGCAGTGTGTGGACTTGGCCGTTCCACACAGTCCTACAGCATAGGCAGGCCAACACCGAGGCCCCTCACTGTAAAAACGGAAGTCAGGTTTCCCTGGAAGGCGTCGGCCATGGCCGCCGAGCGCTTGTGCACACCGCCTCCCGAGGCAGTGACCGCCGGGCCTCACTGCTCCGGACCCACGGGAAGCTCAGCCCCCAAAGACGGGGCCTCAGTAAAGTTAAATGTCATAAATAAATTACTAAAGTTAAGCTTAAAAAATGGAGAAAAGTGGGAAATGTGGTATTGTTACTTTTTCCTTTAAGACTGAAATTCCTGAAGTGGCTATTGTTGGTATTCCAAAAGAACGGTTCAAGATGTAGTCTCTGAACCTCTTCCAGACTGCAAACTAGGTGGGGTTCCCACCAATCAGGGTGACTCGCTGTGCTCCGGTGCCTCCCGGACGCAGGGTCTAAGCGTGACCTTCTTGGTGCGTGAGCCCCCCTGCCCCCCACGGCCACCTGGAGACTCGGGAGGGCTGGGTGAGTCTGTAAAGTGCTCTGCGTGCTCGGGGACAGACCTGTGGGACCGCCCTACGTCGAGAGGTGAAGATGCTAGATGGAGTGAGCCGAGGGGGTGTGAGTGGGCGAGGTGGGCCGTCTGATCCCACGTTAATACCTGAGGGATGTAACTGCACCGTAACAAACAGGGACGAGACGAGAGAGAAGACCACGGAAGTCATTCCTTCAAGGACGGAAGGAGCGGAAAATTTTAAATTAGAGAACCTTTACGAATATTACCAATTTCTACTTGGAATCTACTAGCAACAGTTTTAAGGAACTTAATTTAAATTATGTCCTCAAGAACCTAGAAGCTGGCAGGAATCACGAAGTCCTGACAGCAGAGGTTTTCCCACTGGACTGCTCATTACCTGCAGAGGCCTTTCAGTATCTCAAGATATGGGCTACTCTTCTAGACACTACACGAATTCCCTAAATTGATTTTACTCAGGAACACTGTATATCCGAAAGCACATGTACACATTTCCCAGAAATAAAGAGACCCACTGGTGTCAAACACCTGCTACAGATTTATATTCTCAAATTCTTTTTCCAATGATTTGTAAAATAATCCAGAGAAATGGAAGGTTGGTATTGAACATAAAGTAGTAATCAAAAATTTGCTCATTAAGTTACTTAAACATTAATTTCTCTTTTCAAAGTGCTTCAAAAACAAATTAAATCTGACTCCTCTTTTTTGTTAACTGATAATATAGTAAAAAAAAAAAAATCTTTGATATTTTCAAACATAAACTAACATAAGCCAAGAACTCCCACTGATGCAGTGCTTAAAACTATATATTTATAATTTCCTATTTTATTGGCATGAATATTTCTAAACTTAAAAACCTTCCTGGTAAGTTCTTTTAATTTCTTATGACAAAAATTTCTCACAACACAAATATTTACAACATATACACTGTTTTCAGTTCTTTACACTGAATTTCAAAGACGAACATTTTTATAGGTTACCACAGAACAAAAGCTGTGACTCATGTTTTTATTTCATAAACTATTATAAGTTAAAGTGAATAGTTTTTTTTTTTTAATATTCCTTGTAGCATTTTACAAGTGCAACAGAAAACTCGAAGACCCAAATTAAGAGAGCTGTAATGTAGTTCATTAGATAAATGTTGCTTGTTGTCGTCACATTGTTCACAGCAAATCTTTTGAAAAAATAAGCACCAATCATTCTTGCAAAGAACAATTTTATCTAAAAGGATTGAAAAGTGTTAAATACAAGGTCTTTTAATTTACATGACAAGCAATAAATACGCTGTATCGAAACTCATCCTGCACACTGCTACCCTTGTACATGTAATGTACTGAAAATTAGCTGTCACGCGTGTAATTGTACTTTTTTTTTTTTTTTTTTAAAGAAACCAATTTGAGTCCCACCCAATGGTCTGCTATTTAACCAAGGTCACAAACAGTACACCTGGGCCAGCAAACAGTGTGAAACTGACAGAACTCCAAGGGGGAAACACCTAGCAAATAAATCAAAAAGCCAAAGATCATTGCTGGTGATATTAGCATATACTAGAAAACCTTAATATGCTGCTGCTATGATTTGTTTTAAATTATTGTTTAGTCATATATTAAAGAGCCAGTTGATGCTTTTAAAGTTAAAAAAAAAGGAAACTGTGTAGCCACATTATTGGTTTCAATGTCCTGTGTGGAAAGTTGCTATCACTGTACAATTTTGCTTGAGCCTTTATTTTACAACAGGGCTTTACCTCTAACTCAGAATTGCACATAAGAAGGCTATTTAAAAAGTACAATAAAAATTTGCACAAATCAGACTTTTTTTAAGAAGAGTCAGTACGCTGTACACTTTCTACAGTATTATGCTGATAAGTGATGAGACAATAGAAGTGCTGCCACTAAAACGTTTTCAGTTGAGGAATAATTGACTGGAATTTTTTATTTCTTTAAAGTAGTTATCCCGGGTCAAGTTAAGACCAAGAGCTTATTATGCGTTAAGCCTCAAAGACTGATCTTCTCTCCTCCTGGAAGAAATGTCAATATCTATAGAGTCTTTCCCAACTATGAGCCTCAACCGCTTGGCCGGAGGCAGAGGGATAAAATCGTCTTCAAAGTCATCGTCATACTCCTCATCCTCGTCGTCTCCCTCTGAAGAGGAGGAGTCGTCTGTGCTCTCCTCCTCGTACTGACTGTAGTCATCCACTTCCATACGCGACTCCAGGAGGGACAGGGGGTCACTACAGCACACCCCGTTCTCGTGAAGCCCCTCCGTATACGGCCCCCTACTTTCCTCGTCCCGCTTTAGCTGGATTTTTAATTTTGTTGAACTACTGCCTGATCCTGAGTTAAATCCATTGTTGAGCTTTGCTACATAGAGGTTATTATCATTTTCATGGTCTTTACTTAACTTGATGCTGATTTTTGAAGAATTCATCCCATCGCTCTCTTGGTCATTTGTCTTGCTGCTGCTGTCATGACGTCTGCGAAGAGTCAACTTGGGAATCCCAGAGTTATTTTCCAGGATTAACTGTGCATCATACCTCGTGATCCGCCTCTTTTTTTTACTTTTCACAGTTCGGAAGCCATCTTTTGTTTTGAAGCTCTCTGATGTCACCAGGGATGCACCGACAGGCGAAGGGGCCCGGGCCCAGTCTGCATAGCTCCCGGGCACGCCCTCCACGCTGCTGTGCTCTCCGGAGTCAGGGCGGGCCCCCGCTGCCTCGGGCCCCGTGCCGGGCCTGCCCGGGGACTCATGCACGGGACTGGCTTCCTCTGCCTTTGCCAGCTGCCGCACCAGCTTCGCCGGCTGT
The DNA here is from genome assembly GCF_019320065.1 of Cervus canadensis. NCBI lineage: Eukaryota > Metazoa > Chordata > Mammalia > Artiodactyla > Cervidae > Cervus > Cervus canadensis. Next base: position 43,044,343 of record NC_057414.1, read on the forward strand.
GTCTTCTTTTTGGACATGCTGCTTTCGCTCTTAGGACACCTGGCTTCCCCCTTCTGTGCAGCTTCGTGGGCCAGCTCTTCGTCCATCGCCGCGGGAGCGAGCTGCTCGCCACCATCTGGGCAAGGTTCTGTCAAGTCACTTCTATAGTCATCCAGCGTATTTGGTTCAAGCTTGATGTCGGAGGTCTCCTTCAAGGTCATCCTTGTCCTCATGGACCGCCTGGTTGTGTAGGTGCAGGGGGCGCCCTCCGCGTGCGAAGGGGTGCCTCGTTCCGAGTTCTGTCTGTGCTCTCTCGCCGCGTGTCTGGTTAAGCACCCACTGGCCACCGTGGCCTCCACTGGTCCCTCTGGCTCCTTCTCTTTTTTAATGGGCAAATTTTTGTAGAGAACGACTTTAGGCTCTTTCAGTACCAAGTTTCCCATTTCGAGTTTTCTCGAAGCACTCTTCGGCTCTAGCCGTTTGCAATGATTTCTTAATTTTATCTTTGATAGTAAAGGCTTTGCAGGTTTTTTCAGTTTCTTTGGTACCCTGGAATTATTTATAGGAGTTAGCTTAGATGAGGTAGAGTTGGAAGAAGCTGGAATTCTTGATATAGATTGCCTTGTTAATGTTCTGCTCTTGCTGTTCTTTTTTACACCAACTGAAGATTTTCGGTTAGAAGCTGTAAAGTTAAAAGAAAAAATAAGGGTGAAAAACAGTCTTGGTAACCCAGTAATGTTCAACAAAACAACGCCAACACCCAGATGATTAGCTGTGAAGTGTTTCAATTCCACACACAGGTGGTACACAGGCCCCAAGTGAGCTTCTGTCTGCACACAAGCAATTCCTACAGTTTTTCTTTACGTTATCCCTCTAATTTCTGCCTCTAACTTAAGAAGCACTGATTCACGTTCCAGGGAAGTAAACTCAGGGTTAAAGGGTTCTTATAGCACAGCAAGGGCCTAGATTTCATTCTAAGCTTGTCAGGGCACTAGTCCAAACTGAGAATTTCTTTTCCTGATTTAATATTTTACTGCAGAGAACATCTGAAGTAAAGCTAAGCAAAACCAGTATTTTTTTCGTTCACAAATTCTTCTTAAATTCATCATTTAAAATGTTTCCATTATTCATTAACTCAGAGCATAGTACTTGACCAGTAATCCAGAACAGCAACAGGTGACTAAAGGGCTCCAGGAGACAAATTCTATTACAATGTCTTCAACTGAGAAAGAGATCCTAAGAACCATACGCAGAATGCCAGGCTGGATGAATCCCAGGCTGGAATCAAAAAGACTGCCAGGAGAAATATCAACAACCTCAGATACACAGATGATACCACTCTAATAGCAGAAAGAGGAACTAAAGAGCCTCTTGATGAGGGTGAACAGGAGAGTGAAAACACTAAGACTCAACATTCAAAAAACTAAGAACGTGGCATCCGGTCCCATCACTTCATGGCAAATAGAAGGGAAGAAAAGTGGACACAGTGCCAGATTTTCTTTTCGTGGGCTCCAAAAACACTGTGGATAGCAGCTGCAGCCATGAAATTAAAAGATGCTTGCTCCTTGGAAGGAAAGCTATGACAAACCTAGATAGCATATTAAAAAACAGAGACATCACTTTGCTGACAAAGGTTCGTATAGTCAAAACTGTTTTTTCCAGTAGTCATGTACCGATGTGAGAGTTGGACTATAAAGAAGAGTGACTGCTGAAGGATTGATGCTTTCGAATTGTGGTGTTGGAGAAGACTCTTGAGAGTCCCTTGGACAGCAAGGTCAAACCGGTCAATCCTAAAGGAAATCAACCTTGAACATTCACTGGAAGGACTGGTGCTGAAGCTGAAGCTCCAATACTTTGGCCACCTGATGCAAAGAGCTGACTCACTGGAAAAGACCCTGATGCTGGGAAAGATTGAAAGCAAAAGAAGGGGACAACAGAGGATGATGGTTAGATAGTATCATCGACTCAATGGACATGACTATGAGCAAAACATGGAGGACAGAGGAGCCTGGCGTGCTGTAGTCCATGGGGTCTCAAAGAGTTGGACACAACTTAGCGACTGAACAAGAACCACATACTGTCACTCCCAGTAGATATTTACCCCAAATATCACACTGTTGAAGCTGTTCCCTTCAGGGCTGTGAGCACCTGCAGAGACTCTGAGGCTGCAGGGTTTAGCTCACCCCATCCCTCCAGTGACTGCCCACTGATGACTAGAGTGAGAGAAGGAAGAGTAACACAGCTGGAGTCACACTCGGGACAGGGGGGACCCAAATTCCTCCCTCTGGACAAGGATCCCAAAAGGCTGTAACAATCCCCATGGGGACAAAACCTGGAAACTAATATGACAGCTGAAGGGCTTCTCAAAAGGCTTACATGTGACTCGAGGCTAAGCTCCCTGCATGGTGAACCTCTGACCTTGCCGCTGACTTTCTGCCTTCTGTTTTTCTCTCCGCTTACACACTGGATCTGTATTCATAGTGTTTTACAGGCGCCCTTTTCTCCAAGACGTCGTCTGCTTCCCATCCCCCACCTGAAGACCTCTTCCCATCAAAATACCTCTTTAAATCATTCACTAGGGATGTTGAGATGACCACACTAATCCTCACCACCTCTTAGCAGGAAACAGAATGAAAACCAGTTTACTATGGGTAAGCCCAGTACATTTCCCAACAAGACTATCATTCATTCCATGCTGGGGGTCGCCCAGGGCAACTGCTGTTCCTTCTGCATGGCTGAGCAAGTTAGGTTACCATCAAGTCGTTTTTATTGACAGAGAAGCAAGAATGCCTAACAGAGTTCCCAAAGTATCAGACCATCAAGAATAGAAGTCTCTGTACTAAGGAACTGGTTCATAAGTGGCTCTGGGATCTCCAAACAGCAGAATCCCAGGAACAATATCCCCTGACTGAACTAAGAACACACTTCTCCCTTATTTTTGGAATAGTAGTAGCAGTAAAGTTTGGTGCCATTCAACTTGAGAACCATGGTATCATGAACTGGAATTACCCAGAACTTGCCAGAAATAATTTTTAAAGTATAAGGATATCCAGGGAATCCTTTTGCTAAAAGATTTCTTTATGCTCATAAGGCTTCCTACAAGGTGAATGGAGGTGTGTTTATTGATGGAAATGCACCAGTGTGCTGGTGTTCGTTGTTCTCAATGTGGTTGCTGGTGACCTCTCTCCATGGCTCTTCAAGGACCGTTCTATGATCAAGCTTCTCCTTTCAGACCTGCAATCACTCCTCTGCAATGATCATGTACTTCTTGTATCCTTGACAGCTATCACCCTGCAGTTTGGATCCAGTTTATCGCCCTCAAGAGACAGCTTTGGCCAATCTCTCTCACAGCCTCCTTGCCATGAAAACCCATGAAGACGTTTCAGCTGGGACCTTTGCTGTTTCTCTGCAGAAGGAGACACTGCTAGCCACTCTTCTTCCTGAACGGCCCTCCTTGCCTGTTCACAAGAGCCATCCCCTGGCTGTCCCTCTGCGTCCCTGGCAGGCTTCCTCCATCTGCCCCGTGGCCTGTACTCCGTGACCTGGACCCCTTCAAAACTGTCTCCCAGGGATAAGCGGCCCCTGTCCCGGCTGTTCACAGTGACATGCTGGCAGTTCCCATGCCATGTTCTCTAGCCCAAATCCCTCCTTAATTAGATTCACCTTACCCCTTGGACCTTGATCTCCCTCTAAGGTGGTCTCATAAGCCCCTCACAAGCCAATATGCCCAAAGGGAACTCACCACCAAGCCTCATGCTCCTCCTCCTGTTCTCCATCTGGTTCAACACCACCACCAGGCAGTCAGCTGCCTGAGCAGAAACAGGGAGGTCATCCCTGATGCCAGCCACCACGTCCCGAGGAGCTCACTCCTGCACTGTCGCTGGACCCGCCTCCCCCTCCATTCCCAATGCCACCGTTTCCTGCCGTAACTCCGGCACCAGCTCCTGCCTGTCCCTGCCCCCTACTGCTTTCCCAGCATTCCACTCCCCACTACAGCCCAGGGTGATTTTCCTGGGACTTCTGGTCGCCTCTGGGCTTGAAACCTTCCCGTAACCTAAGACCGAAGAATAAAGTCCAAAATCTTCAATTCCGGTCACATCCCTTCTCTTCCAGCCTTGATGACTCTATTGACCCAATCCTACACTGGTCTTCACGTCCTCATTTGGGACGGTCCCTCTGCTCTGAGCACGGTCCGCTTGGCCGACTTCTCACCCCCTTTCAAGACTCAGCTCAGCAAACACCTCTCTCAGGAAGCCTTTCATGACTTTCTTGACAGGTTACCCTCCTAGGACTCCTCACAGCACCTGAGGTTCTCCACACTCGGCACTTCCTTTTAAGCCCTGGATGAATCTCACTGTGTGGTGATTCTGAATCTCGGCTCTCCCCCTTGCACCCCTCCTTTCAGGAGGCTGTTAGCTGACTGCAGTGAACCACTGACAAAGCACTTTAGTATGTCTGTGTTCTAAAGAGCACAACAGAGACTGTAGGCGATGCTACATCTTTTTGCCGTAGAGTTCACTTACATATTTATGTATTTATTGGTGTATTCTCATTTCCTTTGAAAAGCATTATCTTATCAAAAGCCCAGCTCAAAGGTGTGCTCAAGTCAAAGGACAGAAATAGCACAGCTGGTAAGACAACTGTGAGTAACGGGACTAAGTGCCCAGGGCTCGTCACTGTCCCATGGAGGCGCCGCTACCCTCTATTGCATGGGGAGTGCCAGCAACAGCGGGCTGAAGGAGAGGCGCTGAACTAAGAAGAGTCTACCAAGAGACTAAAGATCCTGACACAGTGGGGGCGGGCAGGGCAGTGGCTCCCCGGGCTCCAGCACTAACACCCCATGTGGTACCCTTCCCTCATGGGGGACAAATCCCAACCGCATAAACCTGGACAGTGCTTTGGGTTGGAGACACACACCCTTAGCCGTTAGTATGTACTAGGTACAGTGCGGGATGGCCAAATTAGTATGACCTGAATCCTAATAAGCATTCTTTGAGGTAAGAGCTATTACCCTAAGTGAAAACCAGGGTCACGTGGACTCACGTGCCTGTCAGGAGTGTCCATCTGGTAGGCGGCAGAGATGGGATTTGAACCGAGGTTTCTGGCTCGAGGGGGACCACACTGTCAGGTGGCCTCTAAGGCACACCACAGAGCTGTCATGGGGCCAGTGCCAGCTCCTGGTAAAGGACCTGCGGTGTGGCCATCATGGCGACCTCAGGGTGCCCTCAGAATCATCAGGCAGCTCTGCGTGGGCTTCAAGAATGACAGCCAGAAACAAGTGCAGGGAAACAACGCCAAAGCACCCCAATGGTTTGGGCTGCATCTACACTCTGCACTGGAAGAGCCCCAAAAACACACACAGTGGGACCAAGGGAACACGAGGCCTCACACAGCTTGAGATGTTCACAACAGGGGGTCTAAGGACTTCAGTTCAGGGAATTTATCAGGCACCACAAGCAGGCTCCACCTCACGGGACCACCATGGGCATGTCTGCCTGGAACAGGGTGTTGGAAAGGATTAGGAAGCAGCCTGTAGGCTCAGCAGAAAAGAGCATTCAGATTCACTAGTGATGTCTGTGGCAGGACAGAGAGTGACAAGTGGTGGCCCAGTCCGTCTCCAGGATGGGTGCTCCTCAGTCAAGCTGAATGAGATGATTCTGCTGGGGGGAGTCCTTTGGGACTTGCACTCACATCCTGAGGCAGCACTGTGGGGAGCGGCCTAGCCACTGAGGCACAAGAGCCAAAAAACCCAGAATCTTCTAGTAACAGCATATAGTTCAGGTCTGTGGACTGATTCTGTGAAAATGGATCTCTTGTCTCCTCTCTGGATGCTAAAGCAAACAGTCAAGTTGTGGTTCTTGAGAAGACTCCAAAACAGGAGCTGCATGGAAGGAAGAAGTAATTTTTTCTTCCAACTAGGCAGAAATGTTTAAGAACATGTATGTTGTTCAAAGAAAGCAGTTCCTCTCCAGCTGTGAGCTGCTGAACTCTAAGCAAACCGTGGGATGAGACGGGTACTTCCAGCCTGTACACCTAGGATCTGCCCATGCCACCCAGGAGAGAGGCTGGGCAGCTCCGGCCTCGCACCCACTGCAGACTCAAGGGTCCTCCTTTCAACAGGCAGAGGAGCACGGTCAAGACACAAACACCACAAGAAATACAGCCTAAAAGAATACTTGGAAGAGCCTGAGAAATATTGCTACAAATATACTTAGTGAACAAGGTTCTCAGAGATGGCTGGAGTAAGCCTCGAGCTCCTTCAGAGCCCCCGGCCATGTCCAGTAACTGTCTCAGGACCCTCACAGTTACTTACGCCAGCTCTTGAATTACTCAAGACAACCATTCTGTAGAAAGGTAATCTGAATAAAGGAAGCACCCCAATATGAGCAGTCACAGTAAAGTGCTAGTTCTAGTCTGTAATGCTGAGACTACTGCTCAAAGGATTACCTGCTTCCTCCAGCCTTTAGGAAGTGGCATGTAGTCCTCAGAGTTACTGTGTACTGGTCCGGTTCTGGAGCTGAGGCCTGAAGTCCCTGACAGAAGGGCCTGAGCCTCACGCACTTTTCTATCTCTTTAACAATAGCAGACTTTGAACACGTATTTGGTTTATTAACATATATTCCCTAGATGGTCACATAATAGAACACTCAGCACCTTCCAAAATTTTTTTCCCCTATTTTGATTTTTTACACTAAGTGGTGTACTGAGTTCAGTACCTGCACATCAGTAACAGAGTTAATGCATCAGAACACGAAACACCCCAGCAACGCCACAGAGCTGTGTGGACAGCTTCGGGGCCATCTCCACTCGCGGGAGCAGCTCACTTTTAAGTGTTATCATGTAGACACTTTATACAAGGGGCTTCAAAGTCTCCAGTTTCACCAAGGAACCAGACTCAGAAAACAAAATGTTGATTATGCTGCATTTATTATTAAAACCAACAGTCAACAGTGAATGACAAACTAACTGCTCTTTTTGGTTCACTCTGGACGTTAAAGACTGAAGAGGAACAGAGCACTGCCTCCCGCACTACAGAGGGCAGCCCTGGCCTCCGACTCCAGCAGCAGGCTGATTCGGAAGCTCGCGGCAGCGACACTCACCATCATGGGAGACGCCGTCCCTGCTCTCTGGGCCTTTCTGTAGTGGAGAGCACCCAGAGGGGGCTCAAAGCATCAGAAGACAGGTAAAAAGTCTCCAAGAGTCAGACCTCAGAGGGTACTTACTGCTCAGAAGTATGTACAGACATTTACAGTGCCAAAATAGGCATACTCTGGGGACTATCAAGTTAAAACTTTTAAATTTTATTCCTATCAGAGACAAGACAGACTGAAGAGCCTACTGCTTTAGTGGCCACTAGAGCAAACTGGTGTCACCCAGATGAAAACCAGTAGTGAGCAGAATGGTTCCAGGATGTCAAAGCTCCACAAACATGATGTGTTTTCTTATGCTCATTTGGGATTTCTTCTTTCTTTTCTCTTTATTCTTCATTCTCTTTTTCCAGTTCCATTAGGTCTTGCCCCCACAAGCCACTGGGATCTTAAAGCTTCTCCCCTTCTCCTTTCCATCTCTCTTCCCACTTTCGGCAGTGACTGTGACAACTCGTCACAGTACAGTGACATTCAAACTGCTGCTCTACCACAACTCTGAGTCTGGGGACTGGTGGCTTGGCAACTGGGTCAGTTCATTCTGAAAATGGCATGTGGGTAGTAAAAAGGTGGAAGCCTTGAGACCAGAAGCTATGAACCCCCCAAGTCCATCATCCCTGCTAACAGACTGGTCAGTGCAGAACAGGCAAGTGCCTGTGTGCTGCTGCCCCGGCCTCTGTCTTCTTGCAGACCTAACAACACCATTACAGAGACTAACACCGTGATAGCTTTCTGTCAAACATGACAACCCTGGAACACATGACGAAGAGATTCAATGTCCCATTACCAAGTATTCAAGAAAAGCAGACAATTCAGCACCATCTGAAATCTGGAGGCATGATAGAGACTGCTTTGTGCTTGAATCACTTCTAGAACCTTGCAGTGCTGGTGAAGTGCATGAATCCCAGGGCTGCTCTCAATGTTCAAAAGATCAAAGCTACTAAAGCATGCTTTAGAAAGCAAACTCTGTGAAAACACTTAAGAAAAAAAAAGATATGCTTATCAAACCTCCCTTACTTACTTGCATTGTTTTTTTCCTGAGTGGTATCTGCATCAGTGTTAGAGCTGACAGATTGACTGTCTGAATTTTTGCTGCTGTCACCTAACTTTTTAAGCCTATTTAAACGTTTATCTGTTTCTCTGAGTCCGTATTTGCTATTGATAACAGGAGCAGGCGCAGGCAGTCCCACTCTGGATTTAAAAGCACCAGTTCCCCGTCTGAAAAAGAAACAGCACAGGTTACACAAACAGCATACTCACTGCCGTCAGCCTGGTTGCTGAGAGCACCTGTCCACATCAGGTCAGCAGGTGAGATGAACTGATGAGTTTTAATCATCATTGCAAGCTGCCAAGTCTAGGACTCTCAAAACAAATACGGAGATAAAATTAATGCCCCAAAGCCCCAGACTTAAAACACTGTTAAGACGATTGTCAATCACTTGAGAAGGTATTGGACCCTGCAGAATTTCAAGTGTAGGTAAAAATAACCCACCTGTTAATTATACCCTAGCTTTGTTCTGCATAATTTAATGCTCCATTACTAAATATTGAAAATGAAGGAATTAAAAGAGAAACTAGAGAATTTCCATAAACTAAGCCATTACTTAGAAGATAATGTTAGAGACAAATAAATTCTAACTGAAATTTTATATTAGGAAGCCTAGGCTATCTTAGTGAAAATCTCACTTCTGGAATAATGAAAACTAAAATTCCTCCTTTAAAGTTACTGGATGAACATCATTAAGTTAACAAAATGTTACTAAATAAGAGACATTTAAAGACCTGCTTTTACCACCAGCTAAAAATGATTTGTAACCTGCTTTTATTATTCCTATCCTTGTTTAGTCGCTAAGCCATGTCTGACACTTTTGCGACCCCATGGACTGTAGCCCTCCAGGCTCCTCTGTCCATGAGATTTCTCAGGCACGAACACTGGAATGGGTTGCCATTTCCTTCACCAGGGCATCTGCCTGGCCCAGGGATCAAACCTACATCTCCTGCATAGGCAGGTGGGTTCTTTACCGCTGAGCTGAAAGGAAGCCCAAGATGGGCCATACTTAATTACAAAACAAATAATCATGGGTAGAATTATCTGGAAATTAATTTTTTCAAGTAAAATGACTATTCACCTGCTTCTCTACTCCCTTGATTTCTTCTTTTTAACTTATGACAGTGATATGTGCTTGCTGCAACAGGTGAGGCCACCTCTGGCTCTGCCTCCCCAACGCGGAAGTTCCCCGAGCTCCCAGCCATCTCTGTGTGCAGAGCCCCAGCACCTGTGTTAACCACTGCCTGCACCTCATCTGCTGCTCTGCCGCAAGCTACACACCTAGACCCACTGCTGCTTCTCCTTAAGCGAAAAAAGAACCCTAACAGGTAATACCACACATTCCACTCAGGAAGCAGCTTTCCTCCTTTCCTCCTACCCCAGCTCTCTTATCGCTATATTGTGCACAAGCATTTCTGAACTCAACATGTTTTGAAAGCTGTACCTTTTACACAGACTAAACATACCATAATCTATTCAAGCACTAGATGGTGATGACTGAAACCTGTCGGTGTTTTGGTGTCTGCTTGCCACCATGAACGTTGCTGCTACGTTGCTCTTGAAACCAAATCCACACTAACTAGTGCTCCTATTTCCACAGGACAGATTCTTCCATATGGAATTGACTGCCAGATAAAAGGGTGCTATTATTTTGAACAAATATTGCCAGAAGGAGTTCCCAAAAGGTTAAAGCACTTTACAGCCCTACTGACATTGTGTGAGGGCTGGTCTCTCCATATCCTCAGCCGCAGCACAGAGTATACTTTTAAACATTACCAATTTGATGGTGAAAACGAATACCTAGCTACTGTTTTACTTACCTCGTTTACAGCTATCATTTTCTGTGTGGCATCCTCCATACCCCTCTCTTCTCCAGTGGCGTCTACCTCTTCTTTATGAGCTCTAGGAGCTTTTTGTCCTTAGGATATAACTTGGCCATATGTGTGCTTTTTCCTCCCTTCAAGTTTATCATTTATCTAACTTGCTTTTGGCTATTCAAAAATGTTCATATTCACCATTTCTTATACTAACTTCTTTCAGAAAATTCCACTACCCCAAGTTTAGACATAAAAGCCTCCTAAAATTTTTCTAATCATTTTACATAATTTTTAAATTTAAAATTTTAATCTATTTGGAATTTATCTTGCATATGGTATGAGATGGGAGGTGAGCTTGGTTTTCTTCCAGACCCATCATGAATTATACCACCACCTTTTATTAAAGAAATCATCATTTCCCTACACATGGTATTAAGATCTCATACACACCGAGCTCTGCTTCAAGACTCGTTCATGTCCTCTTACCTATTTGTTCATATCTGAGCCAGTATCATTAGGTTTTGAACTCAATTATTTCACAGTAATTTTTAATACCTATTAAAGCAAACTGCCCCTAAGTATACTTCAAAATGTGGTTGTCATCAGACATACTTTCATACACTTTAAAATACTTTGGTCCTTCGTATACTTTTCATACTTTAAAATACTTTGGTACTTCATATTCTTCAATCCCTCATTAGATTTTATTCTTCAAATTCTCCAGTTACATTTGCAGTATCTACTTATGAAAAGTATTACTACTGTGTCAGGATGGTTACTGCCCAGAAGCATAAATCAAATATCTTCTGGACACTGCACCCACGATGTCAAGGCCTGGGAAACACTCCGCTCTCCCAACCTCACCGGCCCCGTCCTCACCCCTCAGCAGCCGGCACACCGTGTGTCTCCCTTCACAGCACTGCTCTCCTAGCTGGCACTGTGCGAGCCTCGCTTACCCTGCCTGGACGAGGTCTAACCTGAGAACTATTCAGCAACTCGGAGATGAATAACTGAAAGAGTTCCTTTGACTGGTCTCATTCTCTCGCCTAATTTCTGCAAAGGCAGAAACAATTTGTTCCTGAGGATTTCAAGAATATTCCCAAACAACCTTTAAATCAAACTCCCCGATAGTCTGATAATAGCTGTGCCTACTGTTCCCTACAAGGCCTTTCCACTTAAAAGCGATTTGCACATTTCTCTTTATTTCTTGCACTAACCCTGTGGAGTAGGCAGGATCAGCCCACCTGACCTGTGAGAAACAGTCTCAGGGAGAACTAAGCTGCCCAAGAAACATGCAGTCCTGAACTAGTGAAAGAGCTGGCTCATGGCTGGTGTGGATTCCTGTGTATGCGGTTACATTTTGTAGGAAGACTCCTAAACATATTCAGCGTATCATTTGCTCCATTCCTTCACTCACCAAACAGTTATCAAGCACATAGTTATCACTACATGTCAGGTACTGTTTTGGATGCTGGCAACATAGCAATAAACGAAAAAGATAAAAATCTCTGCCTTCATGGAACTTACATTCTAATAGGAAAATAATCAGAAACCACAAAATACTTTTACATCTAACACCTGAATATTAACTGTGTGTTTTATATACTTTTTGTGAGATAAATTTAATCCTCACAACAACCTTATGATACCCTAGTGTTATCTCCATTTCACAGATGGTGTAATTAAGGCACAAAAGCAGCTAAGCTGCCCAAGATCACACAGCTAATAAAATGTAGAGTCACAGGATTCCAACTTAGGGAGTCTGATGTCAGACCGCAGCTCTGTCTATACCACGCTGTCTCTACAAAATGGCTTTAAAGCATTATTCGACTGTAATTAAACGACTTCATGGGTGAAAGGGTCTTTCTGTTGACTGGCCTAAGATTTAACCAATGTCTGAACCATTTTTGTAATTTATAAAAAGATAAATTTTATCCTCCCACACTCCCAACCCCCCTTTCCTGCTGCCCTTTCAAGTCAAGGACCCGGGAGCTGGGAGAGAAACAGCTGGGGCTGTGCCACGGCTCCCCGCTCTGCTCTCACGACACAAGAGACCGCGGGCTGCCCAGGAAGGAGAGGAGGCCGAGCCCTGGGAAGCAGCACGCCTCCCGAGGTGGGGGCTGGCAGCAGGTGTCCACGGTGAGAGGGACAGCAGCGCCCCCCATCCTTGCTCCCGCGTCCAAAAAACATCAAGTGGCGAGAGCGCAGGCTCTGAGGCGGGCGGAGCCGGGCCTCTGCACCGCAGCACGGCCGCTCTACCATCCTCTCCCAGGACGGCTGGGGACCGAGTTCAGGAGGGTGAAGCACCCGGAACCTCACACAGCACGTACAGCGGGTTCAATAAACCTAGGTGTGCTCACCTGAAGAAGAATGTGTACACACACACACACAAGTGTAACTGAACCACCGTGCTGTACAGCTGAAACTAACATGACTGCGAATCAACTACACTTCAATTAAGAAACTAAAACCAAATGCAGGAGTGCTCCCCGTGGGGCTATGCCAACCCAGACAAGCCTGGGAAGCTGCCTCTGCGAGCTCTACAGACACGTCGCCACCAGGAGATGAGCAGTGTGGACAAGGAGTCCTGCTCAGTCAGATGTGGAGGGTTTCCACAAGGACCCGTCTTGATGTGTCACAAAAGGAAGGTCCTCATCAAGCTGTAGAACTCAGAAATCGCGAAGAGCACGTGCATCAAAACACAGGACTTCCAGAAGACACAGCCTGGGGTTTTTAAATGATTATCAGTGGTGAATCTCACCTGCCATTCTGGAGCAACCCCACCCCGGAACTGTGTGTGTGTGTCCCCCACTCTCTCCTGAAGCATATCTATATTCTGACTCACTCATAAGGGGAACAGCTGGGAATGATTTTAACATTTTAAAAGGCCAGGCGCTCGTGCCCTTAAATAGTTCTGTCTTCTCTGGTTTTGCTCCTGTCTGCTGTCCTGGGTGTGATGCTACAGAACACAGAAGACTATCCCTGCCATCTAAATGATGAGAAGACAGCGTGCACTCATTCTCACAGTCATCAGGCATTAATCGATACTTTACCTTTCACAAGTGTAACACTCGCAGAACTCATTGTTTTCTCCAAAAAACCCATCTCCATAATAGCAAGAAATTTCTTCTCCAGGTTCAATATCTCTTAGGGCCTTCACACATGCTGTATCTCGGCCAGTTGATACAAACTGAAATAAAATGAACTCATTAAGAAACGCATACCTGAAGCAAAGACAAAATACTTGAGATAAAGTATTTTTTATGCTTACCTTACAGTTAGGTCTGCAATCTGAAAAATGTCCAAAAGATAAAGTCAATTAACTGTAGATAAGATCTGAAACACGAACAATTATAGAAATCTGAAATAAGCTTTCCACATAATTTTCCCAATTTTTGATAGAAGTTTTTGATCTCGAGTTAAACTATAGGAATACTAATTTTCATAAGTTTGTGCAAAAAGAATTTTCATTTCCAACCCTCCTTTAAAGGAAGACAGATAAGGCTGCTCTCAGTTATAGCAGCGCTACCCAACACCAGAGCTAACGCCTCGGAAACAGAGCTTACCGTGGTTTATAAACGCAGCGGGACCAAGCCAGAGCTGGGCACAGTTTTTCCGTGTGGAATACATGACACTGAAGTCGTTTTCTCCATGTCTAAGCAGCATGTTCTCCTCAATTTCTGAAAGTTCGGCAATACAACCCACCAGTAATTCTATTTTGTCATTTCGTTTCCTATTTAAAATATGTGATGGTAAAAATTACTAGTAATTATAAATAATAAGGCTTCTTTTAATAAAATAAGCCTGTCCAATAAATACCAGGAATTGAGAAGACCTAGCTGTGCGTGTTTTAACTGACTCGCGTTGACCGCACCTGGATTTCATCTCCTCTTCCCTGGAAGCCCCACAGCCTTGCGCAGCTGCCTGATCCCTACAAGAGACCAGGAAGTCCTGCAGGCATCGTGCTACCTACACCTCTGAGGCCCCTGTGCCCTGCAGGCAGGAAGGACTCAAAAAGCCGCTGCACTGAACTCAGCTTGCTGACCCTGAAGAAGGACACAGATGAGCAGCAGCAAAGGGTCAGGAGCACCCAGAACTGGGGTGCCGCCCTCTGGAGCAGCACCAGCCAAATGCAGTGCGAGCCCGACACACACCAATCTAGGGGCTGTGGGAAGAAAGCAAAGTCGAACTGGTGAAAGCACTTTCAGTAGAATGTTTTAACCCAATACAACCCAAATGCTATTTCAGCAGGTCATAGCATGAAATACGAATGAGAAACACAATATAAAATCTGACATGTTTACCACAGCTGCAGCACTTCTCAACTCTTGAAGACCAGCCACATTTCCAAAGTCCAATAGCCATGCATGACTGGGGGCCACTGTCCTAGATGGTGCAGTTCCAGAACCCAAGACCTCAAACCTCACATCCATCTGCCAGGCAGGGAGCCACGAGAGCCCAGCAGCAGGCTGGGTACCATCCCACGGCAGACAGACACTCTCGCTCACGTACATACACATATTTTTTTCAAGAGGCCAAGAGTCAGGCTCTTTAACGTTCCATTTTCAGGTAACTGACCCTAACATTTTTGCTATAAAAAATGTCGGGGGTCATATAAGAGGGGGGGCTACAGGTTTCTTCTGGGAGGTAAGGCAGGGAATAGGCCTTCTTCTTTCTAATGAAGAAAGATATAACCACATACTCTTTCCTGTACAGATTTCATCCCTCCTACCTGGGGTCAACTGTACTACATTTATTTGAGCTGGCACACACCTGTATTTTTAGCAGGCAATGTGCTAGTAAGATTTTACACATGAAATTCCTTGGACCATTAAAACTTCATACGTAACCTTTCTTACAGTCCAGTGAAGGACTGATTCTGGAACCTAGGTCATCTAAGCCCCGCACCCCTAACCTTCCAGCAGTCCCTGAACAGGCATCTGGACTTGTTAAGAGGAAAACACAAGCACCTGACTTAGAAGTAGGACCTGGTTCAACTCAGACTCCAACTCACCACTGTCTCAACCCCAAGTCACTGGGCTGAGGCGCTGGCCTCGCACTGGCTCCTTTAGGGCGAGCTCTGGTTTTTGCCCTTCCCACAGCTTTCTTAGCACAGGAATGGTAATTTGAGAGAGAACTTTAAACAAGATTATTTTATGGGTTTACACTAGTATAATAGTTACCACTCTTTCGTTGCAACTATTTTGGCTCCATTTTGTTCTGAAGAGTATCTATTACAAGGCAATATTTCAAATCCACTGTCAGTTGCAAACATTCGCAAATAAATAAATACCTAAAACAGAAAAAAATTTTTGACACTTACTTCACACTAAATTATTTATCTTGCCAGACTCTCAGAATTATAAAAGCAAACCACCACCATCAATGAAAAATTTAAGATTAAGTAATAAATATTGTTATTTTAAAATTTCACAAATTTGTATACATGGTGACTTGGCTATGTTACTCTTAAAAGTTCACAGAAAGTTTCACTTCTAGACAACGTAGTTTTCTCTATGGATAGTCATAAATTATCTTATGTGTTATTAGACCTTCATATTAATTAGTTTTATGAAAACTGGATTTAAAATTTCAGTGTTCACTAAAATTTACATTTTAGTTTCCTTTAATCTTATCCAGACAGATAAAAGTATTAATTTTTTCAATAAACTCACATGTTCCTTGAATAATTTCTCCTGCATTTTGTTCTTGTTGAGAAAATAGTGCCGTGCCCATTCTCCTGAAGTCAGACATTTGAAGGCTTTCTCCAAGTGCTCATCTTTCTTAAAACGTTCAATTACTTCTTTGAGTTCTTCCTGCCTTCCTTTAATAGGCCGAAATCTGAAAGAAATCAAAACAACAACGTTAGTTATCTTCCGTCACCCCTGAGCCACTGCTAAAAGAGCTTGAGAAAAAAGTAACCTAAAAACAACAACCAGACCTAACAAGAGAACAATAAGTAATCTGGATAATGAGTCCTAAAATAATACTGATCACCAAGAAATATAACTTCCCTTCCTCAGACTGTACTTTAGTATTTTTATTTCACTGTTATCTCATTAACCAAGAGGTGACCAGGTGATTAAAATGAGAGCTAATTCAGACTTTTAACTGTCATCTAATTTGGGAGATACAAAACAAGAGATCTAGGATAGAGTTCATCTAATTGAGTTGGAAGGACAAGAATTTTTTAAAACATGAGGAATCAAGCCAGAAGAGTGCAGTGCACTGAGCTTTAGAAGAAGGATGAAGTAAACAAAATTATGCCATAAACAAAAACACCCTCTATGTACAGAGTTAGAAAAACCCCAAACTAAGCATCCTGACAGGTCTTGAAACACACCTGGATGTTCCACCAGCCACGTCAACGTAGTCTGTGATAACTGCATTCCAAGAACAAGCACTGTGCAAGAGTACAACTCGAGAAGTGGCGCTGTTGTGGCGGTGATGGGAGGAAAAATTGCTGGGGTAAAATTTCAGAAGGCATCTATGTAAAACCAGCTATAATGACTTCAGAACACTACATGGCCAGGCACGTCAAACACACGATACAATCATGGCCCAAGTAAAACTTAAGTTTTACTCATTTTAAAGCTATGTTCTCAATAAAATGTGCACTATGACTAAAAGTTCTTGGAGCTTAACTTCAAAATTTCTTCTCATATTAATGCAGTTTATTTTTCAAAATAAAGCTTTTTAAAAAATTAACATCCAACAACAAAAAAAGGAATTACAGACTGCTCTTCAAGTAAAATACATTAAGATTCAGTAAGATTTTAAGCCACAATATTTCACCAAGGATTACCTTTAGGTGCTGTGCATACAGGTGCTATGGTGAAAAATATAAGCTAGAAGACAGGGCTACTGTTCTACGGAAAATTCTGCTGGGACTGAAAGACATATCCGTGCATCAAACAGAGAAGCAAAGATCAATGTGCAAATACACATGACTGTGGTACAAACAACACTGCTGCAGCACTCTGAAGTGTGGAGATTATACCTCAAGCAGGGTTTGGGGCGGGCACTGATATGGACAATGAAGAAAGTGGTGAATTTAGATTTCTAAAGAAAAAACAGACTATTACTAGAGGCAGGAAGGAATCAGAAGGAGGAAGGCAAAGGAGAGAAATTCTAAGCAGAGGACCTAAGCAGAAATTCTAAGGCTTGATTCAAAGAGATGACCAGGGCTGAGGGAGTCAGCCGGCGAGCAACAGGACAAGGAATGTTCTAGAACAAGGAAGTGGGACCATGCGAGGAACACAATAGGTATAATACAATTTACTGGGCAGGATCTTCAGAGGCCTTCAGGTGGGTGAGCACACTGACACCTCTAGAAGCTCATGAGCCCCAGACTCCAGGGTTAGGAAGCTCTCACGACTCCTAACAGAAGGATCCAAAGGCGCTCTAGAGATAGCCCATGAAAAAACAGTGCCTTATTTTATTTTCCATTTCAATCAGTTAGCACACCAGCCCTCACAGACAGATGAATGGAAGTCCTCTGGACAATTCAGAATGTCTTTAACTAGACTGTCAGACTATGGTGTCAGGGAATCACTAAAACACAGATTTGCAGAACTGTGAAAGTATTCAAACTTCCACACAGTTATAGTATTAAACTACTTTCGAATTGCGGCCATCACAAGTGATTTTTGTCAACACTGGGTTTCACTAAGAAACCCAAACTAAACCCTTCTGGCTGCAACCCTGCACTATGGGGTTATGTGCATATGAAGGACAGATAAGACCACCCAGCAGCTGTTAGCTTAGGTACACCACTCCAGGCAATACCAAATGACGGGGAACAGAAACTCACATTTTGCACAGTAAAGAGAAAAGCAAAAGTTCCCTCTGAGCAATAATCCATGATGTTAAGTGATGGGGCTACAAGCAATCTTCACATGTTCAATGTAGGACTGACCAATGGTGATACCTGTCAAGTAACCGCATGGCTGCACACATCAGAGTCAGGACTATATTCACCTCAAGATCTTAAGAACATGACAAAAAGTAAGTCTCAGACCCGGAGCAGACACCAGCTACTCCTGACAGGTTTCATGTGCACTCCCCACTTTCTGAAACTTCCTATCTAAAGACACCTTTCAGCTATCCTTTTGTCTATTCTCTGCTCGTGCTGGAAACCCTAAATACTCATTGGAAGGACTGATGCTGAAACTGAAACTCCAGCATTTTGGTCATCTGATGAGAACAGCCGACCCACTGGAAAAGTCCCCGATGCTGGGAAAGATTGAAGGCAGAAGGAGAAGAGGGCATCAGAGGATGAAACGGCTGGATGGCATCACCAATGCAATGAACATGAACTTGGGCAAGCTTCGGGGGATGGTGAGGGACAGGGAGCCCTCCATGCTGCAGTCCATGCGGTTGCGAGGAGTCGGACACAACTGGGCAACTAAACAACAAAAACAACATGATGCCAAACAATTTATATGCTAAAACCAACACACAACAACCACCGCTGGAGTTACTAATATTGTACCTTCCACACAACCTGTGACTTTCTTTTCTGCTTTCCTGACTTCTACTGCCTCAAACACAAACAAAACCCCCTAAACTATCCCTTGCTGCCCATTGGACAACAATCTCTGTTTTACTTAAAATGTAATTTACAGTCAAAACTTACTGTCATATTTGGCTGCTACAGGCATGAAATGATAGTGATGAGGAGGAGAAGAAAACAGTACTGGGTGGACAGGAAGAGGAAGAGACAGCTGTTTTCGATAACCAGATAGAACATCAAAATCACCTGGCTGACAGTTCAAGTCAAATCCCTTTGTAACAAAAACTGTGAGGAAATAAAAATTATTTAATAACAAGGCTGTTACAACTATCAGGTCCAAAGCAAAAGGCATAGGGGATCTTGGAAAAAATTATTTTTCTATTAAGAAAAATATGTTCTGTCCTCTCCTTAATACAATCACACTAAATCTCCCATACAAACCGCTTAAAGCTATTCTACACCATGGCTCCTAAAGGTAGAAGAAAATTTAGATGATCTAAAAAGTTATGTCTGGCTCCACAAATGAGGAAAATGAGGCCCAGTGAGGGCTAACTGCTGGAAGGAGGGGACTGTTGCCCAGGCCTTTCTTGGCCTGCTCGCATCTGAAGCATGAGCGCCCTCTTCTGTCCCTTCCCCAGGAGACCGGGGTCTGACTGACACAGCTGAGCACCAGTGCCAAGCCCCACCCGAGACGGAGCTGCCTGGTACCTGCCTGGTGCCCGGACAGCAGTGAAAGGCGTGGAAACAAACTGAGTGTGTGTGTGGCGGGGGGGTGGGGGGGCGGGCAAGAGAAACAGGTTTTTGGCATTTCCAAATCAACACGCCCCTCCTCCCTCTTAATACGATATTTGCAACTTTAAATAAACCAAACATTTATTTTTCTCTTCCCACACTTCTCTGATCCCATGGCCAGTATAGGAATTTTTAAAATATGGCATTTACAATTATTTACTATCAAAAGGGGCAGGGAAAAAACATATGAATTCACACTCCCACACACCTGTTCCCCACTCTTTCCAGAGACTGACTTCCCAGGTTTTCTTGCTATTTGGTTTTTCTGTTTCCAAACCCAAGAGACCACTGTGGCAATGAAGAAAAGCTGCAGGTGTGTATTAGCTGTACTACTGTGCCCTCCATTAGCATGTACAACCAAGAGCTGACTGGAGGGAGAGGAAAGAGGAGGGGGGACAGAAAAAGGGAGCGAGGGAAGGAGGGAGGAAGAGAGAGAAAAATGCTCAAATATTTAAGATATAAAATAAAACCGTGAGGCAACATTGTGAACACATTCCCCCTCTGAAGAGAGTTTAACTGCAAACTGACATTCCGAGATGCTGAGGGGGGGTTCCGCTAGGACAGCTCTTCATTCCTTCTTGACCTGAAAGTAAACAACAACCAGAAACATACCTGGCTGAGTCCTGCAATCAGTGCTCAGCTAATCCCATGGAGTGCCTCCTGATCTTTGGATGAATGATTTCTCTTAAAATTACCCTGTTATGGAGTACAAGTTGTTTTTTAAATACAGCTAATACTAAGACCAAATTTTCAAAAGGTTTGCAAAATGTTCTAAAAATTGTGTTTACGCTGACACCTCCAATTACTTAACATAAAAAAACATTATAATGGCTGAAACAAGTTAGTTTGTGTCTTATTACTATTTGTAATGCTCTCTACCTACCTTACAGGGTTGTTGTGAGAAAAACTGTCAGATTTTGAAAAATGCCTTGAGCTCCTCGAAGGAAAGGCGCTATATAAATGCAAAAACAAACAACAATAAAAAACTATTTGTATAATTTGCACTTGTAATTTCTAAACAGACTTACAATATTAGATGGTAGTAGAAATCCCTAAAACGCTGTGATATCTAACAACTTTAAGAAGCCACAGGTTGGCTCGAAATGATAAAAAAGGCCAAAGAAGCTAAAATTCTTTCCTTCCCACAAAACATTTTATCCTTGATTATACTAAGTTAAAAGTTCAAAAAATTTCTTTATGCTTTCCAGTCAAACACTTGATATTAAAGTGACATTTTAAAGTGATTTATAAGTTCACATTCAACAGTGGATACAAATGATACAACAGTGGACATCAAATATATAAATAATGAAAAAAAAATTAGATGGTTAGTGTAGTGGAATTAGGTAAGTGAGGACTGTGCAGGTGGAAGTCTGTGCCCTAAGAGGGCTCTTCCTATTTCTTCACAATGTGATGTCCCCCAGCTCCTCAGGATACTGTGAAATCACTGATCATGTGGCCTGAACAATGGGGCATCACTGACAACATCCATTCCTGATTCACGACCTTCATCTCTCCACTAGCTTTTTAAAAATCATTAGAGGTATTACTAACAACTCTATTTTCTGGTTAAAAGGATGAATTTAAGTTTTATAAGTGACAAAAGTCAACTAAATCAAAACATTTCCTGATAAACTGAAATTACTATTTTGCTTATGCTATTTCTAGGCATTCATGCCACAACTCTGATTGCCGTGTTAGTAAATACAGGGATAGGCTAAGGTTAGAATATAACCAATTCGTAACATATCCAGTTTGGGAAAATCTCAAATAATTAAACATCTACTGTTTCTGAACAGTATTACTGAAGGTACAACTGAAGTAGAAGGCAGGAAGAGGACATAAAAAAAGAAAAACTAAAATCAAATCACAGATCGATAAACATATGAACAAAGAAGCCACTTATAAGTAACAGCCTGGAGAGTTAAAATCCAAGTTCCAATCACATCCTCCAGTCGCTTCTTTGCACCCCAAAGAAAAAGTCCACAAAAAACTAATAATTTCAGAAATATGTATGATTATTCAAAGAAAACACTGCAGAGTTTCCTTACTGTCTATAAAATATCTTTGAAAATCGTGTAAGTGGCATTCTGGCAAATTCTCACTCAGAAGATAAAGAACTGTAAGTGACAGCTTTATTTTCAAATAACCCCCCTAAGAATGAATGAAGGCTTCTAGTGAGGCGGACAGCACTGGTGCTGTGACAGGCACCAACGGCTCACCGCACTGGCCTAAGCGCTAACCGTGTTACTAAGCCAACGCAGTCTAGGGAGCAGCAGCATTGGCTACAGCATCAGTGGCTATTCTGGGAGCTGTTTGAGCAGAATCAAATGAAGCACTGGAAAATATGAACCTGGGGTACTTGGATATGGTAAAGATTTAAAGTTTTAATAATATCTGTGTGGTAATCCTAAACTTTACATTTTAGGACTACATGTCTTAAGATGAGTCCCAGAAAACTACTGATAAGGGAGTTTCTACCCACTTACCACATGGAGACAAGACTCAGCAGGCTCGATGGTTTGGGACTTTGCTTCCCAAGTGTAACTGGGAGTTTGTGACAAACGGAGACTCTCAGGCCCCACCTCAGAGCTACTGAATTAGAACCTGCATCTTAACAAGGTTCCCAAGTGACTCATATGTAAGCTGATTATAAGAAGCAGCTGTCCAGGAGGACTTTTACAGAAAAGAGAAACCAGTAACAGGTAATTCTTCAGCCTCGGGGACAGTCAAAGCATGAGGGCTTCAGAAGACATGGAGTTCTTTCCCAAGCCATTAAAACTTTTGTTGTAATTCTGATGGAAAACTTTCTAAAAGTGGTTTATATGCTTCCATATTTTAGGATACAAGGCATAATAAACATGATCTGTTTCTTGATGACTCCAGGCCATAATGATGGGCCCTGGAGGTAATATTCTGAATGCCACTAGACTCCTGGGTCACACAGTGAGCGCGTCACTTTCTCTTCCTGGCTGACCCGTGAGTTAAGTACTACTAGGACTCTAGTAGCAGGAGAATGAGCCCTGGCTGCTTCTGTTCACTGGGAAATAGGTGATGTGGACTCAGAGTAATACAAACTAGACTTTGGTCAGGCACTAGGGCATCCAATCCTGCTGATTTTAGAAAATCTATGTGCCCCTTTGATGGCAGGGAACCAGTTAAATAATCTCAAGTCCATTCCAAATTTCACTTCGTTTTAGTAAGTAAAGATATATGATGGCAGGAAATTACATGAAAATACCAAAGGCACGTTTTAACCGGAATTACTTCTTTGGGAATTTAGAATATAATTGATTAATGAATTATCTTATTTTAATTCTAACAAGGGACAGAATTAAAGAGGAAAAAACGAACACATGACTTTCCTCTAACCACCTGTCCCCAACTAATTATTGGTGACCATCTGCCTGGTGATCCAGTCCCTCCAGGGCCATCCCTGACATGGCAGTTACAAAGCATCAGTGCTGGTATGACGCAGCCCAGAGTGAACAGAGGTCCAGAATTTGCTCCATATTCTGAACCCCCACTATCCTGCTTTTCCACCAGATTTCAAAACCCTCTGGACATTAAAAGGCAACAAAAAGTTGTAAAGGTCTGACTTCAGTGCTTGGCAGCAGTTACTTATGAAATTATCTAAAGGTCTTTTTGGGAGCAAGATGATGTTTAAGACAATTAAAGAAATTTAAAGTGTGACAGATTTCAAGAGTTATGTAGTATTTTATATATGTGGCATGAGATATTCAATAAAGCAGTTACAGATTTATTAATATTTTTATCTGCACACTGAATATAAGCACATCTTTACTTCTAATGACTAGCTGAGTCTCAAAGATAAAACATAATGGCAAATTTCCCTATATATACTGGCAATTATTTAAAAGAAGAAAAGTTTGTAATAAAATCATGAAAAAAACTGATACAACCTAATTTACGTAGGAAAAAAATCATCCACATTTTCAAGATTGTACAGGATGCATATAAGCTATTTCTTTCAGCTAAGATAATTCTCATCAACATCTAAAACAGAATATAAAGATATGCCTCCAACTTTATATTTTAATAGAACCATCTCAAGATAAAATAAGAACACAGAATTAAAATACACAGCTTTTGGAAGCTTTTGTTGCTTTTCTTGGCTCACACTTAGAAAATTCTTCTGCAACAAAAACTTTCCTTTAACGTCACTTTAAATTTTGACTTAAAATTAACCATCCATTTTCTCAAGTTCAACGACATCATCTGTTCCACTCAGGATAAAGACTTAAAATTACCTAGTATTCATTTTGTGTGTTTGAAAACCTAAATAGGGATCAAGAACCAAACTGGTTGCGAGGTCATCATTTTCACAGAGTTCCTTGGCAGACATTCCAGAAGATGGTACATATCGACTCTGTCCTTCGAAGCCTGGATTCCCATTACCTGTGAGAAGAAAAGAGAAAAAGTAACTCGCACTGAATACTACTTAAATCTACCTTAAAAACCTTTAACCTCACTGCCCATTCAAGTTAGTAATTAAGAATTAAAACTGCTACTTCAATCAATGTTACCAATTAAAAACTGAGTACCCTTTGCAAAAACAGAAAAACCAAATGCAGTAAATTAACTCAATTACTGAGAGCATTTTTGTTAGATAATATTACCAAGTTTCCCAAGAACAGGGTCTAGATAGCTGTGACACTCTGGCTCAAATGCCTCACTTGCCCATTCAAGGAAGAGTTGAGACACAGGAGACGGTAGCAAGACAGCATCAAGGGCCACTACAGACAGGGCTGGGGTGAGAAGGAAACAAGAGGAACGCAAGACCCCTCTGCAGTAAGTGCCAGAAGGGTAGATCTCAAAGGAGCTAAAAAGGAACATCAAGGTGTTACACCTTCAGCTTCCTGCTTTTGAGCAGATGTATGATTATCATCCCCAATATGCAGGAAATTGAGGCCCAGAGGTTAAGAAACTTGCCTATGGTTATGGAGCTAGGTAGCAGAAGAGGGGAAAGAGGTAGAGAGAGACTAAGAGGCCTGTTTCTAACTAACCTGTTTGAAACAGGTTTTGAAGGAATGGATAAAAATAGGGAAGTGACTGAAAAAGGTACCTAAAGTAAACGGGTTTAACTGTGTAAGAAAAACAATATAAAGAGAGGAAAGGAAGACTAAATTTGTACAGATGAAGCTTCATCAGTGCTGATTTAAGTTTGATGTACATGTCACTGAGTCTTCATGAAGACAGCACATGTAATTACAGAGGATACCAGCAGTGTAACTTTAAGCCTCTCAAAATTAAAAGGTGGAAGAATGAGAGACAAAGTGAGAGGTCTAACCATTTCATCCACTCTTCCAATAAATAAATAAACACTTACATGTAAGTCCCTGGCAAAGGGTATTTGTTTTCAAGTCAAACTTTTGCATGTAGGTATGTGTACAACTATCAAAGTTGTTATATTTCCTACAACAGCTTTATTAAAATTTAATTCACATACAAGTCACCCATTTACAGTATACAATTCAGAATATGGTTTTAAACGTATTTACAGAATTGTGTAACCATCACCGAAATAAAGTCTGGAACATTTTCATCATCCCTAAAAGAAACTTCATACCTACTAGGAGTTACTATCCATTTTCCCCTCCCACACAGCCTCCGGCAACCACTAATCTACCCGGTTTCTATGGATTTGCCTAGCTCTGAAAATTTCACATAGATGGAATCATACGACATGTAGTCTTCTGTGACTTACTTCTTTCAATTAGCATGTTTCCAAGGTTCATCCACATTGTACCATGCTCAGTACTTCATTCCTTATTAAGGCCAAAGAATATTTAATTGTATGAATAGACCACATTTTGTTTTTGATTCATCAGCTGATGAAAACACGGGGGTTGCATCCATTTTGGGCTATGATGAATAAGGTTCTCATGAACATTCAAGTAAAGTTTTTGTGGGTACGTATGTTTTCCAACTCTCTTAGGTACATATCCAGGAATGGAAACTGCTGGGTCATGTGGTAACTCTATGCTGAACCTTTTGAGAAACTGCCAGACTGTTTTCCAAGTGGCTGCACCATTTTATGTTCCCAAAAACAGTGCATGAGGACTCTAAATTCAACCACATCATCACCAGCACTTGTCACTATTTGTCCTTTTGATTTCAGACGTCCTACTGATTGTGAAGGGGTACCCTATGGTTTTGATTTGAATTTCCCTGATGACTAATGATTTTGAATATCTTTTCATGTACTGGCCATTTGTGTATCTTTGAAGAAACGTCTGTCTATTCAGATCCCTTGCCCATTTAAAAACTTAAATTGTCTCTTATTATTTACTTGTAAGAATTCTTTTCACATTTATTTGGCTGTGTTGGGTCGCTGTTGCTGTGTGAGCTCTTCTCCAGCTGCAGGGTACGGGCTTCTCACTGCGATGGCTTCTCACGGAGCCTACGGGCTTCGGTAGTTGCCACACGTGGGCTTGACAGCTGCAGTTCCTGGGCTCTTGAGCACAGGCTCAGTACTGTGGCACACCACCTTAGCTGCCCCACCCCACGGCACGTGGAGACTTCCCAGGCCAGAGATCAAACTGTGTCTCTTGCACTGGCGGATGGACTCTACCACTAAGCCATCAGGGAAGCCCACAAGAGTTATTTATTCTGGATACTAGTCCTTTATCAGATGAAAACATTTTCTCCTATTCTGTAAGCTGTCTTTCCACGTTCTTGATGGTATTCCTTAAAGTTTGCAGCTTCGGTGAATTTCATCTTATCCTTTTTCTTTTGTTCCCTGTGCTTTTAGTGTCATATCCAAGAAACCACTGACTGATCCAAAGTCATGAAAACTCATGCATATGTTTTCTTCTGGGGGTTTTACAGTTTAAGCATTTAATTTAGGTCTTTAGTCCATTTTGAGTTAATTTTTCACATATGGTCTGAGGTTCAGTCTAACTTCATTCTTTTGCATGTGGGTATACAGTTTGGCCAGAACCAATCGCTCAAAAGACTATTCTTCCTCACTTAATTTCATTCTCACTTCTGTCAAAAATCAATTGACTACAAACATGAGGGCCTTCTCTGGATTCTCAATTCTATTTCATGACTATATGTCTATCCACTGCTAGTATAATACTGTCTTGATTACTGCAGCTTTGTAGTAAGCTCTGAAACTGAAAAGTATGAATCTTCCAAGTATGAGTCTTTTTCAAGACTGTTTTAGCTATTGTGGGTCCGCTGAATTTTCTTAAGAGTTCTAGGATCAGCCTGTCAATTTCTACAGAGAAGCCAGCTGAGGTTTTGATCGAGATTACATTCAATCTGTGGGGCTTCCCTGGTAGCTCTACTGGTAAAGAATCTGCCTGCAATGCAGGAGACTGGTTCGATTCCTGGGTTGGGAAGATCCCCTGGAGAAGGGACTACCCACTCCAGTATTCTTGGGCTTCCCTGGTGGCTCAGCTGGTAAAGAATCCACCTGCAGTGCAGGAGACCTGGGTTCGATCCCTGGGTTGAGAAGACCCCCTGGAGGAGGGCATGGCAACCCACTCCAGTATTCTTGCCTGGAAAATCCCATGGACGAGGACCCTGGTGGGCTGCAGTCCATGGGGTCACAAAGAGTTGGACATGACTGAGAGACCAAGCACAGCACACACGGGATGTCTTTCCATTTATTTAGATCTTCTTGAATTTTTCTTCAGTAATGTTTTATAGTTGTCAGAGTATAAGTTTTACACTTTATGTTAAATGTATTGCTGTTTCTTTCTGATGCCATTGTAAACAAAACTGTTACTTTTATTTTTTGATTCTTTATTGAAAGTGTATAGACACACAATTGATTTTTGTATACTTGTATCTTGCAATTTTGCTGGACTCATTTATTATAATATTTTAGTGGACTCCTTAGGACTTTCTATATACACAATCATGTCATCTTCAAATAGAGATTGTTTTACTTCTTTTCCAATTTCGATGCCTTTAAGTTCATTTTCTTGCTTAACTGCTATAGTCAGAACTTCTAGTACAATGCTGAACAGAAGTGATGAGAACGGATAAATTTCTGTCTTATTCCTGATCTCAGGAGAAACCATCCACCATTATATATGACATTAAGCATTATCAGGTTGAAGAATTCCTTTCTATTCCTAGTTTGCTGAGAGCATTTATCCTGAAAGGACGCTGGATTTTGTCAAACGCTTCTTCTACATCCATTGGGATGATAGTACAGTTTTTGTCCTTGATTCTACAGATATGGTATCACATCAGTTGATTCTCAGACATTAAACCAACCTTGCATTCCTGGGATAAATCCCACTTGGGCATGCCACAGAATTCTTTTCATCTGTTGCTGGATCTGGTTGACTAGTATTTTACTGAGGATTTTTGCATCCATATTTATTAGAGATATTAGTCTGTAGGTCTCCTTTTCTTATGATGGTTTTGGTACAAGGATAATACTGGCCTTTTCTTTGTAGGTAGTGTTTTCTGTTTTTGGTTTTAAATTTACTGATTCAATCTTCTTTACTTGCTATATATATATAGGTTTATTTAGATTTTGTATAAATTTCTAATTCAGTTTTAGTAATTTATTACTTTCTAGAAATTTGTTCACTTAATCTATTTAATTTCTTGGTATACAGTTTTTCATAGTATTCTGTTATAATTCTTTATATTTTTCTAAGGCAGCAGTAATGTCCTTCAATCCCACAGCTTCCAGAAGAACTGTTTCTTTCAAATTGTTGTGTTAGAGAAGACTCTTGAGAGTCCGTTGGACTGTAGGGAGAGCAAACCAGTCAATTCTAAAGGAAATCAACTCTGAATATTTGTTGGAAGGATTGATGCTAAAGCTGAAGCTCCACTACTTTGGTCACTTGATGCAAAGAGCTGATTCACTGGAAAAGACCCTGACCCTGGGAAAGGCTGAGGACAGGAGAAGAGGGTGGCAGAGGATGAGATGGTTGGATGGCATCACTGACTCAACAGACATGAGTTTGAGCAAAATCCACGAGACAGTGAAGGACAGGGAAGGCTGCTGTACCACCGTCCATGGACTAGCAAAGAGCTGGACGTGACTTAGTAACTGAACAACAACCATAATGTCCCTTCTGCTGTTCATTCTCCAGTATTCTCTTTTTCTTAATCAATCCTGCTTAAAGGTTTGCCAATTCTTGTTGATCTTTTCAAAGAATGAACTTCTTGAACTTTGCTCATTTTCTCTGTTTTCTGTTTTGTTCATTTCTACTCTATTTCCTTCCTTCTTCCTGCTTTGGGTTTAGTTTTGCTCTTTTTCTGGTGTTTTAAGGTAAAAGGTTAGATTATTGATTGAAATCTTCCTTCTTTTTTAAATACAGGTGTTCACAACTATAATATCCCTCCAGGCACTGCTTTAGCTGCATTCTATAAGTTTTTGGTATGTTGTATTTTCATTTTCAATCGTCTCAGACTATTTACTTATTTCCTTTTTGATTTCTTCTCTAATCCACTGATTATTTAGGAGTGAGTTAATTTCCACATATTTGTGTACTTCCCAAATTTCTGTTATTCATTTCTCATCTAACTCCACTGTGGTCAGAACATATATTGTATGATTTCAATCCTTTCAATTTACTGAGGCTTAAAGTATGGCTTAGTCTCTGTGTCTATCCTGAATGCTTCATGTGCACTTGAAAAGAATGTGTGTTCTGCTCCTGTTAAGTGAAGTGTTCAATAGAAGTCTGTCAGGAAGAGCTGATTTAGAGTACTATTTGAGTCTTCTTTCCTTCATCTTCTGCTTATCTTTTCTATCCATTATTGAAAGTGGGGAACTGAAGTTCCAAATTATTGCTGAATCATCTACTCCTTCCTTCAGCTTTGTGAGTGTTTGCTCCATGTATCCTATGGTTCTGGTGTCAGATGAAGTCACTGAAGTCTTTTATCTAAGATGATGCATCTCCTCATCATTGACACTCTTTTTGCACCATTCTTGCCCAATAACATCCAGTGTAATGCTATTCATCTTCACAGGTTTACATTTATCCTGGGGCAATTCACTACTCTTAGAAGAGCTATGAAACATGGATCAAATCTACAATTTCTTGAACTCTCAATATGTAGCCTCATTATCAACCAAAAGATACTGAGGTAGAAAAGTAATTCATTGTCAACAGTCCTTCTCTGTTAGGATAAACTATTCACCCTAAATAAAAAGAAGAAACGATGAAAATTTTAAAAGCTGCCTTAAGTTCCACATAACATGTAAATGAGGGCTGACTTTATCATTCATATCACTCTGCAAGTTTTCAAAGAAATACATACTTACATTTACATCAAACATAAAAAAACACAGTTTAAACTTAAAAGAAATTTAATAGCAGTCCTTTAATATTTTTAATAGAACAAAGCAACCATTCAGGTATAAATTCTACAGAAAATAATTTAAAGTTATGGATATAAAAACACTATATTAAGAATTAAACGAGTTGTACACAATGTTGGATGAGAATAAAAGTTGACACAAGTCTGAAAGAGTATAAGAACCACATTGTTAACTAAGAATACATAATGACAAAGTGGAAAGAATTCCTGCCCCACATCACAGTTAAAAGAGCGACAGCTGAAGTGTGTACATACATCTGCTCGACCTCCTCTCGCCTGCGTTTCTGCCAGTCTTCACGCTGTCCTTTCCCGCGTGCTGCAATTTTGATTGATTCTGCTGATGGTCATTAGACAACTTGCCTCCATGTCTCCTGCCATTCACCACCATGTTCTTGGATTCTCCCAACCACTTCATACCCACAGACAGCCTGACCCAGGTGCATTTAGTCACTTTCTTCAAATAGCTTAGAGAATAATTTCAACGTTCTCTCCTAACAGAAACAAAACACGAAAAACAGAACAAAATGGGTAGATAAATACATAAAAGACCATGCTACACAGACCCCTGAGCAATTTTCAGAGTATTAAAAGTAACTGAACAATTAGTGTTTCCACTCTTCACAGACTGTCTTGGCTCCCCCTCCTCCCATCAGGCTGAGGCCTACAGAGCCCCCAGACTCGTTCTGCCTTGCTCCTCGCTTGTGCTCCTAATAGAGATTGGTAACTAGTAAGTGTTCAACAAATATTTATCTCTCAGTTACCAACAAGAATCATCTTTGCTTCCTATTATTGTGATATCGAGGTATAGCTAGATATCAATACTTGCTCAAACTACAAGTTTTGGAAAATTGTATTAACTCTGTGAATAAATTACAAGAAAAATTGCTTCTTCTCTTCTTGAGGAGCTGAAGAAAAGGCATCTAAGTTAAGCTTTCTCCACAAGAGTTTTGTTAGTCTGCAATCAGCATTAAGGGTATTTAAGAGACCAACATTCAAATATCAAAATACTGCTCATCATGAAATAACTGCCTTAGCTTTCTCTACATCGGCAACAAAAATTGAAATTATTATATTTGCTAGTACAGTGGTTTCCCTCACTATCTGAATTTTAACTGGCTGAATTTGGGGACAAAATGACGAGGACAGCGAGTGATGCTTATCATATGTAAGAACCTTTGGAAAAGAAGGTATACTAGATGGCATTTGCTGGTAGTGAAATGAGAGAGGATGTCCACATCATCACCTCATTACAAATTACGCTTTAACATAAATCAGACTAAAAAGGCTCAAGGAAAGGACAACAACAGAGCTAAAGGAGTTTTAAGATTTCAGTACAGCTCTTCAGCGTGCAGAGGGTGCTGAGGCAGCACACCCAGAGCCCCCCGGCCTGCAGCAGCAGCGTCCGGAGAGGGGCCCAGCACTGCTGCCCAAGGCGCTCTCACTGCAGCACAGGGCATCTCCCCTCACTTTTCCCAAACACACAGAAAAGTACACGATAAATTATTCTGAAGAACTCCCAGAAATGTATAGCCGGAGATAATCACTGATACCCAACACAAATATGAAATATTAATTTTTACTTGACCTCCAGTCTCTCTGACATCACAGGAATTCTGTGTGAATTCACAGTGAAGTAGAATGTGTGTTAGAGCAACATGCTTAGGTGTAAGAAGGTAAAAATCAGCAGATCCATATCAAGAATACTTTTAAATTGTTCTCAAAGATATATTTTCTCTTAGTTCCTTCACTATTTAAATTCAATTAGTCTACAGCTCTTATTGTACCGATCTTTTGATTGTTCCTGTAGGCTTCACTAAACCCAGAAAAATGCCACAGCTTAAATAGGTAAAGGCAAGTAAAATATTGATACACCAGTTACAAGCTAAATGTTTTTGAACTAATATACTTTATTAAATAAAACAGTATCTCCTAGCAATGATAGAGTATCTTATATTTACACTTAGACAACTGGTCTTTTTGTCTAATTTCTACATGTTCCAGGAAGTCTTCCTTGACCCTCATTCTCAAATCCAGGTAGACACCCTACTATAAAACTGGGTGAAAGCCCTTATGTCGCCTTATAGTGAAGGCCTGTCTGCCACCTCCAAAGCTAGTGGAAATGATGGAATTCCAGCTGAGTTATTTCAAACTTAAAAGATGATGCTGTTAAAGAGCTGTACTCAACGTGCCAGCAGATTTGGAAAACTCAGCAGTGACCACAGAACTGGAAAAGGTCAGTTTTCATTCCAATCCCAAAGAAAGGCAATGCCACAGGAAGTTCAAACTACCTTAAAATCATGCTCATTTCACAAGCTAGCAAGGTAATGCTCAAAATCCTTCAAGCTAGGCTTTACCAGTAAATGAGCCGAGAACTTCCAGATATACAAGCTGGATTTAGAAAAGGCAGAGGAAACAGAGATCAAATTGCCAACATCTGCTGGATCATAAAAAAAGCAAGGGAACTGCAGAAAAACATCTACTTCTGCATCACTGACATCCTAAAGCCTCTGACTGTATGGATCACAACAAACCGGAAGATTCTTAAAAAGATGTATACCAGACCACCTTACCTATTTCCTGAGAAACCAGTATGCAGGTCAAGAAGCAAGTTAGAACCAGACATGGAACAATGGACTGGATTCAAAACTGGGAGAGGAATATGTCAAGGCTATACGTGGTCACCCCGCTTATTTAACTTCAATGCAGAGTACACTGTGCGAAATGCTGGGCTGGATGAATTACAGGTTGGAATCAAGATTGCCAGGAGAAATACCAACAATATTTGATATCAAATATCTCAGATACACACAGATGATAACACTCTAACGGCAGAAAGCAAAGAGGAATTAAAGAGCCTCTTGATGAGGGTGAAAGAGGAGAGTGAAAAAACAGGCTTAAAGCTCAACATTCAAAAACCTAAGATCATGGCATCGGGTCGTTATCACCTCATGGCAAAGAGAAGGGGGAATCATGGAAGCAATGACAGATTTTATTTTCTTGGAATCCAAAATCACTGCGGACAGTGACCACAGCCATGAAATTAAAAGACGCTTGCTCCTGCGAAGAAAAGCTATGACAAACACACACGCCATATTAAAAAGCAGACCTTTGCTGACAAAGGTCTGTATAGTCAAAGTATGCTTTTCCACTAGTCATGTACAAATGTAAGAGTTCATGAATGTGAACTATAAAGAAGGTTGAGCACTGAAGAATTGATGCTTTCGAATTGTGGTGCTAGAGAAGACTCTTGAAAGTCCCCTGGACTGCAAGGAGATCAAACCAGTCAATCCTAAAGGAAATCAACCCTGAATATTCATTGGAGCGACTGAAACTGAAGCTAAAGCTCCAATACTCAGGTCACCTGATGCGAAGAGCCAACTCATTGAAAAAGACTCTGATACTGGAAAGATTGAGGGCAGAGGGAGAAAGGGCCAACAGAGGATGATGGTTGGATGGCTTCGCCGACTCAATGGACATTAATCTGAGCAAACTCCAGGAGATAGTGGAGGACAGGGAAGCTTAGCATGCTACAGTCCATGGGGTCGCCAAGAGCCGGACAGGACTTAGGGACTGCACAACAGTCTGCCTCTGTAAGGGACTGAGAGCTCCTGAAAACAAGAACCTACTTTTCTTTTCCTTAGCACAGCACAAAGTAGATCAAAGGCACTCAACTGATGAAAGAATAAATAAATGAGACTGTGATCTAAATCACCTCACAGGAGCTGGCACGTCCGTGTTGTTTAGACTGTAACTTACAACCTGACCTCCAGTTCTCTTCTTCCTCAAGGTGCCTGTCCTGGCACCGCGGCTGGAGCAGGGCTGGCGCAGGCAGCAGCCCCTCCCCACCAGCGGCCTCCCCAGCACCCACCGCAGCGCTTCCGGGCTCACCCCTGACCCTACTCCAGAGAAAACAGTGAGAAGGAAGTTCATCTCAAGAATGTCCACGTATGCCGATAACACATGACCTACAGATAACGATCAAAGAATGTGTTTTTAAGCCTCTTTTAGAAGTCCTAATACTCCTCAATGATAACAAAAGCTAACTATATGAAATAGAAAAGAGAAATGTGGCTTTATATAGAATTAAGAGACAAAAGAACAGCAAATCAGCTCCCCAGAAAACCCTTCAGCCCCAACCAAGCTCCCAGTCAGAGGAAAAAAGTAGAAAACCTGGGACAAGGCCCAGCAATCTGAGTTTTAGTAAGTCCTCCAGGGGATTTTGATGCAACTCCAGCATCTGAACTACTGTTCTAAGTTACTTGTTCATCTACTAGGGCAAAGAACAGATATCAAATTTTTAAGGAAAATTAAAGAATAAAAAATTTTAATTTGAGGAAATTATACCTACCAACCCAATTTCTCCCAAGAATTCAGAAAGTTCACCAATAAATCATTTTAGTAGTACACTCTGACTCAGTTCATGGAGAACAGACTGAGATCCACTCTAACTTACACATAATTTCAATTAAATGTAGGTTAATGACTAAAAAAAAGGAGCAAATCCGTAACCCGGGGTGTCTGAATTATACTGCAGTCAACTGATAACTATTTTATTTGAAGTTAAGGAACCAAAGAGTAACAAGCACTCTGTCAATCAGAAGACATGGCTGAATTTCACTAGAATGAACACACTGCACGTATGTCTGGGTATATTCCATATTCTAGCAGAGGCGCCAATACTCTCCACTCGTCTGGATAACAACAGTTATCATTACAGCAAAAGGCTTCAGCTCACAATGAATATTCTGTGAAAGCAGTTTTAGTAAAGCTAGCAAAGATGGGGGGCTATGTATATAAATTTTTAGCTCAAAATAAACATATCCTCTACTAGTCATCAGCTGCTCTGCCCTCATGCGTGCAGGATCTGCTCTCGTTGGCATGATCAGTCCCACAAGACGATGAGCTGGAAGAACACTTTCATATTAAAGGTGGAGATGGAATTTGAAAAGCTAACACAAGTAGGTATTTTCACAGGAGAAACAGGAGCTGAAGACATGGGGTGGCTCCCTCTCCCAACAGAGGAGGGGTGCAGTCTCTCTGGCCTGGAACCCAGCAGGTTCACATGGAAATAGTACCATGGTCTTGACTTGGTTGACAGTATCTGAGCCGTATTTAAAAGTTAAAATCACCTCAAATTTATCCCAAAATTGGCAGAAAAAAATTTTTAAGAAAGGAGTACTGGCTACTCCTTAAATGGCCTAAAAAGTTACAAATCACTCTTTGTTCTGATTTCACAATTAAAAAATCATGAAAATTATCACACATCTACTACACTCCAGTCACTGAGGATGCAGCAAACAAGGTTTCTGTCCTCATCTGTGCTTAAATTCTAATGAAGAAAGCTCCAGGAAATCACAAATTGGCAAATAAACGCCAGCACCTTGGAGAAGATAAAACCACTTCTAAGTGGAAGGGGGTGTTCTAGGTGGAACCCAGGTGGCACAGGGCGAAGCACTGGGGCGCACTGGGGAGTGAGCACAGGCAAAGGGCAGGTACAAAGTCGGGGGGGGAGGGCCAGCAGAGCCCAGTGTGGCTGGAGCAAGGGAAGGGGGTCAGAGGGGCAGGAGGCAGGCCAGAGAGGTTCCCAGAAAAACACAATGTTAACATGGGGCTTCCAAACCCTGGCTGAGACCTAGGCATTAACTCTCAGTGAGAAAGCAGTAGGGATGGGAGTTGAGTGGTAAAGGCCTCTGCTGGCTGCTCTTATGAAGAAGAGCTTGAATGCGTTTGGAAGAGCAATACTAATCAAGCAACTAACAATTTGGGAGGATGAGAGAAAAGCAGTTAAGAGACCACAGCAATAAACAGGAGAGATGGACACTGGTGGCCTGCAGCAGCAGAGCGGGGGAGAAGTGGTCGAGTTCAGGGATCCTTTCAGAAGGTTTTGCTGACAGGATCTGCTAATACTGTGTGGAAGAAAGAGGTCTCAGATATGCTTGCAAATGGAAGAAGGGACTCAGAAGTTATGGAGGTGACTAAGACCACAGGAAGGTCAGGTTTTGGTAGGGGCCAGGGGGCAGGAGTTTGGTTTGGTGGTGTTTGAGGTATCTGTTAAAAGAGTCCAAGCAGAGATGTCTAGGCAGCTGGACAAAAGGCCCTGGAGGGCAGGTCCAGGCTGGATGTACGCATTCGGGAGCTGAGGACTAGTGAGAGGTCAAACCACAGGACCAGGTGGAATCACCCAGCGAGGAAGTACAGAGGGAAGAAGTCAAGAGCCAAGGGGGCCAGGTATTTAGAGCTCCAGATGATGGAACAGCAGCTGAGGACACCCAGAGGAGCAATGAGTGAGGAAGCAGGCGAAGCAAGAGTAAATCAGGGCTCCGCATGTCAGGAAGGAGGCCGGCTGGGCACAGACTTCAGGGCTCATCAGGCAGACCTCTGAGGGTCTGGGCCGCTGTGAGCCTCTCATGGCAAGGACAGAGAACTTCTGAAATGGACATAATGTCTTGAAACATGAGCTCACGGGGAAAGAACTAGATGGCAGAAAGGAATATAAAGAATCATGAGTAAAGAGACTCCTAAGTTCTTTTCATTTGCTTCAAAGAAGAGAAAAAGAGTCTAAATTTCAGGTGTCAGAAAAGATACCTGTAACATTCAGAGGGTGACGATAGGTCAATTTGAGACCAGCATGCTTTGATAGAGTTTCTAAGGATCTTTGTTAAGTTTTTAAATGAACAGATTTACTAGTTATCAGGAAGGGAGTATGCTGATGGACAGAATTCCGAAGTGTCTGTACAAGGCTTTGCCCCCTCTGTTTTTATAGGTGTCACAAAAATGACCCAACTGGGCTCTAGAGAAATGCAGTTGTCACTGTGCTCTGGTATGGGACACCTTCCCCTACTCCTACCCGCCCCTGGGGTTTCTTGCTGTTATTCAGGCTCCTCCGCCATGGGATTTCCCAGCAAGAATAACCAGTGGCTTGCCATTTCCTCCTCCAGGGGATCTTCCCCACCCAGGGACTGAACTTGTATCTCCTGCACTGGCAGGTGGGTTCTTTACCATCAAGTCACCAGGGAAGCCCAGCTGGGAGTTTATCTGACACTAACACAACAGGAAGGGTTTCACTGGACCAACACAGGTGGGGAAGGATGCCCATACTTCAGATTCTACTCTCAAATGTAAAGGGCTTCCCTTGTAGTTCAGCTGGCAAAGAATCCGCCCGCAATGCAGGAGCTGCTGCTGCTGCTGAGGCGCTTCAGTCGTGTCCGACTCTGTGCGACCCCATAGGCGGCAGCCCACCAGGCTCCCCCGTCCCTGGGATTCTCCGGCAAGAACACTGGAGTGGGCTGCCATTTCCTTCTCCAATGCATGAAAGTGAAAAGTGAAAGGGAAGTCGCTCAGTCATGTCCGACTCTTAGCGACCCCACAGACGGAAGCCCACCAGACTCCCCCGTCCCTGGGATTCTCCAGGCAAGAACACTGGAGTGGGGTGCCATTGCCTTCTCCGCAGTGCAGGAGACCTGGGTTCAATCCCTGGGTTGGGAAGATCCCCTGGAGAAGGGAAAGGCTACCCACTCCAGTATTCTGACCTGGAGAATTCAAATGTAAACAAAAGGGCACACAACTTGTGATAATACAAAACGTACCAGAAAATTGCTAAAACAAGAGATGCATTTAAAGAGGAAAGTATTTAATGAATTCTTTAGAGCTGTGTTTAAAGAGGAAAGACTGACCACATTTTAATACCACTAAGGTAACACACACACACACACACCATCATAAATTCCAAATCATCAACAGACAGCAATGGCTGTTTTGGGAGAACGGGATTAACATCAAAAAAAGACTTTTCCCCAAAACACTGACAATGAACCTATTTCTTTATAATTGGGAAAAAACAAACAACCCACTCCCCCCAATACTTGAAATTCCAGTTTCCAAAGAAAGCACAAAGGTGTTTCATAGAAAATGTGCCCACTCTATCTCCAGTGACGGACCCTCAACAAATGTCAACATGCTCCCAGCCTCCCACTTTGAGAGTGTCCTTTATGGACACTCACACGGACCATAAACTGTGCCTTTGAACTCAGCTGCTCATCTCCAATTTGAGAACTCTGGTTTCAGTTCTTTTTCACTTAAAACTTTTGGACAGGAATTTTTCATTGGGTATCCTAAATACAAATTGGGATTTAAAAAAAATCTGTTATAAAAAATGAAAACATCGATTCTGAAAGACTACCAAAAATTTTGACACACTTCTGATAACATTACCAAGAACTCTCTAACCAGTTTCCAACTGAACTTGTCTGAAGGTAGTTTATTTTAGAGAAATTATCCATTGACAAGGAAACAATTCCCCAAGTGGCTGAAATGAAAAGGTTAACACATTTTTAAAAGCAGGCTCTAGCTTGCTAGAGGACTTTTTAAAATCTTTATTGAGAAAAAGCAGAACAAACATTTTTCAAGTGATTCAGTTACAATTTGCTGAGAAAATAATTCAATACACCAAACAGTTAACAGTCTTATCTTGGAGAAACAGATTACAAGCAATTTCTTAACTGTTACATGACATACTCTTCAAAAGGTTTGACTTTTCAAGATGAGCATATATCACTTTTGTAATAAAGAATAAGTTTAAAAAGGAAAATAAAACAGATTTCACAAAAATCCTTCTGCATCATCCATATGTATGTAAGTTAAAGCCAATTTCTAAAACTTTACTCGCAGCAATTAAAACCAGACTTCTAGGCAGATGGGAAGTGAAAAAATGTCATTGAAATCCTTCTACAAGTTTTCAATGCTTGTGGACTCTGATGCTCACACTGTCACAACGCCAGACTCCCAGGAGCTTTGTATTTAAAATAAGCACAAGATGACAAACACAAATAAAAAGCATAGAAATGAAAGAAGGCACTGCCCAAAGAAGAAACAGCAAACAAGACGCACACCTCAAAAGAATAAACAGCACACCCCGGGCTTTGCCCGTCAGCGCGCCCACCTCCCAGTCCTCAGCCCAGCAGACTGCCATGATACATGCTTTAATATTTCTCCTTCACAGTGCTCATCACAACTGTACTCACTTCTTCATGTATTACTTGATGACACTTGCCTTTCCCACACAGCATAACAAAGATAAGGTACACTTTCATATCACTGGAACCCATCACAAGGCCCAACACACCACAGGTCCACTTGTATCATATCCCCCTTTCCAGTCTCAAACCTAACTGCTACATTATAGATTATCAGTTCTTTCAAGTCTCAAATGACAACAGGACTCTATAACATACGTACCAAAGAATTCCTGTCCATCTCTGTCAATGACTATTCCAAATTCATCCGCATCCAACATATAGCCAAGGTTCCACGGACTCCTCCAGTAATAACTCACGAAATGAGACCAGCTGAAGCCCTGCAGAGCCACCAGAAGCACATGGGATCACTACTCCTCCACTGTTAAGACTCTAATGCAGTTTGACAGGGTAACTGTACATTGACAATTTGTTAGAAAACTACCATGAAA
This sequence comes from Cervus canadensis, assembly GCF_019320065.1. Taxonomy (NCBI): domain Eukaryota; kingdom Metazoa; phylum Chordata; class Mammalia; order Artiodactyla; family Cervidae; genus Cervus; species Cervus canadensis. The sequence continues at coordinate 43,083,422 of NC_057414.1, forward strand.
GCTACCACACCTGTAACCTTAAAACTTGCTCCTGTAAACACGGCCAGGAAAAAAATCTCATTCAAGAATTCAGATGACCTGTCAGAGTTCAACCAATGCTAGTGCTAGAAGTCCCAGGGATGACTCTTCCCCTTAATTCAGCAGAAAGCCCTCCCCCAGGGCAGGGCGCTGCTCCGAAGCTGGAGTTGTCAGCAGATTCCGTGCTCACGGGTTATCTAGCACCAAACTTTAGAGCCAAAGAACAGGTCTTTACACTTGGAAAAGAGCTACTGAAAAAGTATCATTTCTGCTTTTCTCTTCCAGCTTTTGTACAAACTCATATGCATCTTGCTTCAGTCAATTCAACAGCTTTCTCAAGCAGTCTCAGGAGGCAAAGCCCCACTCAGACCAGCAAGAGGATGGTGCCTGAAGACAGCAGTTCCCCACCAGTGCACAGTGATACTCCAGCCACCCCGTAAGGATAAAAGGATGGCTACAGACGGCGTCACTAATCCCACTAGTGGAGTCAAAGTCGCTCAGTCGTGTCTGACTCTTTGTGACCCCATGGACTGTAGCCCACCAGGCTCCTCTGTCCATGGGATTCTCTGGGCAAAAACACTGGAGTGGGGAGCAGTTCCCTTCTTCAGGGGATCTTCCCACCCAGGGATGGAACCAGGTTATTGGTTGCAACAATTTCTCGAAAGGAGGCTGGAAAACGGTTCCCAAAGATAGCTATCATGTCTTAATCTGGAACCTGTGAATTTTAGTTTACAAGGGAAGAGGTCTTTGGAAACATGATTAAATCAGATTTTTGAGATGAAAGAGATTATCCAGGTGGGCCGTAAATGTCATCACAAGTGATCTTAAAAGGGAAGGGCAAAGGGAGATTTGACACCACATACACTTTGAGATCATGGCATCTGGTCCCATCACTTCATGGGAAATAGACGGGGAGACAGTGTAAACAGTGTCAGACTTTAATTTTTTGAGCTCCAAAATCACTGCAGATGGTGATTGCAGCCATGACATTAAAAGACGCTTACTCCTTGGAAGGAAAGTTATGACCAACCTAGATAGCATATTAAAAAGCAGAGACATTACTTTGCCAACAAAGGTCCGTCTGGTCAAGGCTATGGTTTTTCCAGTGGTCATGTATGGAAATGAGAGTTGGACTATGAAGAAAGCTCAACGCCGAAAAACTGATGCTTTTGAACTGTGGTGTTGGAGAAGACTCTTGAGAGTCCCTTGGACTGCAAGGAGATCCAACCAGTCCATCCTAAAGGAGATCAGTCCTGGATGTTCATTGGAAGGACTGATGCTGAAGCTGAAACTCCAATACTTCGGCCACCTCATGCAAAGAGCTGACTCATTGGAAAAGACCCTGATGGTGGGAGGGATTGGGGGCAGGAGGAGAACGGGACGACAGAAGATGAGATGGCTGGATGGCATCACTGACTCCATGGACACGGCTTTGAGTAAACTCTGGGAGTTGGTGATGGAAAGGGAGGCCTGGCGTGCCTCCATTCATGGGGTCGCAAAGAGTCGGACACGACTGAGCGACTAAACTGACTGATTGACTGACACTTTGAGAAAAAGACAAAAAGACTGGAGAGAGGCAGCCACAAGCAAAGGAATGCCATGGACACCAGACACTGGGAGAGGCAAAGAACAAGGCTTTCCGAGAGCTTCTGGAGGGGGCCCCACCCAGACCCTGACTCTGGTCCACTGGAACTGAGAGCAGACACGTCTGCTGTTACCAGCCACCCCCTGTGGTATTTTATAGGGCGCACAGGAAATCAACACAGAGACCATGAAAAAGTAAACCAAAGTAAAAACACATTCCAGTTAGACTCCAGAAACACATAAACTTTCAACACATTACAGGAGATGTTAAGCGCCTTTAAACAGTTGTTTAAATACATTTTTAAGAGTCACTTCCCCCTTCAACTTCAGGTATCAACATGGCTACAGAGAGAGCTGTATGGATTGTGAAGATACAACTGGTGTCTCAATTAAACATCTAATTACTCATGCACCGTGCTTAAGCACAGTTAACCAAAACCTTCCTTAGAAGCATCATATGGAACATTATATATTTATATATGTTTACCACAAGAATTAAAAATTAAAACTATTAAATTTTTCATTTAACAGACCATTTTAAACAGCAAAAGAGCCACCACTGGAAGGTCTACAATCAGATGTTTACAACACTTAAACTTATTTGGCCACTGATCTACAGCTGAGCATGTAAAACTCCTCATTACAGAAAATACTGCTTCAAAGCATCTTTTTACATACACCATACGTACACCAGTATGTATCACAACAAAGGATTCTATGTAAGAAAGATCTGTGCCTCCAACTGTCTCAGCAGATATCTCTAAAATAAAGGTCTTAGCTGATGTGGTTGCTGAGGGAAATTCTGCCCCCAATCTCCTTCCCTATTTCTCCACATTTGCTCCACCTGCTCACCTAGGAGCGCCCATAAACAAAATCAAGGATGCTTCCTTTGTTACCCTCCTCTCTGGGACCCAAACAGCATTTTACTCCTCTATCAACAGATGACACCTAGTGGCAAGACCCTGTAAGTACAGCCCACAGTTCCCGAGAAGCTCTGAGTGAAGTAGAACAAAGAATCATCAACTCTTATGGGCAAAGACAAGGGTGAGAAAAACCTACAAAAAGTGAATCCTGGGCTGAGTCCGAGCCTTGGGCCAAGACAGAGTCTGCGGGTGGCAGCCTGTGCCGAGGGCAGCGCACACCCTGGGTCAGGCTGTGGCTCGGGAGGGGCAGGGCGCCCGGGGCCCACTCTGGCTTCACTCACTACTCTCCAGCAACGTGACCATGGACAAGTCACTCAACCTAGCTAATGTCTCATTAGTAAAAAGAAGAGAAGTCTGGCACAAGGATTAAATGAGCAGAAACTGCTAATACAATAAAGGTCTCCAATTATCTCCTCTTTTCATGTAACTAAGGAAGAAACAAAGAAAAGAAGACCAGGCACGCTGATATATCATTCACAAAACTGTCAAGAATCAAATAGAAATTCCCTATTCCTCATCCTACCATAATTCTCACAGGGGAAAAAAAAAAAATCACATCACCTCATCCATTAGAAAAAGTACAAAGTTTCAAGAGAATAAAAAGGAGCAAGACGCTCATTTATGATAGAGTTAAGATCAGCTCTGCTTTTCCTACTGCTCCTGAAGAGAAGCAGTGTGTTTTCTGGCACCAATGTATAATTAAACATCACTGAATATACCTCGCATGTTAACAGAGGAACTACAGATTTTGTTGTTTTTTTTTTTTTCTTTTCATTTATTTTTATTAGTTGGAGGCTAATTACTTTACAATATTGTAGTGGTTTTTGTCATACATTGACATGAATCAGCCATGGATTTACATGCTTACCAGTGCCCAACACACAGCTAAGCAAGTGTCCACTCAGACATGAACGAAGAACTGAACGCCACAGGGACCACCTGGCTGCTCGTATTATGATCCAACAATTGTGCTAATAACTTCATATATATCATATCATTTACCCATATCACAGTATCTTAAATATACAATAGATCTTTAATATTCATAAACATACAATAAAATAGCAAATTATACAACACAATTTGTATCATAAAACATTAAAAATATACAATAACTTATACAACTATCATCACCCTCATTTCACAAATAAGAGGAAGCCTTAAAGAATGAGAAAAAAGCCATGCTGAAAGACTACATATACACTTTTGACCATACAAGAAAGCAATATAAGCCTGACTCAAACAAAATTTTAAACATATTTTGCCTCATATTTGAAGAGCAAGGCCCTAAAACAAAATAGACATGGATCCTGATTTCACAGAGCTCAGAGTATAGCATGAGATGAGAGACAAACAAGTATGAAACAGTAAGTTCTGGTAAGAGCTATAAAGGAAACAAGTAGGATACAAGGACAGACTAATGTGGGGACAAACTTCCAATTGAATAATCAAGAATAAACCAAAAAGCATAAATACAGAAACCCAATCACCTTTTTGGATCAAAAACACTCCTGATCTATCTACACCCACCCACCAAACATTTTCTGAGGCAACTGGCTTGGTCTAAATCCTCCTCTGAATGAAGTGTCTTTTTCTTTCTCTTTTTTTCCTTCATTTATTTTTATTAGTTGGAGGCTAATTACTTTACAATACTGTAGTGGTTTTTGCCATACATTGACATGAATCAGCCATGGATTTACATGTGCTCCCCATCCTGAACCCCCTTCCCACCTCCCTCCCCATCCCATCCCTCTGGGTCATCCCAGTGCACCAGCCCAGTGCACCAGCCCCGAGCACTTGTCTCATGCATCCAACCTGGACTGGCGGTCCATTTCACACTTGATAATATACATGTTTCGATGCTGTTCTCTCAGATTATCCCACCCTCACCTTCTCCCATAGAGTCCAAAATCAGACTTTTGGACTTTTTGTCTCTTTTGTGACGGGAAGGGAGAAGTAGGTTTCTATCTGGTCTCTCTAGCTCCAGCCTCTACTGGCTCACTGGCTGAAGGATCAGCCAGCCGCCTTTACTCTTCAGCAGGTGGGAGGGGGGAGGGGGTTCCATCTTCCTAATAGTATGTTAGTTTTCTTGCTGAAAATACATATCCCTTCACAACATGCAACATAAGGGCTTTTCTTGAAAATGAAAATACTCTTCAGAGGTTAAACTGTATCAGATATTTCAACCTTGTTAAAAATCAGACAGACAAAATGAATCATTCTGCAGACCGAGAAACAACTCAATTCAGTATTTATCAAGAAACTGCTGGGAGCCTCTAGGCACTGTTCGTGGTGCTGGAATACGGCCTGCGTCCAGGAAACACTAGAGGGCGCACGAGAGTTTCCGCTTTCGGGAAACTGCACAAGGCAACTACGGAGTGGGGGACCTTTGCAAAACCAAAGGGAAGCCTGTGAAAGCCAGGTATCTGCTGAGCAGAGCAGCAGCAGCAGGACCTTCACTGGAAGGGCGCTTCTGCCTCAGACCTGAGCGGCAATCCGAGCGTCACAAGAGATCTGCGGACCTGGTGCTCCCATAAAGACGCCCCAGCCCCGTGTTTGTTCCATCCTAACACACGTACCAAGGGTTCCCCAGATTGGCCACGCTATGAGATAGGTGAGACAGGTATTATCACTACAAATGAGATGGCTGAAGCTCAGAACGAAGTTGCCTTCCTGAAGTCAAGCTGCCTTAAACAGTTAGCCTGGGTCTAGAACTCGAGCGTCCTAGCTGAAGTCTGGAGGCACACGTGTATCACCCACAAAAAGGCTTCTCACGTGCTCTTGTCTTTGTGTGCTCTCCTAACACAGAAGATAGGACATCCCGCAGAAATGCAGCTGACAAGTAGGAGCCACAGAGACGTGGAAGCCACACAGACCTTAAGAATCGAACTTCTGGGATCCCCGTCTCCAAGTTCTAAAACCCAACTGACCATAAGCTGTGCGTGTGTCCTCACTCAGCCATGTCCAACTCTTTGCAATTCCATGGACTGTAGCTCACCGGCTCCTCGTGGGATTTTCCTGGCAAGAATACTGGAATGGGTTGCCAGTTCCTTGTCCAGGGGAATCTTCCTGACCCAGGAATTGAACCTGCATCTCCTGCATTGCAGGAGAATTCTTTACCACTGGGCCACCAGGGAAGCCTGATTGTAAGCTGTACCATCAACTTAATAATATTTCAAAACAAGGAGGAAAGACTATGTGAAATACACAGATGAACTATGTAAACCAACTGGAGAGATGGCAAAGTGAGTAAGTTAGCTCTCAGAAGTGAGAAAATGGGTGGTGATTAAGTGTAAAAGAGTATACTCTAGAACCGCAAGTGATGTCAGAGATTAATGTTTAGCTGTTTTACAGATGAAGAAACTAAGGCTTGGCCCCATCAATGCTTTAAACAAATAAGGAGCAGACTGGAACACGGGTATTGAGTCTTAGTCCAGTGGTCCTTCACCCAGCCCCATAATTGTATGTATAATTATACTATAAAATTATGTATATCCTTAGAAAAGACTGTGCAGTGTTTGAGTCTGTCTTACACAGATACTAGCCAACCCCCAATGTGGCTGGCATGGGAGACAGAGGCAGTGAGTGATCAAAGTGCCCCAGTGGTCCTAGGAACCCTTTAACCTAATGGAAGGAAAATCATGAAGCAAAACATAATTCAGAGCATCAATGACTATGGAAATCAGTGACTTTTTTTTCCATTCTGTGAGAATATTTTAGAATTAATGCAAACAGTTCTGCTTCCGTCACCAACTATATAAAGACAATATATCCACTGCCTCTGAGCAACATGGGGATCAAAAGGAAAGTGTGGTGTTTTTTTTTAAAACTAGACATTAATGTGGGTTTAGAAAAACAAAGTAATGAGTCTTTCCTGCACAGATGGATTCTCTCTATTCCACAACTTTAAAATAGTAAAGTCCTATAAAGCAAGTAAAGTAAGATGTGCATGACTAAAATTTGAGGACGTGTCTGTTGAATAAAACAAGATACCTTTTTGTAAGTGAAAAGTTACTCAGACTTTCTGTAATCTGATTTGGACAAAGACAAACTCCAGTCACATTAGTAGGAAAATACAGAGTTAAGTTATTGGTTAAACATGACATTTCCTCTCAACCAACACTTCTAATCTTCTAGGAAACACCAAATTACGGGGAAAGAAAGGGCTTACAGTAAGAACTAAAGTAAAACCAGATTTGAACAGGGTTTCTTTTTTGGGGGGGGGGGGGTTGGGGGGAATGAAATGTAGAGTTGATAGAATTTAAAGAAAGTTGTGAAACTTGCTAAGCCCAGTGGAACTCCTGACTTGTTCACTAGGACCCTTCCTTGTACAGCTTGTTCCATGGAGCTCCCTCATGAGAACCACAGGGTTCAATCACATTTCATACTTAAGAGCTTCAAACAGAGTATGTTTTTTAAGGTTTCAAAGTTGACAGACTATCCAAGAAAAAAGTTACTTTTCAAATCACTGTTTTAATGGTTAGAACTCCTAATACTTGCAATTTAAAGTGCACTGGCTAGTTTCACGCACTAGTAAATTTAAGTGTGTGCTTTTTATTGCAATTAAAACCGTCCCCTACACCAAGACACATCAGCAAATACATTTTCCCTCCAAATAAAAAGTAACTAAAAATCAGGCCGAAAAACTGAGTTACATCTTTACACATAAAACTTCTACTGCACAGAGCTCCACCTGAGACACAGCTGTCTATGCTCTCTGCCTTCATTTCCTCAGTGTATCTGTGAAACTAATATACACACTGGAACAAAGACACACATCCCCATCTTTAACACTGTGTGGAAAACTTAGCAGTTAGTGTGTTCCAGGGCTGACAAAGACCTGTAACTCCTGCCCACCGAAGAAGGATTTTACGAGAGGAGAGAAAGTAAAGCTCATATATGGCAGGCACAGGATAATTAATCGACACCACTTGTCTGAAAGGATTTGCTTTCCTAAGCTGTATGAAGGGCATTCCTGTAGACAGGGAGCTGCTACCATGCTACACACACAAATAAATGACTGTGCAACACAATCAGGCCACACGCTCCTGTCCTACAAGGCCACAAACTGACACTCAAACTAAGAGAAACCAGATTCAATCCCAGACATATAGGACCCAAGGGAAAATTTGTAAACCAACATGCCCCACCCACAAAACTCAACGCTCAAAGACACAAACAACCTGCAGCCACTTCCTTCACATGCATATTCCGCTAGATCCCCACACTGCCCACTGCAATTTGCTTCAGGCATGGAGAGTTCAAAACAGAAGCACTTCAGTGTGCACAAGAAGACAAATGAAAACACAGGCAAGACAGCACTTGGAAATGACTTTGTTTAGTTTCAAAGTTTATGGGTAAAAAATTAAGCCCTACTCTCTTCTCCCCTTGAAGAGTAAATATCCCCATCACTCCTTTTGCTCTCAAACTAAGTGGTTATGTTAACGACAGCAATGCTGTAATAACAGTAGAACGCAGGAATTTTGAACAACTATATATCAGCAAGCTCTATTAATAAATGAGTATTTTTCATCAAGTGTCTATTGAGCACCTGCTCAAAGCAGAGGAGATAACTCAATAAGCTGGCAAGAAGACCGAGGGGATGAGCAAGTAAATAGCCAAATACAATATAACAACTGCTCAGAGAACACACAAGAAGCGTGCCTTCTCCTGAGCGCTCAGTCTCTGCACGTGTGTAAGAGTTCTGTGCGGTGTGGAAGAGTTACCCAGAAGGTCACACTCTCATGAGGCCGTTCTGAAGAGTGTCATTCCGGGGCCGGGAGCGCAGGAGTGCTGGGCAAGGCATGACCAAAAGACAGCAGAGGGGAAACTGCTGGGCCCCGAGCTCGGACGTTAGAAGAGACTGCTGAGTGATTAGAAACTGGAAAAGGGGCCGAGTTCCCACACGTGCTGGGATCAAAGCGTTTGTGGACTTTAATCTTGGAATCTAGCGAGCCCCACAGTGACAGGACCACACCTGTGGTGAAGGCGCTAAACATGTGGCTACAAGGTAAACTTGTGTCTATACTAAGTAACTCTTCAGTTTCCTGGTAGGTACAAATTATCTGTGATGATTTCAGGCAAAACTGATTTCCCCTTCCTTCTTCAAAATGCTTATACTTTGACAATTAATCACCAAAAGTTATAGGCGTGTTCTTACTATTAAAGACCAAAGGGGGAAGGAAAAAAGCTTCAGCTGGCAACTGTTTCCACCAATGATCTTATTAAGCCATGCTCCACTGTACTTTACATCAAAACGCTTTAAATCTAAAAAGATCCTGATGAAAAGAAGCACAATCACAACCAATCAATTCTTCTGCCTCCTACTCTAAATAAAGATTTCCCCCCCCCCTCCCCAAGAGAATTTCGTTTGGCAAGTTCTGAAAAACTTAAATTTCAAAGAACACACGTTCGCCTCAATATTCTTAAAAAAACTTTCCCCTACTCAATGGGTCGGAAGCCAGAGCTCCAAAACCGGGTCAAACGAATCCAAACCGACAAAGAGTGACTTTCTCTGCGTCCCAAGTGCTTCTATACCATTCCAGCAAGTCCGGTCCCGTTGTCACCTTCTTCACGTTTCCCCCACTCTCACAGTTGGGGGTGACGCGGATCATCATCTCTGGGGATGTGGAAGGGGACCGTGTCACTCTGGGAGGACCGGCGCGTGTCCTCGGGACCCGAGACGCCGGCAGACCGAGGGGGACCGGGCCGAAGCGTAGGGGGCGGGGGGGCCCGGGGCCAGGGAGGCCAACCCGGGCCAAGGTGCTGGAGCCGCCGTCAGGAGAAGGCACGGAGCGGGGCGGAGGACCGGCCCGGGAGGAGACCAGGAATGAGGCTCGAGCCCAAACAAAAACAACCCAAAGTTGAGCGCGACGGAGAGAGCAGATTGGGCGAGACCGTTCACGGCTGCCCATTGGAGAAGAGGGAAAACAGAGTCCCCCAATCGCGAGCGGCGGGGCTGCTCCCCTCGTGCGGCCGCGGGCCGGCCCGGCGCTGCCCGGCGGCCGCTACCGCTCCCTTCCGGCCGCGGCGTCCACTGCAGGGCCCGCGCCCCCCGCCCGCCGCCGCGCCCCTCCCCCGACCGTCCCCACCGCCCCCGCTGCCCCGGCTCCGGTCCCCCCACCCCTGGCCCGGCCCGGCGCCCCCCGCGCTCCCGCCGGCCCGCCCCCAGCCCGCCGCCCGCGTCCGGCGCCCCGCCGCCCCCCGCACGCCCGCGCCGGCGTCCGCCCCCCTGCTCACCGCCGGGCGCTACCCGTTCCTCCTCGGGGAGCGTCGAGGCCCAGCCGCCTGGGCCGCTGGGGGGGGGGGGGCCGCTCTGCCCGGCGACACTTCCTCGTCCCTCAAGAAAATTAATCACCAAAAATAATTCCACAGAAAAATGGGAAGAGTAAAATCCAAGATGGCGGCCCCGGCCGCAGCACCGCCCGCTCCATCCGCTGTCGGGAAATGAGTCCCAGCCGCGGCCGGAGCCCCCCGCCCCCACCGCGCCGCGCCCCCTGCGCCCCCGCGCCGCGGGCCTCACCTCGCCTCTCGCGCGGCCTCGGGGAATCCCGGAGGCAGCCGCTGGCCTGGCGACTCCGCGCCCCGGGTCCTGGCGCCGCGCGTGCCGTCTCCGGTGCCCGGGTGTCCTCACCTCATAGCCCCGGAGCCTCGCCGTCCGCGCCGCAGACGCGTCGCCGCCCCCGGTGAGCCGCTCGGACGCCGCCCGGGAACGGTGGAAGGACACGAAAAGGAGTACCCTCGGCCGGGCGGAGGGACACCACTTCAGCTCACGCCTCTTCGGCCGCCTCTGTTGCTTTTACGGGACTGGGGGTTGGGTGGGGGTTGGGGAGGCGGAGAAACCCAAGAAAGAAATGAGTTCCCCCGCCGGCTGCTTCCATCGGCGGAGGGACAAAAAAGCGAATTTTGAGAGGACGAGGCCAGTCGTCGCTGCGCTTAGCTCGCGGCGGAGGGATTCTTATTGAGCTGTCGGAAAGGATCCCTCCGCCCCTCGCTGCCCTTTAAATCGCGGCTGGAGGCGGCGTCGCCGCGCGCCCCTCGGGCGCTACCTGGGCCCTAGGCTTCTACGTGCGCTCGGGGCTCGCGAGTCTGTCTTCCAACCCTCGGTCCCTGGCGCAGCAGTACCCACCGGGGACCGCTTCTGAGTCAGGACGGGGGTCAGCCGTGGGGGACGGTCAGGCTTCTCGCCCGCTGCACCTCCCGGCTGCGCCGAGAAGAGGTGGCCCCCGTGGAGGCGAGCTTCTTTGTTGTGGGAGTGGGTGTCGTTGGGAGCAGATAACACACTGCATAGACCGTGTGGGCAGCCGGAGTTCCACCGCCTCGTGTGGGAGGGAGGGAGACGAGAGCCTGAATCAACCCGGCCACTAGCTGCCTAGCATCAGCCGGCCATTTCTTGAGCACCTACTGTGCGTCGGGTTTTCGGAGAAACGGGTTTTGCCGATTCACTGCCTCGTAGGGCAGTGCCTGTACCCAAGGATGCGGGCCCCCGCCTGGGTCTCAGGCTGGTCGGGAATTTGTTGAGAGGCTCCCACGGGTCGGGCGCGCGGCCTCACCCTCTGGATCCTGCCTGCGAGGTTGACGATAATGGCTACAGAATAGCAATCATGAGAGGAACAGTCTTTCCTGGATACCAGGCGTCATCCTCAAGCTTTGGTTCCCTATCTCGTTTACAACGACTCCCAGGAGGTGGGGACCGTTTTTTCCCACTTTATACGTAGGGAGACTGAGGCATCAAGAGGTGAGGCGACCTCCAATATCAGTCAGGGCTTGAAGCAGAGCCCTTATCCTGGTAAAAAGCGCAGAGGCCAAGAAGTTGAGGTTGCCACAAGCGGGCAGATAGCATGGTATTGGTGCCTAAATGTCTCCGCCACCCGGAAGAGTGGATATGGTATGGAAGGAAAAGGGAGTGGTTGAGAAAGGTGAGCCCGAGAAGTGCAGAAGCCCTGAGGCTGGAGTGGGGGAGGAGGTGGTAAAGAGCCCAGCTCGGTCCTGCAGAGGAGGCAGGCTGGGCAGGCCGGTCCTTCTATTCCAGGAAGAGCCCCGGGCCTTCCTTGGTTTCCTGCCATTCCCAGGGCCTGGCACAGAGTAGGCATGCCAGAAAGGCGACTTCCGTGGACAGTGTCGATGACCACAAGGTCTGTGGTCCACCAAACAACCACCACCAACACGACTGCTTACCTGATTTTCTCTCCCTCTTGACCTTGAGTGGCAGACATAGCGCCTATTATCCCCTTTCACAGATGCGAAATTGAGGCACAGTGATTGGCTGAGGACATGCATCTACAGAGGTGGAGGCGGGACTAGATCTTAAACACCAGCGCTCCTCCCACTGCCCTCACCTTTCCTCCTGGGGAAGCCCACTGGGCGGGGATGGGCCGTGCGGGGTCTCACCACCCCTCAGGTGAAGCCCATCGGCTCAGGAAGCTGCACGCTCGCTCTTTGGCTCTGAAAGCCTCTGGGCGTCTCTGACATCAGAAGCTGCCTTGCCACGTTCCTCTCTGCTAGCACAACTAATGAATGATTGCTTCAGTTTCATTAGCTTCCGATTTATGGCTAAACTTTCCAATATTTTCATAGTGCTTGGTTCCAAACCCCCAAATTGCACCCCACTGAGACTGCCGTTGCCACCCTGTCTCCTCGCTGGGTGCCCAGAGAGGAAGAAGCCCAATGGGCACCACAGTCCTGTGTGGCTCCCCGTGGGTCTCTGTGCCCAGGCCCCAAGTCCAGCCATGTCCGGGCACCCCTCACAGCCCCAAACATCTGTCTTCCCCACTCGAAGCTTTCCAGAGTCCATCCTGACAGCGCCCCCTGCGGCTGACACCAAAATCCGACCCTGACAAGTCCCCAGACTCCCAAGACGCTGGCTTCATCCGCTCCCCGCCCAGCGCCAAGTATTCCTGGCGCAGGGGAGGCAGATGGGTGACCCCAGACACAAGTCCCTCCGGGTCCCCACTTCTGAGCCTGTCTCCACCCCCCACCCGCACCCCGTCCCCCCTGTGCTGCTGGCTGCTCTTCCAGCCTCCGCTGAGAGGCCCTCAGGGTGGGCCGGAGCTCTGAGCTGGCCAGAGGCCACAGCCCAGAGCAGCTTTGCTGGGGGAAACTGGAAATTCGACTTCCCCACAGTGAGCGTGGCCAGCTGGAGGCCGCCTCCTGCCAGCTGGCAGAGGAGGTGGGTGGGGGACAGGAAGTAGTGTGGCCAGGCACCTGCCCAGCCCCCCACGTGACAGGAGCCACCGGCATTTACAGCGTGAAGCCGCTGGATGCCCCAGTGGAGGTGCTAAGCCACAGAGGCGGTGGGGCCCCGCCAGTCCTGGACAGAGGGAAAGATGTTAACAACTCGAAAGGAAGAGTGAGTTGGCGGAAGGAGCCTGGGCCAGCCCCGGAAGCCCTGGAGTGCCAGCCCAGCCCGCAGCTGACCTGGGCGCCGCACCCCTGCCAGGGGATCCGTTCCAGTCCCCCCAGCAGGGGCGAGGGGGCACTGCAGAGACCCAGCTGAGTCCCACCAAACCTGCATCCCTCTCCCACGCCCCTTCTTCAAATACCAGGTTCACCCAGCCACTGGCTGGCAGGGATTTGCTTGCTGGGATCCTGTGCCCACAGGTCCTGCTGAGCCCAGAATATCAGGCTGGGTGGCAGGTGGCTTCTCAATGTAAAGTGATACCTTGGCTTTCAGACTGCTTTCCTGTCTCCCCTTTACCCCAGCCGACCCCACCCCTGCCCAGAAGGCAGGGCTGCTCTGATGGGAGCAGGTGCCAGAGTGGGCGGCGGGAAGAGGGTGGGGGACATACCCAGGGTGATTCCAGTGACCCGTCTGGGCAGCTGCTGGCTCCTCGACCACCCGCCTGAGCATCGCAGCGCCCCCTGCATCGTGCTTGCCCCTCCACTGCCCAGTTCTCCTTTGGTAGAGGAGGAAAGGTCAAGTGACCTGCCCAAGGCCAAGTCAACAGCAGCAAGACTCCAGGGCAGCTGTGATTAGGGCCTTGACATAAGTCTGACCTGGGTTTGAATCTCAGTTCCACAACCTAGCAGCCATGTGATTTGGGCCCAGTGAGGCAGCCTGTCTACATACCTGTTCTCTCACCTGTGCAAAGGTGCCAGTCCTGATCCTGCCCAAGGAGTCCCCTCTGTATCTCCAAAACACTTTATGTACTGAAGATGCCCACCTGCCCATCCCCGCCTGCATGTCTCTGAACTTCTGACACCACCACTTAGGTGTTTCATAGGCATTTTAAATAAAGCGAGGTTAAAATTGAAAACATACATGCACGCCAAATTCCACTCCCCAGAGAGAGACCTTTACCATTTGCTCAGGTCCAGTACCTAGCTTTTAGTTTCCCTTAATGGCCTTTGTGTTTGGTTTGGTTGGTTTTCTCCTTAGCACACATCACCATCTAGCATTGTGTGTGTGTGTGTGTGTGTGTGTGTGTGTGTGTGTGTGTGTGTGTTGCTCTGTCATGTCTGACTCTTTGCGACCTCATGGATTGTAGCCTGTCTATGGAATTTCCCAGGCAAGAATACTGGAGTGGGTTGCCATTTCCTCCTCTAAGGGAATCTTCCTGACCCAGGTTTCAAACCCAAGTTTCCTGCATTTCGGGCAGATTCCTTCCCATCTGAGCTTCCAAGAATCCCCCTAGCGTCCTGTATCTTTCACTTATTCATTGCATCTACTGACCGCATCTCTCTTCCAGGCTGTAAGTTATTTAAGGACGGGGGGCTTTGTCTGCCTTGTTCACTGCTCTGTCCTCAACATCTGGAACAGTGCCTGGGGCCCTGGTGCAGAGGCTTAATTCACGAAAGATAATGCTAACCTTCCAGGGTTGCTACAGGGATAAAACGAGTTGTAAGCAAGTTTCTAACCACTCTCCTGTTTCCGATGCTCAAGCTCCAGTCAAGGAGGTTTCTCTACCACCCACCCCTACATGTGCACAGACTTCCCTGCCTTTCAAGCTCAGGAGTGCCCTGAGCTTCGTGTCTGCCTAGGACAACCCACAGGGTCCCAGAAACAGCCCCATGCTGAGGGCTGGTACTCCTTCCGGTTCCCACCAGCACCAGAAAGGAACCCAGACATAAAATAGCCACCCTTGTCCTCTCAGACACACCTGGGATAAACAAAGAGAGGATCAGTGGCTGCTGAAAAACTGGTTTCCTCAAGGGCAGGGAAAGCGTCCTCTTATTATTAGTCCATAATTTCAAACTTACAAGACGTTTTCAAGCATAGCACAAAAACTTCACTTTCCTAAGCTGTGAGTTGCTGCCGCGATGCTCCAAGACTTCTGAGCAGAGTTGGGTGTGTTTTCCGGCAGCTAGAGGGCCCCCACAAAACCAGGTGATAACAATTGAGACATTTACACAGGTGGGTGGATGCTGTTTCATCACCACACCAGACTCATGTTTTCCCAATGACCCTAGTAATGTCCTTTATAGCAAGGGAGCTTGCCCAGAGCCCCCAGTTACCTCGGTTGGTGATGCTTCAGCTTCCTCCATGTGGAGCAGTTCCTCACCCTTCCCTTTAATTGCATGATTTGGGCAATCGTGACGGTTACATTATCACTTTAGCTTTTTTCTGACAGCTCTCCGTGATTAGATTAAGGTCAAGTACCTCTGGCGGGAATGTCGCAGAGTGAGGCTGAGTTTCTGTCACTGCATCCTCTCAGGTGGCAAAGCATTTCAATTTGACCCGTAACTGATGATGCTCACTTGGGTCCCTTGATTAAGGGGTGTGTGCCAGGCTTCTCCACGGGAAAGTCGCTTGTTGAGAGTCTGAAGATTCTTTATAATAAGTACTCTGTGGAGATGAACTTTAGGAGGATATAAACATCTGATTCTCATCAAACTTTCAATGTATTAATATATATTGTATCGGTATGGATTGATGGGCTCCTATTTAGTTCAGTTCAGTTCAGTTGCTCACTCATGTCTGACTCTTTGCGACCCCATGAACTGCAGTGTGCCCAGTCACCAACTCCCGGAGTTTACCCAAACTCATGTCCACTGAGTCAGTGATGCCATCCAACTGTCTCATCCTCCGTCATCCCCTTCTCCTCCTGCCCTCAATCTTTCCCAGCATCAGGGTCTTTTCAAATGAGTCAGCTCTTCACATCAGGTGGCCAAAGTATTGGAGTTTCAGCTTCAACATCAGTCCTTCCAATGAACACCCGGGACTGATCTCCTTTAGGATGGACTGGTTGGATCTCCTTGCAGTCCAAGGGACTCTCAAGAGTCTTCACCAACATATAGTTGGAGAATCTATGTTCCCGTTTCTTCCCCTCTCTCTTCTCTCTCCCTCCAAAGATATTTATGGCAGCTATATTTATAAAAAGCCCCAAATGGAAACAAGGCAAATGCTAACCAACAAAAGAATGGATAAAGTGTGGTCTAGCTATGTGATGAAATACTAATCAGAAATAATAATGAATGAGCCACAACAAAGATGAATTTCAAAACCATTATGTTGAGAAAAGAAGCTAGAAACCATAGAGTATAAATTGCTTAGTTTCAAACATGTGATTTCCTAGAAGAGAAAGAAACTCATCTATGGGGATAGAAGTCTGAAGCATCGTTTGCCTCCCGGCAGGTGGTATTCACTAGGTAGGGACACGGAGAACTTTCTGGTGTCATGGAAACATCCTATATCCAAGGCTGGCTACCTGGGTATGTACAGTTTAAGTGTGAGTTCTGTGCAAATTACTGAATGTCAGTTATACCCTCAAACAAGAGAGGAACAATCTGGGAAAAAGTGAACTGAACTGGCTTACTGCACAATGAAGACCTCTGCAGTTTTTCCAAGACTTGTGGTTGAGCAAACTGCAAAATAGTTGTTCCTTGGCTCTTCCGTAAGCATTGCTTCTAGGAATGACCCAGGTTCAAAGTGCACAATCCAGGTTCCAGGTGCAGGTGAGGAACCTGAAGTTTCTTGCTCTGCCATCTGGCCTGTTAGAGCTGGCTCTTGCTGTGTGATGCTTAAAGAGGTGGGGGGCGGGGGCGCTGCCCCTTCCTCCACCACCAGGTGAGTTTCCAGACTGCAGGCCCTAGGGCCATCCCAGGATGCTGTCAGACATGCACAGAACTGGGAAACTCCAGCCAGTTTTAAGTTGACCCTGGTCTTCTCTGGCCAGGACATGTGAGCTGCACAGAGTCAGTTCTCTGCTCCATTACAACATCCGAGATTCCCTTGTCATATCCCATATGTCCTCTTTGGGCTGTTGGCTTGTCCCCTGGTGAATCCCTGGGGGTGGTGTTTCCTGAGTCAAAGGTAGAGTTGATTTCCAGCCTGGGTGGTCAGGCAGACAAGGGGACTGGGGCCCCGGCCCTGGCATTTGGAGTGGAAACCCTGGCTTCAGAGTTGGAGGCCCCAAGGGGTTCAAGAAGGCCTTAGGATGGTGAAGGGAGCACTCACCAAGAGGGAAATGAGGGGCTTCGACTGTCTCTGTGGGGTTTTTCCTGCTCTTTAATCAAAGAGTAGAAAACATGACAATCTACCCCCCACACCTCTGTGAGCAACATGAAGTGTGGGCCACAAAGACACAGAATCCTCATTTCCTTTGTCCCTACTGTCCACAGACACACAATCTGCACGCAGGACCCCAGGCCTTGCCCCTGCATCCCCAGGCCTCAGGGGGGACCTTCAGGAGACTGGACATTCTGGCAACCTTGGGCTATGGTGGAGCCCAGTTTGGGACAGCAAGTTTCAGAGACTGATGAGAATTTGCTGGAGAGATGGAAATTTCCAGGAGAAGGCCCAATGGACTTATAGATGCATCCAAGGATGGAGAAGG
Source organism: Cervus canadensis (assembly GCF_019320065.1). Lineage (NCBI taxonomy): Eukaryota > Metazoa > Chordata > Mammalia > Artiodactyla > Cervidae > Cervus > Cervus canadensis. Next base: position 43,100,721 of record NC_057414.1, read on the forward strand.
CAAAGGAGCCCCCGGATTGCAGGAGCAGGACAGGTACAGTCCCTCCCACACACGGGAGGCCACGGCCACACCCCCGCCGGTTCAAGGGCCCTGCACCCTGCATCCCGGCCTCTGGAGGGAGACCCGGATGTGGGGATCTCCTTCTAGCCTGACCCCAGCTCATTGAATGAAGAGTCATTCAACCCGGAAAGGGCTCGGCCCAGAGGCAGGGGACCGTCTTCCCATCTGTGTAAGTTTCCTGTGGCTTAAAACAACAGAAAATTGTTCTTCCCCAGTTTGGAGGTCAGAAGTCCCAAATCAAGGTGTGGGCAGGGCTGTGATCCCTTCGGGGGTTCCAGGAAGGATCCTTCCTGCCTCTTCCAACTCTGGGGGCTCCAGGCATCCCTAGGCTCGTGGCCTTGTCCCTCCAGCCTCGGCCTTCATCTTCCCATGGCCTCTCCTCTGTGTCAAATCCCCCTGTCCTTTCCCTAAGACCCTTTTCGCTGGATTTAGACTCATCCAGGTAATCCATTGGAAAAGACCCTGACGCCGAGAAGGATGGAGGGCAGGAGGAGAAGGGGGTGACAGAGGATGAGATGGTTGGATGGCATCACTGACTCAATGGGCATGAGTTTGAGCAAACTCTAAAAGATAGTGAAGGACAGGGAAGCCTGGAGTGCTACAATCTACGGGGTTGCAAGTAGTTGGACACAGCTTAGTGACTGAACAACAATGAAGTCAGCCCAAGTGGGGACCAAGCTCTGATCCTTCCTGGTTGTTCCACAGTCTGCCTGGCTTTGCTTAACTGATTCTAACTTGAGCGGGGGAGACGTTGTCCTGCACCTGCCCTCCCTGCCCAGGACGTGGGGCTCCCAGCTCACCCCAGTCCTCGGTTCCTCCAGGCGTGAAGCAAGCCTAGCACCAGCTTTCTGGTTTCTCCATTCTCTTGCTGGGGGCAGGCGGTCCAAATGGAGTTTCTCCCTTTGGCAAATGGAATGGATTCTCACAGCCAGCACAAGAGCAGCCCCAGCAGAGGGCCGACGGTGGCGGAAGCAGGGGGCCCCTCCCCTGAATCCCACTATGGGTACCCAGAGCTATGAGGCAGACCCTAGCATCTGATCCAACATTCCTTGAGCATCCCTTCTACACACCAAAACCTGAGCCCTTGTCTACGGCCAGGTACCAGTGGGAGACAAACCACATAGAAGTCTGAACAGGGGAGGTTTAAAACGGTCACATCTCATTTATTGTGCTTTGCAGATATGGTGCTTTTATACAAATCGAAGATTGGCAACCCTGCATCCAGCGACCCCACTGGTGACATTCTTCCAACAGCTTTTGCTCACTCTGTGTCCCTCTGTCACATTTTGGCATTTATGGCCGTACTTCAAAACTTTGGGTACATTTGTTAATGGTAATCTGTGATCAGTGGCCTTTGATATTACTATGGTCACCATTTCAGCATCGTTTAGCAATAAAGCGTTTTTAAATCAAGGCATGTACAGTCTTTTAAGATAATGCTATTTCACACTTAGAAGAGTACAGAGTCATGTAAACATAAATTTTATATGCACCACAAAGCCAAAAACTCATGTGAGTTGTTTTGTTGTGGTACAGTAAGTCTGCTACATACGAGCCTTTAAGTTGCGAACTTTGAAAGACGCAAACACGCGCTCCGTCCCCGCCAGATGTGCCCGACCCTGCGGCTGGCCCTCCGTCTCCTGTCGCTGACCATCCCTCAGCTCTGCCGTCTCCCGCCGCCTCTCCTCCCCAAGTCAGCAGGTCTTCTGGCCTCTTCGCTGGATGCCAGCCCCCATGCGCCAGATGATGTACTGTTGTACTGCGCTTTTCAAGTGCTATACCGTAAGGTTAGAAATGTTTTATTTTTAGTGGTTGTGTTTTATAGATGGATTATTTGTGTGTTATAAACTTATTCCAGCACAGTACTATATATGGGCTTCGCTGGTGGCTCAGACGGTAAAGAGTCCACCTGCAACGCAGGAGACCTGGGTTCCATCCCTGGGTCAGGAAGCTCCGCTGGAGGAGGGTATGGCAACCCACTCCAGTGTTCTTGCCTGGAGAATCCCATGGACAGAGGAGCCTGGTGGGCTACAGTCCACGGGGTCACAGAGTCAGACACGCCTGGCAACTGAGCGGCAACAGCACTATATAGCCAATGGTGTCAGTTGACTCCCTAGGCTAACTCTGTTGGACTTAGCGAGAAAATTGGACGTACAAACATGTTCTTGGCATGGAACTCATTCGTATATAGGGGACTGACTCTAATCGGTCAATGCCCCTGTATGGAACGACCTCGCGTAGCCACAGCCAGCTGCCCCCAGCACCATGTGAATGATCTCCCCTGCCCGCCCGCTCAGGCCCCTCTACTCCGTGCTGGACCCCCCCCCCCCAGTGTGGACGCCCACCTCACTCAACTCTGACCCGTTGTGCTGGGCCACCCTCCCCTCCCGCGGCACGGGAGCCCCCTCACCCTGCTCAGGCTCCAGCCCCCCACGTCGGACCCCTGCTGACACAGGCACACTCCTCCCCCCCGGGCCCGCTGCCCCCCTGTGTGTTCACCCTCCGCTCAGGCAGGGGGCGCCCACCGCCACTCAGCTAATGGCTTCTTGACTGGAACTTTCAGGAAGGGAAGGAAAGGGGAGAGGGCGAAGAACAGGAGACCTGAATCTTTAAAGCCCTCCCGGAGTGAGAAGGAGTGATCGCAGCCAAGGAAAGAAGGGCAGAGTTTTTTCTGAATGGAAACCAGCTTTCGCAGGGATGGGGCTTCCCAGGTGGCACTAGTGGTAAAGAACCCGTCTGCCGATGTAAGGGACACAGGTTCGATCCCTGGGCCGGGAAGATCCCCTGGAGGAGGGCAGGGCAACCCACTCCAGTATCCTTGCCTGGAGGGCAAGGAGAATCCCACGGACAGAGGAGCCTGTGGGCTGCAGTCCAGGGAGTCGCAAAGAGTGGAACACGACTGAAGTGACTCAACACACACACACGTCCCAGGGATGATGCAAGTAAAGCCATGGGCATAGGGATGTGACTGGGACATTGGCGGTTACACCATCCTGTCTGGGCGCTGAGGCAGCTGGCAGCAGTCACAGCTGGTATCAGGTGAGGCAGGAGCCCCTGGCCCCCACCACGCCTCCTGACCCCTGCCTCTGCATTCCACCTGGGAACAGAGTTTCTTCCAACCATAAAATATAGCTTAAGGGCAAGGACGCTCCATCAGGAGAGGCTCCAGTATTTGGTCCAGGTCTTCGTTCTGCAAATGCTTGCTTGTTTAATTAAAATAATAAAGCCATTCATCCGTGTTCATAGCAGTATTATTCACAACAGCCAAAATATGGAAGCAACACAAGTGTCCACGGATGGATGAATCAATGGGGAAAATGTGGTCCCTCCGTGCAGTGGCATATTCTCCGGCCTTGTCAAGGAAGGGAATTCTTTTTTTACAGCTAGTAGTTTATTATAACTCTAAATGACTGTAAGCTTTAAAAACTGTGGATCACTACATTGTACACCTGTAACTTACATAATATGGGACATGAACTCTACTTCAGTAAAAAAATTAAAAAGATGACAAGCAGAACACCATCCTTTCAGATACAGTGGAGATTGTCTGACCTTCTCAGAAAACACTCCCAGGTACCCGACTCGTGTGCAGCTGGAGTTAGGAGGAAGGCACAGTACGAGGCCTACATTGAGCTCATGTAATATCAGCAACCAGTGACAGCCGAAGAAAAATGCTGGCAGCATACTCCTTATAAGACCAGGGTTTGATTAACTCAACTATGCATTGTATACCTCGCTGTTTAGCCGCCAAGTCCTGTCTGACTCTTCTGTGACCCCGTGGACCCCTGCCAGGCTCCTCTGTCCATGGTTTTCCCAGACAAGACTACTGGAGTGGGTGGACACTTCCTTCTCCCACTGAAGGGAATTCTGACACTGGATATAATGTGGATGAACCTTGAGTTATGCTAAGTAAAATAAGCCGGTCACAGAAGGACAAATACTGCGTGATTCCACTTAAAAGATTCCACTTACAAGAGGTAGCTAGAGTAGTGAAAAGCGTAGAGACGGGAAGTATTAACAGGACGGTGGTTACCAGGGGTTGGGGAGCGAGGAGAGGGAGTGAGTGTTTAGTGGGGACGGAGTTCCAGTTTGGGAGGATGAAGAGTTTCGGAGATGGATGGTGGTGATGGTGGCAGAACAACGTGAACTCACTTAGTGCCCGCGAACTGCACGCTACGTTCTCTTCCCTGCATTTCACTTGGTTAAAGAAACACCGCCACCCACAGGGAACTCTGCTCACTGTTGTGTGGCAGCCCCTGGGAGGGGAGTTTGGGGGAAAAGGGATACACGTGTATGTGTGGCTGAGTCCCTTTGCTGTCAGCCTGAAACTGTCACAACATCGTTAATCAGTTATACTCCGACATAAAATATAAACTTTCAGTTCACTTCAGTCGCTCAGTCGTGTCCGACTCTTTGTGACCCCACGGGCTGCAGCACGCCAGGCCTCCCTGTCCATCACCACCTCCCGGAGTTTACTCAAACTCAGGTCCATCAAGTCGGTGATGCCATCCAACCATCTCATCCTCTGTCGTCTCCTTCTCCTCCCACCTTCAGTCTTTCCCAGCATCAAGGTCTTTTCCAGTGAGTTGGTTCTTCGCATCAGGTGGCCAAAGTATTGGAGTTTCCGCTTCAACATCAGTCCTTCCAATGAACATTCAGGACTGATTTCCTTTAGGATGGACTGGTTGGATCTCCTTGCAGCCCAAGGGACTCTCAAGAGTCTTTTCTAACACCACAGTTCAAAAATCATCAATTCTTCAGAGCTCAGCTTTCTTTATAGTTCAACTCTCACATCCATACATGACCACTGGGAAAACCATAGCTTTGACTAGATGGACCTTTGTTGGCAAAGTAATGTCTCTGCTTTTTAATATGCTGTTTAGGTTGGTCATAGCTTTTCTTCTAAGGAGCAATTAATTTAATTGTTCAAATTTAAAAAAAATCAAACACCAGAGCCCTGTTAGCTGAATTTCTGTTTTGTGCTACGTACTGGGCAAGGCTCTAGTAGTGAGCGCTGTGACCCTAGCTTACAGATGAGGATGCTGAGGGGCTCAGAGTGACCTGCCCGAGGTCACATAGTCTTAGCGGCAGAGCTCCGGCCCCACGTGCGCCCTGATCGGGAGCGTGGCGCCGTCTGTGGTCATGTGGGTCATTCCAAGTCCTGGCGCTGCAGTCAGCGTGGGGACTGTGAATTCCACCTCCTCTGGCAGAAGGACACCCTGACCACCAGATCCGGGGCCTCCGTTTTTGGCATGTTCTGCCCTCTGGCCTTAGAAGACGGGGTGCTATACAGCTTGCATAGGGCCTTCTGGCTCACACGTGCCCCGTGGTCGGTCCTTGGCTGCAGGGCCGATGGTTCCCTCCTCCAGGGCTCTGCCCTCGGTCCAGCCCCACCGATCGCTTCTGCTGTCGTGGGAGTCCCTTTGGCGTCCGTGTCCCTCAACTGCACAGGCCAGTGCCCCCTTCCACCTGGACCCGGTCCCCCCACCACGTGAGTCTCAGCCTGAGGGCTTACAGTGGGCCCGAGACACCACCAGCCCACACCCCTCAGCAGTGGGCACCTGGTGACCCTCTGGTTGGCAAAGGATCCCAACCCATCCTGAGGGGCCACTTTCCAGGACCGTGTCTGGTACCAACTGTCTCAGGCTTGGTCCCGCAGATACAGCCTCAGAGAAAAACACGTGAAAGCATGCAGTTTATTGGTGGTTGTTCAGTTGCTGAGTAGTGTCAGACTCTTTGCAACCCCATGGACTGCAGCACTCCAGGCTTCCCTGTCCTTCACCGTCTCCTGGAGTTTGCTCAAACTCATGTCCGTCGAGTCGGTGATGCCATCCAACCATCTCATCCTTTGTCATCCCCTTCTCCTCCTGCCCTCAATCTCTCCCAGCATCAGAGTCTTTCCCAATGAGTTGGCTCTTTGTATCAGGTGGCCAAAGTATTGGAGCTTCAGCTTCAGCATCAGTCCTTCCAGTGAATATTCAGGGTTGATTTCTGTTTAAAGAGACCTTATTTAACAGATATTGTTAATTCATTAACACCAACACCACAGCCGACAGCACGCAGTGCAACATGAAGGAAGCTCATGTGATACACATGACTTCTCTGTGACACACAGACCGTTCTTCAGTGCTATGACTGGCAGTCATTTTAAACAGCAAAGTCACCAAGAAAACACACAAAAGTGACAAAATCAGGCACTAAATCGACTGTGAAAATAATAATTATTTACAGCATGAGAGCAGGAATGAGGAGGAGGGGCATCACCAAGTCTGACTTCAGTTCTAGCAACTCAATATTGTCACCTCTCTTCATGTGTGTGTGTCCATGAATGACCACAAAAGCACCCCAAGTATCAATTTTAGGGTTGCAAATACACTTTAGCTTGAGGTGAATGTGCAAATACAGAATCCACTAATAGTGAATATCAACTGCCTGAACATATTGCACACCTTTCAAAATAAAATAGCCAGTTATTTTACCAGCAAACAAGTTTATGTGAGAACAGCAGAGGAATTGCAATTTGGGGTGTGCAAGTGATGGCAAAGCCACAGGCAAGTCTGGAGAACAAAGGACAGGAACATTACTTTGTAGAGAAAAAGGAGGAAAGTGGGAGGGGCTGCTATGAACGAACGATCCATTGGAGGAGAGCAAGAGTCTGGGTGGGGACAGTTTCTTATTGGCTGAGTGGTGGTGGCTACTCCTTAGCCGGGCTGTGGCGGGGCAAGAAGGAAATCTTCCTGCCTCCTGCTGAGGTAGTAAAGAAAGCTTCTTCCTACCCAGAATTAAGCTGCAACTGGTGTCCTGTGGGTGAGAACTCCCCCTTGTGGCTCTGCATTCTGAATGTGATTTCCTTTATTTGGGCTTCCCTGGTGGCTCAGAGGTTAAAGAACCTGCTTGCAATGCAGGAGACCCAGGTTCATTCCCTGGGTCAAGAAGATCCCCTGGAGAAGGGAATGGCTACCCACTACAGTATTCTTCCCTGGAGAATCCATGGAACGACGAGACTGGCAGGTCCATGGGGTCACAAAGAGACACGAGTGAACAGCTAACACTTTCACTTTCGCTTTATTTATTTTTGCAATATATACAATTATAATTGCAATATACAAATACAATATGCAATATACAAAAGTAAATATTATTTTTGAACTCTTTGGTCATCTGTTGGAAACATGTCTCAGGAGCCCTGAGTAATTCAGTGTGTTTCCAAGAGAGTCATCCTCTTGCATAATCACAATGCTGCTGCTGCTGCTCCCGCTGCTAAGTCACTTCAGTCGTGTCCGACTCTGTTGGACCCCATAGACGGAAGCCCACCAGGCTCCCCCGTCCCTGGGATTCTCCAGGCAAGAACACTGGAGTGGGTTGCCATTTCCTTCTCCAATGCATGAAAATGAAAAGTGAAAGTGAAGTTGCTCAGTCATGTCGGACTCTTAGCGACCCCGTGGACTGCAGCCCACCAGGCTCCTCTGTCCTTGGGATTTTCCAGGCAAGAGTACTGGAGTGGGTTGCCACTACCTTCTCCAATAATCACAATACAGTTATCAATGTCAAGAAATTCACCAGTGGCGCTGGGGAGGGGCTTGATCCATGGTTAATCAGTCAATCGATTATATTTCAATAAGAACAGAAACTCCCAGTGATATAATACTAGTATATAACAGCTTCTACGCTCAGTCTAGCACCAGTCCAGAATCACGTATTCCATGACCTTTGCTGTCACGTCACACCTTTTAGTTCTTCAGTCCTTCTTTGTCTTTTTGATCTTGTTTTATAGAATGTCCTCCAATTTGGATTTTCTGCTGTTTCCTCGGTCTGGTTTCCCTGTGGTGTTTCCCCAGGTGGTGCTAATGATAAAGAACCCACCTGCCAATGCAAGAGACATAAGAGATGCGGGTTTGATCCCTGGGTCAAGAAGATCCCCTGGAGGGGGAGATGGTAACCCATTCCAGTATTCTTGCCTAGAGAATCCCATGGACAGAGGAGCCTGACGGGCTGCGGTCCATAGGGTCGCAGAGTTGGACCGGACTGAAGCGACTTAACACGTAAACATGCAGTTTCCTCATGATTAGGTTTAAGTTGTGCATTTTGGGCAAGAATATACAGAAGTGATGCTGATTTCTTCTTGGTGCATCAAATCAACAAAATGTAAGGGCAGCCTACCGAGTGGGAGAAGATATTTGTAAATGATACATCCAGTAAGGTGTTAATGTCCAAAGTATACAGAGAACTCATACAAGTCAACATCAAAACAAAACAAAACACATAAGCTGGTTAAAAAAGTAGCAGAGGACCTGAAAAGACATTTTTCCAAAGAAGACCTACTGATGACCGACAGACACATGAAAAGATAGTCAACATCACTGATCATCAAAGAAACGCACATGGAAAGCACAACGTGATATCACCTCACACCTGTCAGAACGGCCATCATCAAACAGACAACAGACAACAAGCGCTGGGTGAGGATTTGGAGAAAACGGACCCCTGGCGCACTGTTGGTGGGATTGTACATTGGGGCAGCCACTATGGAAAACGGTATGGAATTTCCTCCAAAAATGAGAAATACAGCAACCACATCATCCAGCAATTTCACCTCTGAGTATTTCTCTGGAGGAAACAGAAACACTAACTCAAAAAGATATATGTACACCAATGTTCATTGCAATATTAGTTAACATAGCCAAGAAATGGAAGCAATCAAGTGTCCACTGATAGATGAATGGATAAAGAAGATGTGGTAGATATACGTACAATGAGTATTATTCAGCCATAAAAAAAAAAATCTGGCCATTTGTGACAACACGAATAGATCTAAAGGTTATTATACTAAGTGAAATAAGTCAGAAAAGTGGAAGTGAAAGTCACTCAGTCGTGTCTGACTCTTTGCGACTCCATGGATGGACTGCAGCCCTCCAGGCTCCTCTGTCCATAGAATTCTCCAGGCAAGAGTACTGGAGTGGGTTGCCATTTCCTTCTGCAGGGGATCTTCCCCACCCAGGGATCAAACCCAGGTCTCCTTTGTCGTCTGCATTGCAGGTAGATTCTTTACCGTCTGAACCGCCAGGGAAACCCCAATAAGTCAGAGAGATACAGGTAAATTCCATATGATCTCACTTATAGGTGGAGTCTAAAATTCAAAACCAACAAAACCAAACGAAGACAGACTCATAGATACACAGAACAAATGTCACGTGCTGCACTTAGTCGCTCAGTCGGGTCCGACTCTTTGGGACCCTATGAGCCCACCAGGCTCCTCTGTCCCTGGGGATTCTCCAGGCAAGAATACTGGAGTGGGTCGCCATACCCTCCTCCAGGGGATCTTCCCAACCCAGGAATCGAACCAGGGTCTCCTGCCTTGCAGGCGGATTCTTCACCATCTGAGCCACCGGGGAAGCCCCATAGAACAGACAGAGAGTTTTAAGTTTTGGGTTATTATGAATAGAACTACTATGAACATTTGGGTACAAGTCTTTTTGTGGACAAATATTTTCATATCTTCTGGGTAAATCCCTGGGAGTAGAATTGGTGGGGTCAAGGGTAGGTATATGTTTAATGACAAGACCCTGCCACATAAAATCTTTTCCAAAGTGGCTGCACCATTTTACGGTTCCACCAGGAAAGCGTGACAGTTTGTTTGCTCCACATCCTCACCATTTGACCTGTTGGCCATCTTCGGTTTAGTCATTCCAAGGAGTGTGTACTAGTACCCCACCGCGGCTCTAATTTGCATTTCTCTGATGACCAGTGATGCTGAGCGGTTCTTTACATGCTTATTGTCCACTTGTATATCTTCCTTTAGCAAAGTGTCTTTTCCAATCTTTTGCCAATTTTTAAACTGATTTTTTTGACTTATTATTGAATTATAATCACTTTAAGTTTATTTGGGGTGCAACTCATATATATATATATATATATATATATATATTATGAACAACTTTATTTTAATAAATTCAATAAGTGATGGAAAATGGGCATATTTCTTTTTTCTTTATTATTATTTTTAAAATGTATTTATTTTTAATTGAAGGATAATTGCTTTACAATATTGTGTTGGTTTCTGCCAGACATCAACATGAATCAGCCATAGGTATACATATGTCCCCTCCCTCTTAAACCTCCCTCCCACCTCCTACCCCATAAAATGAGCATATTTCTTAAAAAAAACAAAAATACTACCCCTGATTAAAGAAAAAATTACATTTTGATCGGCCCACTATCTGAGTAAAGGAATTCATTATGAAAACCCTTCACAGACACACAAACACACACACACACACACAAACCTTCTCCAGGTCCAGATGGTCTCACTGGACAATTCTAGTGCACATTTAAGGAAGAAATTGTATGAGTCCTACATGTCTTACTCAGAAAATAGAAGAGGCAAGTTCCCACCATCCTGCATCATTAGGGAATTGCAGGCTAAAACAATTAACAAGATTCCGCCTACACTGACCAGAATGGCTAAAATCCAAAACATCGATGATGCCAAATTCTGGTACGAATATGGAGCAGCAGGAACTCTCGGTCATTGCTGGTGGGAACGCAAAGTGGTGCAGCCACTTGGTAAGACAGATCAGTGGTTTCTGACAAAACTGAACACAATCTCACCACATGATCCAGCATCTGTGTTCCTTGGTTTTTACCTGAGTTGAGAATGTTTGTCCACATAAAAACCTGCACATAAATGTTCATAGCAGCATTATTCATAATCACCACAAAAGGGAGTGACCGAGATGCCCCTCATGAGACGAAAGGATGAAGAAACTGTGGTGCATCCACACATGGAATATTATTCGGTCATAAAAACGAGCCATGATGGACCTAAGATTATTATACTAAGTGAAATAAATCAGACAGAGAAAGACAAACGTCCTACGACATCGCTTATGTGTGAAATCTAAAGTATGATACAAATGAACTTATTAACAAAGCAGAAATAGACTTACAGACATAGAAAACAAACAAATACATGTATGGTTGTCAAGGGGATAAATTAGGACTTCAGGATTAGCAGATACAAACTGCTATATATAAAATAGACAAACAACAAGGTCCGATTGTATAGCACAGAGAACTATATTCAGTATCTTATAATAAGACGTAATGGAAAAGTATATGAAAAAGAATATATATATATATATACACACACCCATATATGTATATCACTTTGCTGTATGCCAGAAACTAACACAACATTGTAAATCAACTATACTTCAATTTTAAAAATTTAAAGTACAAAAAATGAGCTATCCAGCCACAGAAAGATATGGACGAAACCTAAATGCATATTACTAAGTGAAAGAAGCCAATGAGAAAAGGCTACATACCAAATGACTCCAACTATATGACACTCTATACGATGAGATGGTTGGATGGCATCATCAACTCAATGGACATGAGTTTGAGCAAGCTCTGGGAGATACTGAAGGACAGGGAAGCCTGGCGTGCTGCAGTCCATGGGGTGGCAAAGATTCAGACACGACTGAGTGACTGAACAACAGCATATGACTCTCTGGAAAAGATAAACTTATAACCACAGTGAAAAGATCTGTGGGGACAGGGATTTAGGGCTGGGGTGGAGAAGGATGAATAGGTAGAACCCAGGGGACTTCCAGGGCAGTGAAATTGTTGCGTGTTACACCGTATTGGTGGCTACATACAACCATGCAACATAAACAGTGAACCTTGTTGTAAATGATGCACTTCAATTAATAATGTATCAATACTGGCTCATGGAGTGTGGCAACTGTCTGACAGTAACACATGAAGCTAGTAACAGGGGAAACTAAGGAGGAAGGGGTAGGGGACGTGTATGGGAACCCTGCACATATGCTTGATTTTTCTGTAGACCTAAATCTGTCCTAAAAAAATTTTGATTTAATTTAAAAAGACAACTGAACAGAGGATAGGAATCTGCCAACTGGAAATGTCATTTGTACACTGCTGGTCTCCTGGAGTTAGGTTCATGTAAGTTTGGCAGCCCCTGGCTGGCTGCCCGATGCCATGTTCAAGGGCAAATGGAACAAGCCAGTTTATAGAGAGGAGCAAGCAACTCTTCAACACAAGAGAGAAACGTCCAACACAAGAGGCAGAGCTGGGAGAACAGTCACTTGTGTTGAGTGTCTTCCTGGTTTCCTGTTCCAAACTCTGGAGTGGCCAAGCATCCCTTCCCACCTGTGGGTTTCATTCAGCCTCCGTGAAATGGGAGAGTGAGGGACCCACCTCCAGGGGGGACTGTGAAGGCTTGGAGGCAGTCCATGTAAGTGCTCAGTGAATGTTAGTTCTAATTCAGCCATCATCACTTTACCTTTCCACCCTGCCCCCCCTCACACACACACACACAAACACACACACCCCACACGGCATGTGGGGTCTCAGTTCCCCTGACCAGACATCAAACCCATGGTCCATGCATTGGAAGGGCAGAGTCTTCACCACTGGACGGCCAGGGAAGTTCCTCATCATTTTACCTTTGTGTTGTTCAGTAAAGTCCCCTCTCAGCCCTCCCTGTTTTGATTTGTCTTGTGTTCTCTTTGTAAATAATGCTATTCTTTATTTATTTTTGACAGTGCTGGGGCTTCGTTGCTGCAGGGGCTTTCCTCTACTTGTGAGTGGGGCCCGCTCTCTGGCCGTGGTGTGCAGGCTTCTCACTGAGGCGGCTTCCCTCGCTGTGGAGCTCCGTCGCTAGGGCGTGTGGGCTTCCATACTTGCAGCTCCCGGGCTCTGGAGCACAGGTTCAGCAGTGGTGGCGAACGGGCTTGGCTGTTCCACGGCATGTGGGATCTTCCCAGGCCAGGGCTCGAACCTGTGTCTCCTGTGGATTCTTTACTGCTGGGCCACCAGGGAAGCCCAGTCTTGTATTCGTATACGAGAAGAGTCTTGACTAAGATGAGAATATTCCCCGCTGGAGATGAGAGGTGGGTGGTCTGGGAGGGCTGGAGAGGAGGTGCAGGAGGGAAGGACAGCCTTGGGCAGGGCATCCGTCTTGCCTCTCACGACATCCACAGCCAACAATTCCCAGTCATAGGGGCTGCCCTGAGTATTGTAGGATGTTGAGCAACATCCTTCCCAGCCCACCCAGAGGCCTGATGAACAAAAATGTCTCCAGATATTGCTCTGGGGGCAGAGAGGGGAAACATCACCCCTGTTGAAGAACTACTGGCTTAGCGAGGGGTTTGTCTGAGTTATGGCATATTTCAGAGGAAGAATTGGTTCCTGGCCAGCAGTAAGATCCAGGGTGTGGACACAGGAGTGGACGGCTGGACTGGAGAGGAGGGGGCCCAGGAGATAAGGAGGCCAAACCTTCAAGAAGTTGCCCAGCTCTGGCAAGAAGGTGGCGTTCGATTATTCTGAAAACCTCACTGCTTATTAGCACCCGGAAATGCTGGATGAAATATATAAAAACTCATTTCTAACGTATAGCAGGGGCTTTGTAAAATTAGAAGCAGTCTTGTTTTGTGTTGGTATACAGGTTGATGAGATGTAACCTATGCGTAGTTTGGGTGAGCACCACCGCAGAAGACTACTGTACACTCCCATTGTCCCCCAGATTCCCTCACACTGCCTCTTTGTAGTCAAAGCATCCTCTAGCCTCTGGGCATCACTGATGTGTTCTCCATCCTTTCTTTTCTAGAATGTCGTGGAAATGGGAATTCTTCACTAAGTAACCTTCTGAGACTGGCTGCTTTCACTGGGGTAATCCTTTGGGGAGCCTTTCAAGCTGCTGGTGCATCACTAGCTGGTTTCTTTATGTTGCCGAGCACTGGTCCATTGTCAATGTACTTCCGTCTGTCCATTCTCCCATTGAAGGCTATTTGTGTTGTTTCCAGTTTTTCACCACTATTCTGCTATAAACATTCGTGTACAGGTTTTGGTGTGATAAATCCTTAGAAGTGGGATTGTTTCTGTTTGTAAGAAGCTGCCAAACCGCTTTCCAAATGCTGTGACGTTCTACATCCCCACTGGCAGCCTGTGAGAAAGCAGCTCCTCAAGGTCTTCGTCCGGACCCGGTAACGTCAGTCTTCTTTTATCTTAGCCGGTCACTAGGTCTACAGGGTGTATCAGGTACTTTTAGCTTGCCCTTCCCTGCTGATTAACGACGAACATTTTTTTCATGGGCTTATTTGCCGTGCTTCCATCTTCTCTGTTGAAGTGTCTGCCCAGATCTTTTGCCCATTTTAACATTGGATTGCTTTTCTTATTGTTTAGTTTTGAGGGTTCTTTACGTACTCTGAAGACATATGTAGGTTATTTGTACACTTTTTGCAGTCTATGTCATATTCTCTTAGCAGTGTCATTTGCAGAACAAGCTTTTTATTTTTGATAAAGTCCAATTTATCAGCTTTTTTAAGGATCATGATTTTGATGTTGTAACTAAGAATTCTTTGCCTAACTCAAGATCATAAAGATTTTCTCCTATATTTTCTTTTAAGAATTTTATAGTTGTGTGTTTTATATTGAACTCTCTGGACCGCATTTGCTTAATTTCCACGTAAGGTGTGAGGTACAAGTTGAGGAATTTTTTTCTCTTCCTTCTCTCTCTCTGTCTCTCTTTTTAATACAGATGTCCAATTGTCCTGGTGCCATTTATTGAGAGACTATTCTTTAATTAACTCACCTTTTCATCTTTGTTAAAAATCTGGAACTACTGTGAATTTTTCAACTTTGTTCTTTTTCAAATTCATTTAGACAATTCTCATTCTTTTGTCTTTCCACATAAATTTTAAAATCAGATTTTGATTGTGATTGAATGCAATCTGTAGATCAATCTGTGGAGAACTGCCATCTTAACTACAAATATATCTGTTCAGTCAGTCAGTTCAGTTGCTCAGTCGTGTCTGACTCTTTGCGACCCCATGGACTGCAGCATGCCAGGCTTCCCTGTCCATCACCAACACCCGGAGCTTGTTCAAACTCATGTCCATTGTGTCAGTGATGCCATCCAATCATCTTATCCTCTGTCATCCCCTTCTCCTCCTGCCTTTAATCTTTCCCAGCATCAAGGTCTTTTTCAGTGAGTCAGTTCTTCGCATCAGGTGGCCAAAGTATTGGAGTTTCAGCTTCAGCATCAGTCCTTCCAATGAATATTCAGGACTGATCTCTTTAGGATTGACTGGTTTGATCTCTTACAGTTCAAGGGACGTTCAAGAGTATTCTCCAACACTACAGATCAAAAACATCAATTCTTCAGTGCTCAGCTTTCTTTATAGTCCAACTCTCACATCCATACATGACCATTGGAAAAACCATAGCTTTGACTAGGTGGACCTTTTTGGCAAAGTAACGCCTCTGCTTTTTAATATGTTGTCTAGATTGGCCATAGTTTTTCTTCCAAGGAGCAAGCATCTTTTAATTTCATGGCTGCAGTCACCATCTGCAGTGATTTTGGAGCCCAAGAAAATAAAGTCTGTCACTTTTTCCATTGTTTCCCCATCTATTTGCCATGAAGTGATGGAACCAGATGCCATGATCTTAATTTTTTGAATGTTGAGTTTTAAGCCAGCTTTTTCACTCTCTTCTTTCATTTTCATCAAGAGGCTCTTGAGTTCCTTTTCACTTTCTGCCATAAGAGTGGTATCATCTGCGTATCTGAGGTTATTGATATTTCTCCCAGCAATCTTGATTCCAGCTTGTGCTTCATTCAGCTTGGCATTTCAAATGATGTACTCTACATATAAGTTAAATAAGCAGGTGACAATATACAGCCTTGACATACTCCTTTCCCAATTTGGAACCAGTCCATTGTTCCATGTCTGGTTTTAAAGGTTGCTTCTTGACCTGCATACAGATTTCTCAGGAGGCAGGTCAGGTGGTCTGATATTCCCATATCTTGAAGAATTTTCCACAGTTTGTTGTGATCTACACAGTCAAAGGCTTTGGCATAGTCAATAAAGCATAAATAGATGTTTTTCTGGAATTCTCTTGCTTTTTCTATGATCCAACGGATGTTGGCAATTTGATCTCTGATTCTTCTACCTTTTCTAAATCCAGCTTGAACATCTGGAAGTTCACGGTTCACATACTGTTGAAGCCTGGCTTGGAGAATTTTGAGCATTATTTTGCTAGCATGTGAGATGAGTGCAATTGTGTGGTAATTTGAACATTCTTTGGCATTGCCTTTCTTTGGGATTGGGATGAAAAGTGACCTTTTCCAGTCCTGTGGCCACTGCTGAGTTTTCCAAATTTGCTGGCATATTGAGAACAGCACTTTCACAGCATCATCTTTTAGGATTTGAAATAGTTCAACTGGCATTCCATCTCCTCCACTAGTTTTGTTTGTAGTGATGATTCCTAAGGCCCACTTGACTTGGCACTCCAGGACATCTGGCTCTAGGTGAGTGATGCACCATCGTGGTAATCTGGGTCATGAAGATCTTTTTTGCATAGCTCTTCTGTGTATTCTTGCCACCTCTTCTTAATATCTTCTGCTTCTGTTAGGTCCATACCATTTCTGTCCTTTGTTGTGTCCATCTTTGCAATTCAGAGGTGGATGTAGAAGGATGTGCACTCATCTTCTCCTGTGAGAACTCCAAAATTACAACTCTCTGCTGAACAACCATCGACAAGAGGATGTTGGATCCCACCAGAAAAAGATACCCCACCTCCAAGGGCAAAGGAGAAGCCCCAGCAAGATGGTAGAGGGGCGAAATCCCATTTAGAATCAAACCCCATACCCGCCAGAGACGCTTGGAGGGCTGAAACCAAACCTTGTGTGCATGAGGACCCAGAGGCCCCACAGAGGCTGAGCCAGCCCTGTGTTCGAGTCTCCTGAGGACGTACGGGTCAGCAGCAGTCTGCTGCAGGGGCACGGACTCTGGGAGCAGCTACCTGGGTCACACAGCCTGTGGCATAAGCCCTCTTGGAGGAGGTCAGCACTAACCCCACCATAGAGCTGCCGAGCAGACGACCCACAAACTGCAGAACAATTATACCAACGAAATTTTCACACTAAGAAAGTTCTAGGACTCACAACAGATTTCCAAACCTGGGGATCTGGCAAAGGGACTGAGAACCCCCAGGGAATTTGACTTTGGAGGCATGTGGGATTTGAATCCAGAACTCACACAGGACTGGGGAAACAGGCTCTTGGAGGGCACAAACAAAACCTTGTGTGCACCAGAACCCAGGAGAAAGGAGCAGTGACCCCATGAGAGACTGACCCAGGGTGTCCGGGAGCCTCCGGCGGAGGCGTGGGTCAGCAGCGACCTGCTGCAGGGTCGGGGACACTCAGTACGGCCATGCATGCACAGGACTTTTTGAAGGAGGTCGCCGTCATCTTCATTACCTCCACCATTGCAGGGAGCCGGCCTGAACGTACAGGCCCCTTACGGCCCTAAGAGAGAACAAAGGGTCTCTCTTTGTCCTGCCACCCCTTCTTGTTAAAGTATAGACTGGCATTTGTCTCCTTCAAGGAAAAAACACACCGGTGACCTTTTGCCTGTTTTTCTGGTGCTGATAAACTCATCATGCTCGAAACCTGTTTTCCATCTAGATAATGTTCTATTGATGAAGCCTGTTTTCTATCTAGTGTTCTATTGATCTTAATCATGTTGGGTGCTAGGGTAATTAATGCTTTACTGATCTTAAGTGTGGGAATTTAAAACATCTGTAGCTCTGCACGTATGCAAACCCTCGATCTATTCTTAGTAACTCCTGTTAGCGTATATATAGGCGTGGTATTCTTCAATAAAGTTGGCGGAGTCAGACGCAAGCGGACTCCGTCCCTCTCAACCCCATCTTTCTCTTTCTGAGTCTTATTTTTCCTAGGTACTCTGGTAATTGCGTTCTCGACCAGTTGGTTTGCCGGCAGGCTCCAGCACACCATAGTTCGGTCTCAGGCCAAACAGCGACTGGAACAGAGATCTGCCCATCAACAGAAAATTGGATTAAAGATTTACTGAGCATGGCCCCGCCCATCAGAATAAGACCCAGTTTCCCTTATATCTGTTACTTAGGTCTTATTTGATCTCATTCATCAGTATTTTGTAGCTTGCAGTTTATAGGTTCTAGGCATTGTTAAATTTACATTTGAGTACTTAACGGACTTCCCTGGTGATCCGCTGGTTAAAACTCTGTGCTTCCAGTGCAGAGAGCAAGGGTTAGATCCCTGGTTGGGAAGCTAAGCTCCTACGTGTGGTGTGCCAAAAAAAAAGAAAAAAAAAATTTAAGTACTTAAGACTTTGGGGAGCTATTTTAAGTGGTAGAGTTTTATTGCTCTTACTCGTTAGTCATGAACGCTGAGGGAGAAAAAACAAAGATGGTGAGCCCTCTCGTTGCCGGAAGAGAGTTTCCTTGTGCAGTGTAAAGGAGAACTGGGGCCTGGTCTGGCAGTTCTGAGTTGAGATGGGGCTGGCTACAGTTCCCGGGCAGACACTGGGAAGGAGGAGACAGAGAGGCTGATTTCTCTGGAGATCTGCTGAGTCCTTGAGACACCAATGTGCTGAGTGCTAGTCAGTGGTGGCCTGCGCGGGAGATGCTAAGGCCAGAGAAGGAAACCCAAAGGATCAGAGGGGCAGTCACAGGAGCTCGGACAGGGCCTGGAAGGTAGTTCTTGCTCCCACTGGCCAGATGGAAATGTCATGGAACTTCAAGTAAAGTACTCGCAAGGGCCCCATCTCACTGTGGGAAAAACTAGCCCCAGCGAAATCCTGCTCTGGTCCTGCCGAACAAAGCAAGGCTTGTTGTTGTTCAGTCGCTAAGTCCTGTCTGACGCTTTGCAACCCCATGGATTGCAGCACACCAGGCTTCTCTGTCGTCCACTATCTCCTGGAGTCCGCTCAAATTCATGTGAGTTGGTGATCCTACCCAACCATCTCATCCTCGGTCGCCCGCTTCTCCTCCTGCCCTCAGTCTTTCCCAGGATCTTTCCCAGTGAGTTGGTTCTTCCCATCCAGTGGCCAAAGTATTGGAGCTTTAGCTTCAGCATCAGTCCTTCCAATGAGTATTCAGGACTGATTTCCTTTAGGATTGATTGGCTTGATCTCCTTGCTGTCCAAGGGGCTCTCGGGAGTCTTCAACACCACAGTTCTAAAGCACCAGTTTTTCAGGGCTCAACTCTCACATCCATACATGACTACTGGAAAAATCATAGCTTTGACTATATGAACCTTTGTCAGTAAAGTGATGTCTCTGCTTTTTAACATGCTGTCTAGGTTTGTCATAGCTTTCCTTCCAAGGAGCAAGGCTGCAGTGATTTTGGAGCCTAAGAAAACAAAATCTGCCACTGCTTCCACTTTTCCCCCTTCTATTTGCCATGAAGCGATGGGACTGGATGCCATGATCTTTGTTTGTTTGTTTGTTTTTTTCATGTTGAGTTTAAAGCAAGAGTAGAAATAATCAAACTATTTTCATGGAGGGACTTCCCTGGCAGTCTAAGAGTTAGGACTCTGGGCTTCCAATGCAGGTGACGCAGGTTTGATCCCTGGTGGGGGAACTAACACCCCATGAAGCCCACTTGTCATAACAAAGAACCCATGCAACGAAGATCTGGTGCAGCTAAAACAAGAACCAAAACAAGAAAACCCAAACCATTCCCATGGAACTTAACCAAGTCCCAGAACAAAGTTCAAGAATGCATGTGTGAATACAAAAATGGCACACGACAATGTAACATTATTCTTAAAAATGGCAAAAACCATATATGACCTGTAAAAGAGGTTTCCAAGTATGCTAAGAAACAAGAAACTACAAGCCATAATGGGGAGAAAATGAAATCAACTGAAACTAACCCAGAAATAATACAGATAATAGAATTCATAGACAAAGACATTAAAATAGTTATGACACTAATATTTATATCCCATATGCTAAGAAAACCAAAGGGAAGATTAAGCAAAGTCATGGAAACTATTTGTTAAAATACCCAAACTGAACTTCAAGATATTAAAAATATAATGTCTGAGATGAAACATGCAATTCTGAGGATTAACAGCAGATTAGACAGAGAAATGGGGGAAAACAATAGAATGGGAAAGGCTAGAGATCTCTTCAAGAAAATTAGAGGGACTTCCCTGGCAGTCTAGTGGCTGAGACTTCCAGTGCAGGGGTTGTGGGTTTCATCTTTGGTCAGGGAGTGAAGATCCCTCATGCCCCACAGCCCCCCCAAACAAAGCATAAAATGAAAGAAGTGTTGTAACAAATTCAATAAAGAATTAAAAAAAAGAAAGAAAGAAAATTAGAGATACCAAGGGAACATCTCATGCAAACATGGGCACAATAAAGGACAGAAAGGTATGGACCTAACAGAAGCAGAAAATATTAAGAAGAGGTGGCAAGAATACACAGAAGAACTATACAAAAGAGATCTTCACGACCCAGATAATCACAATGGTGTGATCACTCACCTAGAGCCAGACGTCCTGGAATGCGAAGTCAAGTGGGCCTTAGGAAGCATCACTATGAACAAAGTTAGTGGAGATGATGGAATTCGTTGTAAGTTTCTCATAGGGGAACTGGTAAAATAGCACTCGAAGGTAGACCGTGATAAATTAAAGATATATACTACAAAGCAACCATTAAAATATAAAGCCAAAGAGTTTTAGCTAATAAGCCAACAGAGGAGATAAATAGAGTCCTAAAAATTCTCAATTATATGAAAGAAGACAAAAGTAAAAAGGGAACGAAGAGATGGGACAAATAGAATATAATAGCAAGATGATAGATGTAAACCTAACCATATCATGTTGTTATTGTTCAGTTGTTAAGTCATGTCCAACTCTTTGTAACCCCTTGGACTCCAGCAGACCAGGCTTCCCTGTCCCTCATTATCTCCTGGAGTTTGCTGAAACTAATGTCCATTGAGTCGGTGATGCCATCCAACCATTTCATCCTCTATCACCCCTTCTCCTCCTGCCCTCAATCTTTCCCAGCATCAGGGTCTTTTCCAGTGAGTAAGTTCTTTGCATCAGGTGGCCAAAGTACTGGAGCTTTAGCTTCAGCATGGGTCCTTCCAATGAATATTCAGGGTCGATTGCCTTTAGAATTGACTGGTTTGATCTCCCTGTAGTCCAGGGGACTCTCAAGAGTGTTCTCCAACACCACAGTTCAAAAGCATCAACTCTTTGGCATTCAGCCTTCTTTATGGTCCAACTTCCACATCCATACATGACTACTAGAAAAATCACAGCTTTGACTACATAGACATTTGTTGGCAAAGTGATGTCTCTGCTTTTTAATATGCTGTCTAGGTTTGTCATAGCTTTTCTTTCAAAGAGCAAGCATCTTTTGATTCAAGCATCTTTTGATTTCATGGCTGCAGTCACCGTCCATCATGATTTTGGAGCCCAAGAAAATAAATCTGTCACTGTTTCCATTTTTTCTCTATTTGCCATGAAGTGATGGAACTGGATGCCATTTTAGTTTTCTTCTCTTTTGAAATGTGCACCTCCCTTTTGCAACTATGAGAAACATATCTCCCTAAATCCTGGATCTATTTACTTACTTGATCAATTGACTTCAGCGTAACCAACTCTGTCTCTACTGCTCCCCACCACAAGCGTCCTCCTCAGACTCGAACGACTTACCTTGGAGGCACACAGCCACCTGGAAGCTCTTCTCAACCCTCGTTGGCTCTGGCTATCCATGTCAGTCTCCCCTCCTGCGCGAACATCCTCCTTACCTTTCCTGGAGTCCAGTCCCTACACCTGGCCACTACTGTGTGAGTGTCTTTGCACCCTCCTGGGGCTCTGACCGTCTACACCAGATGCCTCCTGTGTGAACAGGCTCCTCACTCAGGCTCTGCAACCCCATGCTGAGCACCTCATGGACCCCAGTTAGGTTCTGACACCCCACATCAGTCCATACCCCCATATGAGGGACAAGTAAGAGTTTCATGGTGAGCCATATGGAGCTTGAGGCAAAATAAAAAAATATCAATGATTCTGATCCTGAGTTAAACATTTTGATATTTTGCTCACTATAGATTTTTTTTTGCATTCATTTTGATTTAAAAAATGTATCAAAATGTTATTTATCTTAATTAGTAGTTTTGGGAACCATCTTACATTTCCTATGCAAGGTAAGTGCCTCATCTGCCCTACCCTAGTCCTTGCTCTGTATCTTCACTTTGCTGTAAGGTATTACATGCTTAGTTGCTCAGTCGTGTCTGACTCTTTGCAACCCCAAGGACTGTAGCCCGCCAGGCTCCTCTGCCCATGGGGATTCTCCAGGCAAGAATACTGGAGTGGGTTGCCATTTCCTCCTCCAAGGTATTATAGCTCTTCTTGAACATCTACGTGAACATCTTCTATTTTGTGCCCTACCTAATGGCTTTTGGACCACATTGTTTATAATGGGAATGGAAAGAACAGGAAATCAAAGAGATTTCTAATTGTCCATGGAATTCTCCAGGCAAGAATACTAGAGTAGGTAGCCATTCCCTTCTCCACTGATCTTCCCAACCCAGGGATTGAACCAGGGTCTGCTGCATGGCAGGTAGACTCTTTACCATCTGAGCCACCAGGGAAGCCCCAAGTGTTTACTAGTTTAGCCGGATGTTTTCTGCGCTTCCATTTGTACTCTTGGGGTTGGGCTCTGCAAAGGTTTGGGAATCACTGGAAATTCTTAGGGCTTTCCTTTTGGCTCAGCTGGTAAAGAATCCTCCTGCAATGTGAGAGACCTGGGTTCGATTCCTGGGTTGGGAAGATCCCCTGGAGAAGGGAAAGGCTACCTACTCCAGTATTCTGGCCTGGGGAAATTCTTAAGCTAATGGATGCTTCCTTCTTCCTGAGGAACTCTAGACTCAGCTCAAATATTAATCTATATTGCCTCTCTGAAGAAGATGCTTACAGTTCCTTAGTCATATTCTCTTAATATTTGAATGCATTTTCTTTCCAAAAATTAAAGCTTTACCTCCTTACTTCTCTCCATCCCCTATAAACAATTCTTGCCCCTCTCCTATTATTAGGAGTTCAGTGCATCTTCTTCCAGAACTTTCCCCATTCTTTCATACATATATGTATGCTACTTTATTTAGAAATAACATATTCTGTAAGCAGTATGGTGGAGAAATTAAGGCATAGCTTTTCTTTTAGGGAGCAAGCACCTTTTGATTTCATGGCTGGAGTCACCGTCCACTGTGATTTTGGAGCCCAAGAAGATAAAGTCTGTCACTGTTTCCATTTTTCCTCCATCTATTTGCCCCATGTTCTCAGCCGTCCTGGTTTTCATAACCTTGTGTATTTCCCTCCCCTTGAGGATGGGCAGGACCCGGGACCTGCTTCTTCTAACCAATAGGATGCAGCAAAGGTGACAGGATATAAGTGATTATGTGTATGTGATTGAATTTTGCACAGTTGTGATCTCACACAAAATCACAGAGGAGGAAGCTCTGTGAGTTGACCCTCCACTGAAGCATAGATGAATTCAGTTCAGTTCAGTCGCTCAGTTGTGTCCGACTCTTTGCGACCCCATGGACTGCGGCATGCCAGGCATCCCTGTCCACCACCAACTCCCGGAGCCCACTCAAACTCATGTCCATTGTGTCGGTGATGCCATCCAACCATCTCATTCTCTGTCGTCCCCTTCTCCTCCCGCCTTCAATCTTTCCCATGGAGCAGGAAATAGTGACTCGAACCAACCATTTTAGAACTCTGGAACCTGATTGGACACTCATCAATCAGTGAAACTGATTAATCAATGGATCGATTCAGAGGAATGTTTAACAGAGAGAGAAGCTGCTCTTCTTTGGTAAGAGAAACGTGTGTGCTAACCAACTACCACGTCCTGTTCCTCGGTCCTGCCACAGCTCTGGGGGCAGTGGCCCGTGTTTCTGGAGTGGCTGGTTGGTGGCAGAGTGGGCACTAGGGTGCTTGTTCTCCAAATATGTGAGGTCGTGCATTTCAGGTGGTCTGCCAGTGCTTTGAGGGGCCAGTGCAGATACCTGCCTTGGTTTCAGCCCTCTCAGCTACAGCAGCTTCCCCTGGCAGGATCTATGGAGAGATTCAAAGAGAGGGAACCTTTATTTACTTTGGAGGAAGTCAAACATGTAAGGAAAGCTTTGTCAGGTCACTTGCTGACCAATTTAATAGAACAGAAGCTTCCATGACCATGCATGAGGGACATAAACTTTGCAATAATAGTTGGAAAAGTCACAAATGGATTGTTCCAGCCTCACCAAACAAAACGCAGCAATTCCCGAGGAGCAGAAGAATCAGAGGGCTTCCCAGGTGGCACTAGTGGTAAAGAACCCGCCTGCCAATGCAGGAGATGTGAGAGATGTGGGTTTGATCCCTGGGTCGGGAAGATCACCTGGAGGAGGGCATGAAGATCCACTTCAGTGTTCTTACCTGGGAAATCCCATGGACAGAGGAGCCTTGTGGGCTACAGTCCATAAGGTTGCAAAGAGTCAGACATGACTGAAGCGACTTAGCACACACATACATGCAGGAGAATCAAATGTATAGAGTTACTACAATAAAATATTCCTAATGTCTAGTTCTCATCTAAAACTACAGAACATAAAAATAAACAACAAAGTATGTAAACAGCCAAGTATGGCCCATTCACTTTGAAAAAAAATTGATTCAATACAACCCCTAGGAAGCCCACACATTGGAAGTGACAGCCAAGAACATTATATCAATTGTCCCAAATATGCTCAATGAACTAAAGGGAGCCATGGACAAAGAACCAAAGGAAATCAGGAAAATGATCTTTGAAGAAAAGGAGACTATCAATAAAGAGATGGAAGATATAAATAAGGAGAACTAAAGAGAAATTCTGAAGCTGAAAAGTATAATAATTAAAAGATTCACTAGCGTGGTTCTATAGAACCACTCAACTTTTGTTTATCTGCACGCTTCAGTCATGTTTGACTCTGTGACCCTATGGACCACAGCCAGCAAGGCTCTTCTGTCCATGGGATTCTCCAGGTGAGAATACTGGAGTGGGTTGCCATTTCCTTCTCTAGAGCATCTTCCTGATCCAGAGATTTAACCTGCTTCTGTTACACTGTCTGCTTTGGCAGGCAGGTTCTTTACCACTAGTGCCACCTGGGAAATATCTTAATTCTCCTTCATTCTTGAAGGAGAGTTGGTGCCATAGCTGACTTGAGCTGGCAAAAAAAAAAAAAAGGATCAATGGGACAATTGAAATTATCCAGTCTGAGGGGCAGAAAGAAAAAAGAATGAGTAAAAATGAGCAGAACTTAAGAGATCTATAGGACACCATCAAACATACTAACGTATGCATTATAGGAGTCTGAGAAGGATAAGAGAGAGAGAAAGAGGCAGGAAAATATTTGAAAATAAAATGGCTGAAAAATGTCTCAAGTCTGAAGAAAGCATGAATATGCATATCCAAGAAGCTCAACAAACCCCCAATAGGATAAATTCAAAGAGATCCACACCAAGGCATATTACAGTGAAATTGTCAAAAGCCAAGGACAAGGACAGAATTTTGGAAGCAGCAAGATCAAAGCAACTCACACATACCAGGGTCCTCAATGAGATTAACACCTGATTTATCCTCAATAACCATGGAGGCCAGAAGGTAGTGGAATAATATATATATATAGTTCTGAAAGAAAAAAACAAAAACAAAAAACACCTGTTAACCAAGAACTCTATATCAGCAAAACTCTCCTTCAAGAATGAAGGAGAAATTAAGATATTTCCCAGGTGGAGCTAGTGGTAAAGAATCCATCTGCCAATGCAGATGATGTAAGAGAAGCGGGTTCGATCTCTGGGTCAGGAAGATCCCCTGGAGAAGGAAATGGCAACCCACTCCAGTATTCTCGCCAGGAGAATCCCAATGGCAGAGGAAGCTTGCTGGCTATGGTCCACAGGGTCACAGAGTCAAACATGACTGAAGCAACTTAGCAAGCAGATCAACAAAAGCTGAGGGAATTTACTCCCAGCAGACCTTCCCTACAGGAAATGGTGAAAGGAGCCCTCCAGGGTGAAATGTAAGGATACGAGAACATAATCCAAAGCCACTGTTGTTGTTCAGTTGCTAAGTCGTGTCCGACTATCTGCAACCCCATGGACTGCAGCACACCAGGCTTCCCTGTCCTTCACCATCTCCTGAAGTTTGCTCAAACTCCTGTCCATCGAGTCAGTGATGCCATCCAACCGTCTCGTCTTCTGTCGTCCCCTTCTCCTCCTGCCCTCAATCTTCCCCAGCATCGGGGTCTTCTCCAATGAGTCGGCCTCCCCGCCTGGAAATAGGCGTAAGATGAGCTCCTATGGTGTGGGGAGGCGGGGAAGCCTGCTCTGGGTGTTGAACCCCTTCTCGGTCTTCCTTTTAAGGACTCAGCTCCCCCCTTGTCCCCCTTTCACCCTTTCATCATCGCCTCTCACACGGGGATTCTCATCAACAAATTAATACGCTCTAGATTGCTAGCATAAAAAGGATCCCTCCAGGTCCCCTACCCACCTGAGCCCACTGCCTGGCCTGACCCATTCCCCAGCAAACCTCCTGAGAAGGCAGCCGGCGTCTCTGCCCACATGCTCACCTGCCTGCCTTCCTCCGCCCCCTCACGAGGCCAATGGGGACGTCCTGGGAGGAGCGGCCACTCCCTCGCCCCTTCCTTGCCTGGCCAACAGGGCTGTCCACAGCCTCTTTCTGGGACCCTCTTGGTGGAGGAAGACGCGCTTTCTCTCTCCTCCCCATGGCCAGGTTGGGCTCCTCCTCCCCTCCTGCCCCGACCCTAACCCTAACTGTGACCCTAACCCCGGATCATCTCTGCTCTGAAGGCTCCGGAGTTCTCTCTCCTGTGGGGACCTTCCTGAACTTCAGACTCATATCCCGTGTCCTCCTGACAGACCTCTCAGCCTCAGCCCATCCACAGAACTCTTGGTGGGGTGCCCACTCCACCCCCCAAGTCCTCCCACGAGGAGCTAGGGGGGCCTCTGGTAAGTGTGTAGAAACCAGGGTGGTCCTTGGGTGTGAACTGGGCTCTGTCGCCCCCGCCCAGTGACATGCGGAAGGTTCACCAGTCCCCCGGGGCCTCAGCGTCCCCTCTGTGATGGGGGAGGGCAGGATGCTCAGGAGTCAGGATGAAACAAACTAACATACAAAGCTCTGGAAACGACACCGCCAGCATCCCAGGTCATCGAGCCAAAGACACCGGGGTCAACCCGGCTTCTGCTTTGTGCGTGTGGGACGTGTGTAAAGAAACAGTGGCAGCCCCGCTGACTCAGCTTCCAAAACACATGCCAAGTTCATGGGCGTCTGTCTGTCTGTGAGCACACCCTGGTCCATCTCCCCCTGGGGGGCAGCCGAGCAGCCTTTCCAGCCGCCCAGCCACCCTCCCCCACTACGGGGTGCAACCAGAAGGATCTTTCACTTAAGAGAGTTAAATCGAATTCTACCCCCCTCCTTTCTCTTCTTCTAAATTTTTATCATGGAAACTGCAGACACACAAGCACAGAGCAAGCAGGATGACCAGTGACAAGCCTACCAACCACCTTCCGTGTTCGGGACTACTATGATGTGTCCCCCCCCGACACACCACCACGCTCCCCTCCTGCACCCCAGACAGCACATCACCTCATCTGTAAGAAGTACTATGCTCAACAAAGTAATTTTTTTCAACCTACACTGAGCTGGTTTGTGGGAATTACGTTCCCCCACCAAGGACTGAACCAGGGCTGTGTCAGTAAAAGTGCCAAGTCCTAACCCCTGGGTCACTAGGGAATTCCCAACAAAGTAACTTTGGGGATTTTGGACATCCCCCAAGTTGGATGACATTATCCCTCGGCTGAAAACCCCCCTGGGACCCTACCTCCTCACCCTGGCCTTGACCCTGACCTGCCTCTCCCCTCCCTCCTCCGGCTGGCCAGTCTGTTCCCTGTCCTGGGGCTCTGCGTTCATGGTCTCTCTGCCTGGGTCCCCCATTTCCCTCGCTTTTCATGAATGCCTCCCCCTGGCCACCTGTGTTCTCAGTTCCCTTGTTTGGATTTCTGTCCTAACAAAAATCTGGGGGTCTAGGCAGGAGCGCGTGGTGATCGGGCCTCTGTGTGGAGGATATTGTGGGTGGGTGGGGAAGGGGGCCGCCGGGGTCTGAGATGATTCAGTGAGATGAAAGCTGGAAGGCACTCCAGCCTGAGACAGTGAGTGCTCAAAAAATACCAGTTATTGTCAGCACCTGCTGCATAAACCTTGGCCTCCCTTTTTAAGCAGAGTTGCAGGAATAAAAAGTGGCTGAGGGTGAACTGTCTGCCCCAGGTAACCCGGCTGGTGGGGCTCCGGGAGAGAAGCCCCCGAGCCCGAGTATGCGTTTACTGCACCTTCCTGAACCCTGGCCTGGCTTCGTCCCGCAGGGAGACAGTTACAGGCACAGATGCTGCAACGCCACCAAGAGCATTGTGTCCACCACAAGGGAGGCCCCGTCTAGCAATGAGTGGGGGAGTCCTTCCAGTGTGGGGTGACCGGGAAGGCGTCCCCACTGCCAGGCTGGAGGGATTCCCCCACCCCCAGCGTCTCCAGCCAGGACCAGCACCCAGGGTGAAGGAAGGAGGCTCGGCCACCAGGGGGAGCCCGGGGACTTCGCCGGTTTGTGGACTCCGGGCTGCGCCCAGAGGAATGCAACAGCCGCCGCGTGGTGGCCGGTATTCGCAGAGGGACAGAAAAACCCGGGGTGAACCCTGTCCCGCCACTGCTTGGAGGGCGAGCAGTGGCCTTGGGCAAGCCACTTGACCTTCATGTGCCTGACTTTTCGCACTGTGAAGGGAAGAAATCGCTTTCGGGGGTCAAGCCCCAAATCTGACGCATCTCACCTGGACCTCTGGCACCTCTCATCCACGGAACTGGGAACCTGCTCCTCCCTGAAGCAGCCACAGCCCCTGCTGCTGGAGCAAAGAGCCGGGGAAGAGGCTCGAGCCCCTCTGCCAGGCAGCCCCCCGCCCCAGCATCCCCGGCGGGTCGGGCACCCCGTGTGTCTCCTCTTTCCTTCTCACGATCATCATTCAGATCTCAAGCTGGGGGGGCAGTGTGTGGCAGCTGCATGCCTGAACCCCCAGTTGGCTGCCAAACAGCGGGCACCGAACAGGTCTGAAGGGACTTTCCGCCTGGCCTCCTGCAGGCCGGTGGCCTCCAGGCAGGGGACAGTCTGGGCTCAGACACGCAGCCCCTAGAGTGAAAGGCCTGCGTGGAGGGGCCCCGTGTGCTTTCCCTCTCCTGCGAGCCTTCCTGAGACTCGCCCCTCCCCTCAGTCTCTGCTGGGGGCCAGGACCCCCTGGAAGGTTTGCTCTGGCCTGGAAGGCCCGGCCTGGCAGTTTGGTCTTCATCCCGGGAAAGATTGTTGGCAGGGACAGCTGTGGTGAGGCTTGTATTTTTGAGGGTGCCCTGGCTGCAGGGTGGAGGACGGCTGGGGGGGAGCAGGCAGGTGGCGGTGGGCCCCCAGGCAGGGCAGGAGGCCTCAGGCAAGGAGAGGCCCGCTCACAGGAAAGCTCGGGATGGCCATGGACTCGAGGGTGAAGCCCGGGTATCGAGCTCAGGTAAGTGGCGATGCTGTTGGCTTCAGGAAGAACCCTGGGAGTCAATCACGTTCCTGGGGGTCACAGCTGAGCTTGGCCTTGCATGTTACGGATTTGCGGTCCGCCAGCAGGAGCCCCACACTCATTGGAGGTGCATCTGAGCAAACTCTGGGAGACAGCGAAGGCCAGGGAAGGCTGGCGAGCTGCAGTCCATGGGGTCGCAGAGTCAGACACAACTTAGCGACCGAACAACAACAAAAGACAGGAACCAAAATGATGGCAGCAGGACCCTAGGCGGGAGGAGTAGAAAGCACAGTGGGTTCTTGGGGCGAAAAGACTTGGAGTCCCAGCTGGGGCAGGGCGAATGGCGAGCCCTGTGGCACTCCACGCCCCCATTCCTTGGAGGCAGAGGCCCCTGCTCACAAGCTAAGGATGAAAGCCAGCCCTGCGGGTTGCCCCTTGTCCTACATCCCTGCAAAGGAACACGGCGCCCTGTGTGCCGTGGTTCACATGGGGGTCTGGGCTCTGTCCGTCGAGGGACTCATCCAGATAGGGTGTGGAGCCTGCCCTTGACAGGCCAGCACCGTCATGCCGCTGGGGTGATGCGGGCAGAGAAAGGTCATTCCCTAAATCCCCCGATTGTTCACCCTGACGTGCAGAGATGACTTCTCAGATCTGAGGATGGAGCTGCAGGCTGGCCTGGAGCTCCGGTCAGTGAGGCTGACACCTTCTCAGCCACAGTCGGGGCGCCAGTACCTGGGATCAAAGAGCAGACGGGCTCAAGCGTAAGATGGGTCTGCTGGGGCAGGGAGAAACAGAGGCTTGTAGGCCAGTGGAACGCGGGATCAATCCCTGGGTGGGGAAGATCCCCTGGAATAGGAACTGGCAGCCCACTCCAGTCTTCTTGCCTGGAGAATCCCATGGACAGAGGAGCCTGGAGGGCTACAGTCCATGGGGTTGCAGAGTCGGACATGACTGAGCATGTGTGCACGGCAGAGGCCGGTAGGGGCCCAGCTGTCGGAGGCACAGCATGGCTGCTGGGGAAGGAAAGGGGGCTCCTGGACCAACCAGTGAGAGAGAGGGGCTGGGGAAACCCCAGATGGAGCTGGAAGACAGGGGAGGACTGTTCGGATCCCCCCGCTCTGCTCTGTATATCCTCCACCCATGGCTCTTATGTTATTTCAGATGGTTTCACTGTCTTCATATTTTGTGTGTGTGTTCAGTCACTCAGCCATGTCCGACTCTTTGCGACCCCATGGACTGTACCCCGCCAGGCTCCTCTGTCCGTGGGATTCTCCAGGAAAGAATACTGGAGTAGGTGGCCATTTCCTCCTCTAGGGGATCTTCTCAACCCATAGATGGAACCCACGTCTCCTGCCTTGGCAGGTGGATTCTTGGCCCACTGAGCTATCAGAGAAGCCCCTGTCGTTGTCTCTTATTATGCACCATTTGAAATTCTTTTTGGAGGCAGAACTTAAATAGGAGGATCCAGACACGCAGGTCTAGCTCAGGAGACCCCTGTGATGGGGAACCTGGCGTCTCCAGGTAGAGTCTCCTCCTCAGGGCTCAGAGTAGTTGAGAAGAAAGAGTCAACCCCAGTCCTGGAATCTTGCCAGGCAGCAGGACCCCAGGGCCACGACAGATGTGACTGCCTGCGCATTTCACAGGATGCCGAGTCCCCACCAGTGCCCCTGTGCTACAAGCCACGCAGCTCAGAGACGTGGCCTGGAAACCGGTCTCACGTGCTGCGGGCCAGCGCTCGCTGCCTCGGGCAGGCACGCGGTGAGGCCCGAGAGCCAAGTGCGGTCTGGGCAGCTGTAAAACAAAGCTGCTGAGGAAAGAGCCGGCCTCTGGAACCGGTGAAACTCTGACTCTGGCCCTCTGCGCTTGAGTGAGGTCTCCTCTGGGTCTCGGTGGTCCTGCCTTTAAAACGGGGCTCAGAGCACTGGTGTCCTGGGGCGCGCGTGGGCGCCCAGCCACGTGCACTGAGCCCTGGGAGTGTGTGGCACGTGACAAGCGCAGTGTGGGCTCGGAGGGCTGCTGGGGACGTGGGGCCTGGCCTCGGGCTCGCTCGGCCCTGGGGCTCCCCTGGGGTGCAGTGCTGGTAAGTGACAGCCCACGGCGCCACCTGACCAGGCTCCCACGTGGCCAGAGCACGTGAGCCGTGCCGGGTCCTCGAGACCCCGCCCACCGGTTACACCGCGTTGCATGGTTTATGTGCTGCACTTGGCTCTCGTATCCAAAGCAGGCTCCACGCGTCCACCACGCCACAGTCCCGAGAAAGGAGGATTCGAGGAAAGGGTTCACGTCCATGTGGTGCCAGGGACCCTCAGGGGCGGAGGCTCCTCCCGCCCAGGCTCAGGCAGGGTCAGGCCTAAGAGCGAAGCCCAGGAGAGCAGCAGACACAGCCCACGTCCGGGACCTCACAGTACATTCAACATCGACAATATTGCACGCCATCGCACCATCTTGAAAAGGCTCCCTGGGGCGTGACGGGGTGGGATGGGGGGGTGCAGGAAGCAGCCCACACAAATGGACGGACGCGGTCTGAGTGGAAAGGGGTCATTGCTTTAATTTAGGTCAGGACCCACCCCGGGGGGCCCGCCTGCCCCATCCCGAGGCAGAACCACTGGCCCTATGTCAACATGATCGTTAGAAAAATAAATATGAAAAAAGCAGCCACTCTTTAGTGATCGTGGAATTAATCTTGACAGCAATTAAATGTGTTTAAGCATCTGGCATGTCTCCTAAATTGCACCAAAAGAATCTGGAAGCACTTGGTTTGGCCTCAGAGGCAACCCGGAAGGGGAGGTGGGGGTGCGGGGGGGCCCAGCCCCAGGCCCGGCTGAGCGCGGTGCCCCGCCCCCGACCCGCAGGTCACATCTCGGAATCTGCGTACATGCCGTTGATGAGATAGTCCACCTGCGTGTAGTCCTTCTTCCTGTAGCTCTCGTAGGCCTGCAGGGCGAACAGGATCAGGACCGTGATGAAGAGGGTGACCCCCAGCAAGAGCACCGCCAGGAGGAAGCTTCTGTTCACGGAGTACAGGGTCAGGGGCTCGCTGGAGGCCACCAGGTACCGGCCCTGGGTGCTGGGCTGGCACGAGTCTGTGGGTGGCACCTTGGAGTCCCCGGGGGTCGGCCCCGGGGAAGTAGTACCAGGTGTGGCCACAGGCTTGGCCTGCTCCGGCGTCTGAGTTGTGCCCAGCTCTGGGGCCCCCGGCGTGGATGTGGCAGGGCCGGGCCGTGTCGTGGGGGTCGTGGCCTCCACCGCAGGGGCCAGGCTGGTGTGAGGTGTGGGTGCTGCCGCTGTGCCGACGGTCAGCTCGGGGGCCTTGGTTGTGGTGCCCACGGTTGTGGACACGGAAGCCGCAGATGGGGAGGCGGGCTCCGGGGTTGTGTTTAAGAGGGTGGGTGTGGGCCTCTGGGACGTGTCATCCACAGTCCGGGGCGTCGGCATCGGCGCCTGGACGGTGGGGCCCTGCGCGGACACATTGGGTACTCGGGGACTCGAGGGTGTCAGGCTGGCTGTGGAGAGGCTGGCAGTGGACCCAGGAGGACCGGGTGAGCCTGCGGGGCTGCTGACACTGGCGGGGGTCGCGGCGGCGGGCTGGGCACTCGTGGCCAGTGTGGGTGTGGCGGGTGGGATGGCTGTCGCTGGCCTAGACGACGAGCTGTTGCCAGGCGCCTGCGTGCCGGGTGAGGACGGGGTCCTCCAGGCAGACACCGGGGCGGGCGGCGTGGGCACCCTGGAGGCAGCTCCAGCCCGGGTCCCTCCAGCTGTCGCGGAAGTGCCCATGTCTGTCCTGTGTGTTGTCCCCGCTGTGACTGCAGGAGAGGTGTGGTCGCCTCCCCAAGTCCCTCTGGTCGGTGTGATGGGAGACGGTGTCTCTGGGGTCATTCTTTCAGCTGTTCTGT